>NC_135398.1:7804079-8162829 GCF_051989625.1 Stigmatopora argus
GGATATGGGTTAAATTATTCAATAAAGCAGAAACAAAAATGTTGAAATAAACTCTACTGAAGTAAAAGTATGAAAAACATTAAAGAGATTAAAAGCTGGAGTTGACATTTTAATGATATGTTTATTTAATTTTGGCACCGCTGGTCCTCGCCCCCCCCTGACAAAAAAAATCAGCACTTATCCATTTTGTGTCCCCAACAATAACAAGCTGACCGTTGTCCTTTTAGGGTTTAACCCACCGTGCCGTCGAAAACCCGTTTCAAAAAACTACTGTAAAAGTGATTAAAAGAGTAGACATCCAATCCATTCTCGCTACAAAAAAATAATAATGAATGGATGGGACGTCTATAGGCAACCGATGAGTTGAGTTGGGAAAAAGAAAAGCCTGCTCTTTCACATTTCAAAGGATTTTTTTTCTGTGTGTGTGTGTCTTTTTTGGTTGTTTGCGGTGGAAATTCATCATTGAACGATGCCGCCGCCGCCGCGAGAGAGCGCAGGCGCCCATCCCACCTGCAGGAGCGACGTGATTTCGGGTACTTCCACGTTGACCGTCTCCAGCAGCATGATGGTTTCCGTCAGGGGCAAGCTGCGCGCCGAGGCCTTCTCCGCTTCTTCGTCGTCTTCGTCCACGCTACGCCGAGACATGCTGCAAGCGGGCGGGGCAACTCAGCTCCGCTTTTGTTTTGCTTTTTCTTCGGGCCACTTCAAGTATACAGTCAAACCAAGGGCGCCCTCTACGGGCTGAGGCAATTCCCGCAGCGGAATATTTTTCAATTGGATACTAGAAACAATTGCACTACATATACTGTCGTTCCCTTTTTTAGTGGTTCCATTTTAGTAAAACTATTTTGGTAAATAAACTAATATTTTCATTATTTCTTTTTAGGAAAAGTAAAAACGGTTATTCATTTTAATGAAGAAAATTATTTATTTTCCGCTCTTTTTCCCTATTTTAATATACCAAATACTTTTTTATTACAGTTTATATTCTTCAATGAAAAAATAAAATGTCCTATTTTTTAAAAAATAGTTCATTTAAATATATGAACGATTTATTTTAAAATAATTTGTTGGATATCGTTTTAGTTAAAAAAAAAAATTTAAAAACTTTTTTTTATAAAAATAAATAACTTGAAAGAAAAAAACATTAAATCGAATACTATTTCCCGCATTGAAAGAAATCCAAAAACTCCTCCCGTATTTTCTGCACTATAAGGCGCAACTAAAAGCCCTCCATTTTCTCAAAACCCTCAGATGAATATTCAACATTTAGAATGAAAGGCCTTTTTACCTGTGTCTGACCAGTTTGAGCAGGTGCTGCGTGTACAAGCTGATCCAATTGTTGATGAAGAGGCGCAGGGCGTCCTTGAAAGGTTGAAGGTCCACCTGAAGCCAGCCGTGCACCAGGTCGTAGTCCTCCAGCTCGTTCACCTTGGTCATCTGATTTTGGAGAGCGTAGATCTAAAAATCCAAATAAATAAATCATTGAAGTGACAATAAAGAGTCAGCGTCCCATTTGAGGTCACCTCTCTTTGAAAGTCGGCCAGCGTGGGCGGGGACTCGTCCACGTCCTCCTCGCCATCCTCCAGCCTCCTGCCGTAGGTGAGGAACTCCTTCAAAACGCCGCGTTTGGGACTCATCCACAGCGGCGAGAAGCAGTCCAGCTCGGTCTTGCGGAGCTCCGCCTCCGTCGTCACCTCCTCCAGATGATGCATCACCTCGTCTTCCAGCGCCGTGAGCTTGCTGTTGTCCTTTAGGACCTCCTGCCGGCGCCACCCACGGAAAAAAAAAGCCATAAGCGATCAATATGAAATGGAGGAAATAGTTCCCGTCCGGCCTCACCTGATAATTTTCCAACCGATCGGCGCAGATCCGTTGGGGCATGGCGGCGGCCGCGCGGACGTCGGCGATGAACAACTTGAGCACGGCCTTCAGGTCGCCGGGGACGGCCGGCTCGAAGACGCTTCCCGTGGGCTGGAGCTGCAGAGACACCTGCAGCAAGGCGCCCCTCAAGTTCTGCGTGAACAACGAACGACACGGTCAGAACAAAAAAGCACCGATCCCACGTCGGCGCCGGCGTCGGCGTCTTCACCATCGGCGTCATGTTCTGCGACAGGAAGTTGAGCGCTTCCAGGAGCATCTGGAGGATGGCATCCTGCACCAGTTGGTCCACGTGCTCCACGTAAGCCGACCACATGGCCGACGACTGGTCTCTCACGCCGTAGAGGGCGGCATTTTCCTTGGGGAGATCACAGGCGTCGTTAAGGTGGGAGTCAATGGACGCCATCGTTCACTTTGACTGGCTAAGCGTGTCAAACTTTGACGGATGCGCTACAATTTCCCCCATTTTCAGGACACTTCCTTTTTATATCATGTCACTTCCTGTCAATTTGGGGGCATTTCAAGTTCACTGGACTCGCTTTTAATTTTTGGATAAAGCCAGGTTCTAAATGGGGTTGGGTGCAACCTGTTGTGAATACATTGGCCACATCCAACATGGCGTCGCCGCCAGGCGCCTCACCTTGACCAAGCGTATGACCTCGGTGCCGTCGTCGCACAGCCGCGCGTAGCTCTCCTCCGTTGCTCCGCCCCTCTCCAGGAAGCCATCCGTGATGTTGAGAAGGGTAAGCCCCACCCAATCCTGGGCAAAGTTACAAAGTTTACAAGTTGGGACTGCGGGCGTGCACACCTGTGAACCCACCTCCGTAATAGCGACGATGGCGTCCATGTTGTCTCGTGCCTCGTTGACGGAGGCGAAAAAGGTTGTCAGGTTTTGCCTCGTCTGCTCCATCAGCTCATGGATGCCTGGAAAGAAAAAGGCCAAAAGTTGAAAGAATTTTGTTTAAACCTTTAGAGATGTCATTGAGGGGGCGAGACGTCCAATCGCAGTAAGCCAGTGAGCCAGAATCAACGGTAGACCTAGAAATGAACAGGAGCCATCCCAAAATGAATAGAAAAATCAAGTACATAAAAAAAATCATGCTAAATTGGGGAATGATCATGAGTCAGGTTTTTATAGCAGAGAAGGGAGAAAAAAAGTCACGTGACTGACCATTGCTGGTCCAGGCTTTGTTTTGGAGCGCCAACAGGCTCCGCCTCTGCTCCTCCAGCCCATCCTGGATCAGCGGAAACTCCACCGGAATACCTTTCTCCACAATCTGGAGGAGAACAAGCGTACGCACACATTGGCTAGACGTACTAAGGCGCGGGGGAGTCCCTGGTGGCCATCTTGGGACAGAGGACGATTGCGATTGATTTTGCACGCATACCTGGTTGTACAGGGACACGATGCTGCAGAGGCTGAGGTAACTTTTGCCAATATCACGTCTGTTCTGCAAAATCTCAGCAGTTTGGGGATTGAGCTCCAGATCTTTCTGCCAGTGAGCATGTTTGAGCTCAGCCAGGAGGGCCTCCACCTGGACGCAACCCATGAACACCCACGTTAAAAAAAACAAAAGAGGGAACAACAACAACAACAAAAAGACATTTAACAATGATATTGCACTTTAAGAGGTCCATAATGTCTCTTTAAAGTTTACAATTGAAAGATAACTTTGAGGTAAGGACTGACCTTTTCTCTGCAGGGAATTGACAGTATTTTTTGCTCCTCTTGAACCAGAGGAATTTGGAGGAGAGCGCCAGTGTCTCGGTCCAGCTTCTGGCTCCACTCCCCCACAACCGACTTCCGGATGTCCATCAGCTGGTTGGCGATCTTCTGAAAGCTCAGCCGCACTTTGTCGCACGACTCCACGCACCTGCGGAGACCAGATGTTCAAATGTGGGAATCGGAGAATGAAAATTTGAAAATTAGTACTAGGCAGTGGGCACCATTTAAGGGGTGAGGGAGAGCTGGTAACCAACCAAAATAGAAGGGGACATACTAAGTCGAATGGAGCCGTGATAGGCTAGCGTGAGTTATGCAAATCCCACTAGAACAAGTGAGTTTTTACAAACAGAATAAATGATAGGATCTGATCCATAACTATGGTTTTTGTAACGCTTTGCCTCTGCATAGATGTAACCAATGACGTGGGGAAGGATCCAGCAGGGGGCATACCAATGGAAAAAAACTAGCCAAGACTCTTTGTCTTTATCGAGGGATGAGCTATAATACAAAATTGAAAGTGGGTTGGAGGAAAAAGTCGTCCCGAAGAACATGATTCCAGGGAGAATTTATCAATGTATTATTAAGTCAGCTGGGATATTATACTCCAGCAGCCCGTGACACTGACCAGGGTAAGCGGTGTTGAAAATGAATGAATTTTCTTACAGGTGTTGCACAGTCTGGAAGTTCTGGAGGATGTTGTGAGCCCTCAGCATGACCTGCTGCGTCCACTTTAGCGTGATGGCGGGCGAAGAGAAGAACCTGGACGTCACGTCCTTCTCGCTCTTGCTCCTGACCAAGGCGTGCACCCGCTCCAGTTCCCGCATGACCATGTCCACCACCCAGGACAGCTGAGGACGCAGGCGTTCCCGTATGGAGGCGCGCTGCAGCAGCGGCCCGAAGATGGCCAGCACCTTGACGGCGGCCGAGGGCAGCCGGCACTCGTCCAGCCTTCCTCTCAGGATAGACACCAGGCGGGCCTCCAGATGGGACACTTGCTCTTGGAAGGACGCCGCCAGTACCGGAAAGCTCTGAGGGGGACAGCGAACGGGGATGAAACTCAGCGCGCCCGCCAAGGCAGGTCGGAAACCAGCAGATGCTAGCTAGTGCGTGCCGGTGTAAGCTACCATTAGCAAAAGTAAAGACCATGCTAGCATAAACTAGCAGACGCTAGTGCAAGCAATCTTAAACTAGTTTTAGCAATCATAAAGAGTGTAAACTAGTGGAAGCCATGCTTGCTTAAACTAGCATAGCCAAATGTAAATTTGCAGACACGCCCATCTTCTGAACCGCAGACATTCATTGGCGCTGACCTGGTCGGCGGGCTCGCTGGCGTCGCACTGGCAGTCGGCGAGAGTCTGAAGCTCCTGCAGGAAGTCTTGGCACACGCCCTTTACGGCGGCCGTCCACATCCTTCCGCGGCCACCCGCCATCACCACATTCTCCAATTGGATCTGCACTCGAACGCGGTACACTTCCTGTAGCGGGAGACGAAAAAGGCCGTTCGCTACGCGTGGGAAAGAGCGGCTCGGTAGACTTACCTGGATGATTTGCAGGCGAATCATGAATTCGTCCAAGCGAGAGAAGACCAGATGAGAAGGAAACTCCCACCTGTGTGACCCCCCAGCCTGCAAATGGTGAGCACAGACAAGAGAGGTCATTTGAGGCTAGTCAATTAGCATTAAAATAGCTTTCTGATTTCAGTGACCTTTGACTTCAGTACATCAAAATTTAGTCAGCCCTTCCATTTCAAAAGCATATCCCATAAAACAGGATAATAAGGGCATAGAGGAAAAAATTCGATAAAAGCCATTCCACACAGCGGGAGACATTTTCTCAATGCTGGTATTGTTCTAGCCAATCAAATGATAGAAGTATTGTGCCACCTTTCTTGGCTTTTTGCGTACCTCCTGTTCCAGGAGCATCCTGTGATGGATGTACTTGTCCTTGAGCGTCTGCAAGGTCAAGGTCACCACTCTCACATCTTCCATAACCTGAGCTGGATCCAAAAGCAGGCCTCGCATCACGCCCGGTCCGTTCAGGAACGTCCTGCTCTGCAATACGACAACAACAACAACAACGCGATTTTAAATTGGGCGTTTGTTACCGTTGCGGCAACACGCTAGACACGCTAGACGGGACGCCGACCCGCTCGATGAAGAGGTTGCAAATCTCCTGCAGCAGAACGACGATCCAGCAAGGTCTGCAGTGGAAGCGCGACTTGATCCACACCTGGTGTACCTGATCCATGACGGCGCCCATGTTGTCTCTTAGCTGTCAATCAAAGATTCAATAAGGCATTGTGAATACACACACTAAGTCAATTTTCATTTTACATCAGTCGTAAGAATTATGATTAATTTTTGTTATGCTTTCTTATTTTAAGCCATTCCGTCATCTCACGTTACACCACGTCATGTTATTTTGTCTCATCATGTAAGGTCATATCATGTTATCACATTACATTGCAACATGCTATATGCCATTTCAAGGTTGTCAAGATGTTATGCTATTCCATGTTATGCTATCACGTTACGCTATTTTACATGCTATGTTACGCCATTTCATATTGTCAGGCTGTTATGTCAGGCCATGTTATACTATGTCCTCATCCTGCGTCACGTTCTGTTATATTATGCCATTGCATGTTGTCATAAGTTGTACCATGTTATTTTGTGACATGAAATGCTTTATGCCTTATGATATGATATACTATGCCATTCTAGGCCACCCACCCACTCTAGGCTTACCTGCGAGTATTCCAACTGCTGCAGCTCCTCCACTTCACGCTGTAGAGGTTGAAGCTTGTCAGTGGCATCCTGGGCCTCTTCCAGGCCTGTGGGGGGGTCAAAGGTCAAGCGCAAGCCCACGTCCCGTGGCCGCGCCGCTTTCGACGGGACCTTTTTCAGCCTGGGCGTGCATGTCTTTCAGGATGGCGCTGTACGCCCCTTCGGCCGAAGCCAGCAACCCCGCCGCCTGCTGGGCGTCTTCGCTCGCCATCTGAGCCCGAAAATAAACCCACGGCCATCATCACCACGGGGTCTTCGGTCTTCCGACGCGACGGCGTTGTCACCTGTTGAAGGATCTGCAGCAGGTTCTTGAGTCGGTTGTTCCAGAAGTTGAACTCCTCGTTGGGTTGCGGTTGGAGTCCCTCCAGGAGCGGGCGCGCCGGGTGCTGCCGCAGGAGGTCCGACACCAGGCCCGCCCACTCTACCGTCAAGGCCTCGCAGGCGTGCAACAACTTCACGTCAAATGGTTTCCTGTCCACCAAACGGACGGACGCTTTGC
This sequence comes from Stigmatopora argus, assembly GCF_051989625.1. Lineage (NCBI taxonomy): Eukaryota > Metazoa > Chordata > Actinopteri > Syngnathiformes > Syngnathidae > Stigmatopora > Stigmatopora argus. The sequence goes on from NC_135398.1 coordinate 7,810,972, forward strand.
TCATTTTGCTCCCATAAACACCCGATCCATTCGGACCGAGAGGCCTCGCATCAACGTACTTACGTTAGCCTGGGCTAACCAAAACGACCCGTCGCACCTGCTTGTTAAGTCCTCCTAAAAGAGCGCTGCGTGGTTACCTTTCCTGGTGCTCCTGGAGCTGTTTGGGCAGAGGCAAGAAGGTCCAACCATCCTTCCGGGCCTTCATGACCAGAGCTCGGTTCTTTAACCTCTCCATCAAGACCAGCGTCTCCTCGGCGGCCCCCGGGGCCCAGCCGTGCTGATTGGCCGGGTTGGCCAGCAGCGGGCACACCACGTCCTGCGTCAGCGCCGAGATGAAGGCGAAGACCCGCTCGGCGTGGATCTCCTCCATCAGCAGCCCGTCGGCCACATTGTCGTTGCCCACCATCCCTTTCTGCAATTTGGCCAGGCAGGTCACCTTGCCCCCGTCGGGCGGGAAGTCCAGGCTCATGCCGGAGCCGCTTGCCTCGCTGCTCCACGCGTACAGGTTGAGCGCCTCCTTGGTGTTGAAGAAGCCGTTGAGGGCGGTCAGGTTCTTCTTGGAGCTCACAAACTCCTGCCATTTCTCTTGGCTCATGTTGAGGCTTTGCATCAGCCACGGCCGCAGGCTCTCCAGGCGTTCGTCGTTGGGTTCCATTTTGCTGTTCCTGGGGTCCGAGCTTCTTCTCGCTTGCTTTTGGCCTGGGCGTTTCCTCCTTTGCTTCTTCTACTCTTCTCTGTCCTGGATCGGGCGTCTTCTCATCTTCCTTGGAGAGGACTCTTAAACAGAGAAAAACAAGTGAAACATCAGTTTTCAACTTCTTTGACACATAGAGTGACATCATCGGGTGACAGCTGTGATGCCATCGCTTGGCCGCATCGTTTGCTTGAAAGTTGTTTTTTTTGATGAACGACAATGCAAAATATGTCGGGAGTCGCCACCTATCATTTTTTAGCAACATATGAACCAAGTTGGACCACAAATGAAGCATTTTGCTTCAAAACATGCACAATTTTTTAGCATTCATTCACCATTTTAGGCAAAAAACTAAACAATTGACAAAAGATTTCTTTTACCGACATAGTACTATTTTTAACTCATTTTCAAAACTTAATTAATCACAAATAGTCGCAGGCCATTTGCCATGGAAAGGATGGCAGAAAATGTAAACGAGTTTGCTGCAAACCCTCCGAAATCAAAGATTTAGAAACTACTACGTACATATAAGTTTACCACGAGAATGCGACCGCAGAGGGCGCTCGCGTTCTCGCGAGTTCAGAGACGCCCACAAGAAGAAGAACGAGCGCCATGCACCAAATCATTCATAGCGCTCGTGGCTCGTTCACGCAACACCAAGTGTGCTCTTAATTTGGAAATTAAGTATACGATCATTCGGTAATTGCACCAAGAAAAAAAGAAGGTAAGAAAATCGAGCTCGACTTGCCTTTTAGTTTGGTGGAAGCCTGCCTGCCTGCCTGCCTTTGTTCAGCGTCTTCGACGGTGAGACTCGGCCTCTTCTCGAATACTTGATAAAACAAACAAACAAAAGAAACAGCGAGACTATTAGGCCAAGGTATTAGCCTATTCATTACAATTTACTAAAACATCGGCAAGAGTAGTATGTTAGTAAATGGGGATTTATCTGCTGCAGTATTCATTACTATCACTAAAAACACGTGGTCAAGAATTTCAAAATAAAGTAGAAATGTTTTCTTAAACGCTCTCCCATAGACAGGCAGAGTAATGTTGGGCTCACTTAAATGTTAATTTGAGAATGCTCCATTCCTGTTAATTTTGGTCCACCTTTACATTTTCTGGGTGCCTTCTGGAACATTTGGGGTCATTTTCCTGTTGATTTTAGGGAATATCCAGGTAACCTGTAGATTTTCAAAGGTTTTGAACATGAAGTGACCCCAGAATACCCAAATATCGTGTGTTGCCTGCTGCCTTTCCACGTGCCATCAAAATTGACTTTGAGTAGGAAGCCATTCCCAGACTGGGGGGAAAAAACACTCATTCCAAACGCAGCACTAGTCTTTTAGTGTCGCATCTAGAAGGAAATGGAAATGATGAGACAAAAGGCCGTCTGAAGCCCTTCCCCTAGCAGATTGTTCACAAGTGGAAGGAGCTGTGACGACACCGGTCTGAAGCGTCATCTGATCCGCTGTTTTTGATCCTTTCGGTACCTCCTGTATCGTGCTAAGCTATAGTTGAACTATGTTCTCCTTGCAGGAGTGACGACGCGCAGAACATCTGACACGGCAACGGTAAGCCAAAAGAACAGGTGGTGGGGCTGTCTAACGATGGGAGATGATGTAAACAAAAGGCCGAATTGTAGCCTCGTCCGCCAGCAGTTTGTTCTCACGGTGGTAAAGGGCTTTGACAAAAATCGACCGAAGCGTTGGGCTGATCCTGACGACACGGCCGCAAGCGACGCGGGTGAGACGGGTTCGGCGCTCAACTTTTTACCTTGTTTTTCAGTTGCCTGCCTGCTTCAGACGTCATCCTTGACACTGCCATCGTGGAACGAGTGAACCCAGAGTTGAATTTTGGAAGTTCTGGATCAGAAAATAACCCGACGATCAGCTCCAAGAGGCTACGTCGCCAGCGAACACTGCAACAATCAGTAAAGCCGCATTACCAGAAGGAAGATCCAGCAAAGTTGCATTTTCAAAGAAAAGATGTGTGAACATGCAAAAAAATAAATAAAACACATTGACTGGGCTAAAACAAAAGTAATATTGTCCATTTGTGGTCTAAGGGTCATGGTTTGTCAGATGTTCTATAAATAAAAATCATAATTAAGATTTCTCCTATTTCTGTGTTGGCTCTTTTTTATCATGTATTACAGCTACAATTTAAATTGGTGTTTCAACAAGACAATGATAAAAAAAAAACACCCACAAGCAAGCAAAATCATGGTTCCAGAGAAATAGCATACAATTAATGGAGTGGCTGGAACAGATCCCAGACCTTTACCCCATTGAAAATGTATGGTCTTAAATTAATGCTGTTAAATAGGCAAAATGCAGAAGAATTGCAGAATGTAATCGGTCTGTCCTGGATTGCAATACTTGTTAATAATTTCCATTTAATTGTTTTCAATTTTTTGTACTCCCATTACGTACTGAAGTAATTACCCTGATGCTTTTTTAAAATGTGTAGTATTTGTTGAACATAAATTAAGAGGGGAAACAATTATTTCTTTAAATGAGTAAAAGACGGAACCATTGGGTCAGTGCTTCACTGCTTTTAGAAACGCCCACCCCAATAAAATGAGGGGGAAAGAACGGCAATTTATAAAGATAGCAAGGCAAAAACTAAACACACTAGCAATAAGTGTATACAACAAAGTTGAAAACGCAGCTGCGTCACGTCCGTCTACTAAATCAAAACAATCAAGATGGCGGCGGCGTATAGGCTGAACAGCGTACGAGCGTACCTGTCGAAATGTTTTCATGCTTTCCGGAGGTCGACTCGGCCAAACTGCAACATTTTGTCCTCCATTTTCATGTACTCTTCGCTCAGCAGGTGAGGTGAAAAATTTCCAGCTGCTGCCGCATTCTGAAAGAACTTAGATATCATTATAATACTAAAAGATGGACATATATTCTGCGCATTCTAAAGCAAAGAGGACAGTTGTCACGTATCATCCAAATTAAGGACAGGATTATATGAGCCACATCATTTATTCTGAGTCGTCGAATGATCATGTTTCAGTGCCATTGACGACTATAGACGCCCGATCCATTTTGACTGGGAGGGCTGGCAGCCATCGTCAATGACAGATTGACGTATTTACTTTAACCCAATCCAACAATGTATTTTTACTTTTACTCTATGGCAATTTTTAGCACCGTCGAAAATCCATCACTTTACGCTACTTGAGTAGAAAATTTCCCTGCTGCAAGATGGCCGCCAATTTTTTAGGTCTCTGTTTGTCCATTACTAATAGCTTGCCTCGTGGATGCTAATTCATAAGTAGATTCAGCCTAGCCTCGCTTCTAGTTCAAATGATGCATTCAGGATCTCGGGAGGTCAAAGGAACACGGCGTTGACATCACTCTCGTGGGCGGGAAGAACCGTCGAGGAGGCGTGTTCACGGACACGGAAAAGAGGAGGGGCCGTACAGCTGGCGGCACTGACGGCAGGCAAGTGACGTCCAACCGGGTTTTCATCTTTTTTAATATTTTGTCATTTTTATTTGTGGCCTCTTCTTGTGGGCGTGTCTTCAGCTCTGTCACTCTTCGGTTCACCTGAGAACAAAGAGGAGGAGCTTATTCTGCTTCTCAAGAAGGCCAAGGTACATCTGCGCCTCGACACGCGCTGGGGCCACCACGTGAGCTCCGCCTGTCGCCCGTAGCTCAGCGTGGCTAAGGGTGAGCTGGAAGCGGCGTCCTCCTTTCTGCACGCCGCGGCCGTCATCGCGCAACAGGAACGCCGCCGAGACGCCATCGTCTACACGTACAGCCAGGTGGGAAAACGCGGCGGTCCTCGCAACCTGGATGTAACGCCTTGCGTCTGTCTCCTTAGATGGCCAACTTGGCGTACGTTCGAGGTCAACTACCGGAGGTGAGTACACCGCCAAAAGTGTCCGCCCCATCGCTGACTGGGCCGCTTTCCGCGTCAGGCCGAGAAGCTTTTCAAAGCGGCCATGAGCTACATGCTGGCGGACGGGATGCCGCAGGTGAGCAACGTCTCCGTGGGCGAGGGGACGTCCGGACTGAGTCGATTCCCTTTGACAGGACGACAACGCCTTGGTCGAGATGTCGCTCAAACTCGCCGCCATGTACGCTCAGCAGAACAAGTAAGAAACTATGGAGATGGGCACCTGGGTGGCACGTCTCGCCGACTGACCGCTTGCCAGGCCGGAGCTCGCCGAGCACGGCTTTAGGTTCTGTTTGGAGATGCTGGAAGCCAAAGTGCAGAAGCTCCAGGAGACGCCGGTCCATCAGCGGACAGGTGGACAACCGGGGCTTTGTTCGCTTGTTTTTCCCCGTTCTTTTGGTCCATCTATTTTTTGGATTCTCAGAGGAGGACGAGCTTTTGAGGAAGGACACTCGTCTTCTGCTAGGCTTGTGTCTGGACTCGCGCGCTCGCTACCTGGCGTCCACGCGGCGACTGAGTCAGGCCGCCGACGACTACCGCAAAGCTTTGGACATCAGCGCGCAAGAGCAGGGCCCGCACCACCACCAGGTATCTGGAGACGGCGTGATGGAAATTCAATCAAAAGTCAGTGGCTGACGTTGACAACGCCAAACATTCGATCCATGCACACTACTCCAAAAGCTCTGAATATCTTGGGCACTGAAACATGAGCATTTACAAACAATCCTCCTAGTTTAAATTAATTGGATGTCATTTCCTGCAAATTTTGGATAATTCTTAGTCACCAAAACGAACCAAACTTTGCCAGAGGTTCACTAAAATGTGCAGGAAATCACCCTGGGACGCCTAAAATATGCAATATGCCAAATTTGACAAAATTGCATTAATTGGCCCCTCTTTGTGTAAATAGACAATTCCCTTCTTTGCTTTTTGTAAAGCTACTCCATTTTTGCTGAATGATTGACACACTCATTGAAGCATTCGGTTCAAAAGGAGCTAATGATTGAAAGAGGTATGAAAACATCTTATTGGTGCACCTGTAACGTGTGTATGTGCATCTCACCTGCAGACTCTGGTCTTGATGAGCGACCTGTCCACCATTTTAGACATGCAGGGACACCACGACGATGCCTTGGCACTGATCCGTCGGGCGGCGGACGCGGGCAGGGCGTCGGGACACCAGGATCTCCACGTCCTCCTGGCCAACATGGCCGCCATCTTGCTGCACGCAGGTGAGGCGAAAGCTCGCCGGCGAGCGAGCGCGGTGACCCACGCTCATTTTACCGCCGTGTCCAGGGAGCCGCGATGAAGGCATGCGCCTGTTCCGCGAGGCGCTGGTGATGGCGCGGGCCGCCGAGGACGAGGAGGCCGTGCGCCACATCCTGGGGGAGCTGGAGCGGGCCACCCGGAACACAGAGAATGCTGAGACGGGGTCCGAGCGTGAGCGGGCGGAGCCACGCGCCACTTAAGCAGGGGTTCACGTGGAGAGAATAAAGGAGGTTGAAGTGAAAAGCAATGTTTGTGGATTTATTGATGAAAAAAATGAAACAAAACAACATTTAACACTTAATAACCTCCATAGCCTCTTGGAGCTCCTCCTCCTCTGTAGCCCCCACCTCCACCTCCGCCGTAGGCCCCCCTGAAGCCCCCTCTGCCTCTGTAACCTCCCCCGCCTCCTCCTCCTCCGTAGCCGCCTCCCCCCCTGTAGCCACCCCCGCTACCCCCTCTGTACCCGCCCCCACCCCTATAACCTCCTCTCCCTCGGTACCCGCCGCCGCCTCCCCCCTGGTAGCCGCCCCCCCCTCCGTCAAAGCGTCCCATCTTGGGGGGTCGAGGGCCGTCGCCCATCCTGCAGAGACAAAAAGATGACCATTAAAGCCGAATTTGTGGCCAAAAATGTAACGAGCAATATCATCGAGATGTAACAGTGTACTCAAACAATAAAAAACAATCTTATAATTAAAACTAAACAAGCAAAACTAAGCTTCAAATTCTTAGCACAAACAACCTCCGCATGACAAATATATATTTTCCACGTTTAAAGATGTCACCTTGGCTGGCACTTTTCTGAATTGGATGGCAGTCATCAAGTAGCCTATTTTGTTTCTATTGCTCAATGAAGACTACTTTGACCGAGGAACAAATGATGTGTTGCCATCGATTCTGTAGTTAGTTTCAACGACAAACCATTACTCGAATATTTTTTAGAGTAACAGTTTTAAATGTTATGGATCAGTCTCACGAATTGATGCTTTTACCAAACTGGTGAAAGTAGGACTTCAAATACTATGTTTTCACAAGAAAAAATATTATGGGTCACCTTCGGGGCCCAGCGTTGGCCAAGTTGATGCCGGCGGCGGAAGGTCTGGAGAGGTGTCGGATAAGGTTTAGTAGCCGCTGGTTGGTTGGGTCCATCCCGGAGATGTATTCGGGGTCTTTGCTGACTTCCACCACCACAGCCTCCAGCGCCGCCCGCATGGCCAGGACGTGGCCCGCTGTCATGTGCTCAATCCGAAGCTTGATCCTGCCACACCAAATTCAATGCTCATTTAAACCCTTCGTGCACTGATTTTTCCCCCCCAAGCCTTACCAGGGTAAAAAAAACATATCCAGGGGAACCTTTTTCAAAAAATCTGACCCAAAGCAGGTCTATTTCATTCATGACTAGCTAAAGTTAATCAAAATATGTTGTAAAGAACAAAGTGTTCTCACCAGTCGTCAAGTTCCACCACATTTCCGTCAGAGGACACCTTCTTGCAGGCGAAGAGCAGGAGCTGCAGCGCGCTAACCAACGTCATCCCTTTGGCAGAGATGGCTCGAGTGCGGATCTGACCGAGGCAAAAAGCGTCAAGGAGGAGCACCCACCGGTGGCCATTTTAAAGCAGAATTGAGAAGGGCGTCACCTTCTCGCTGAAGACGAAGAAGGGCGAAGGGTAGGCCAGGTCGTGGTTGGTGAAGGGACAGTTGACGGAGGACTTGTGGATGAGAGCGTTTCGGCCCTCCGTGGTCAAGATCTTCCGTTTCTCCTTGTGGAAGCAAACGTTGGGGTAAGCGCCGTACGTCAGGAGGGACACCACCACGTCCAAGTTGTTGTCCGGTCCCGTCGCCGTGAACGTCTGCGTCAGCAGAGTCTCTGTCGGGACACGCGCCGAGACGAAATGAAAATTTCCGTACCAAACGATCAGGTGGGACGGGCTTGTCGGGTACCTTCGGGAAATCCGGAGTTGACCAGGATGTCCTTCAGCTGAACTTTTGCCTCCCAGGTCATCCTCAAGGTGGCCATATTGAGCCGTTTGTGATCGCAAAAACGCAATTCCGCCTCCTCTCCGTTGATTCTGAAACGCAGAAGGGGGCGGGGCAACATTTCAGCCAAGCAGTTTCTTATAGTCCAGCTCTAAATCTTATAAAGAGTCACAGGCAGCCAAAGAGTTAAATCTAGTTCTCAATTGGCCAATCCTATTTTAGGTGGCCTATTTCCGTCCGCCTCGCCCACCTGACTTGGTCCCAGGCCTGGAAGACGCACAAGAGCGCCACGTGGTCCGAGAAGCGCGTGCCGGCAAAGTTCCTGTGGACGAATCCCAGGCGTTTGCCCTCGTTGATGAACGGCTCTTGGAAGCACGTCGCCGCCGAGATGGTGCACATGGCGTCGCCCACGCTACAGGCACAAATAAACGCGAGCGTTAAGACGGGACGCTGAGACGGCGGCGGCGGAAAGCGGAGGACACCGACTGGAAAATGCAGCCCATGATCATCATCTTCCCCAAGCGAGGCTCGATGGGCAAGCGGGCGAGGATGCGGCCTAACGGAGTCAGCTCGTCGTTGGAGTCCAGCGCGTCCAGTTCTGAAAGCATAGGTGACCATTTTTCAGAGACTGATATCGGTACTATTCGGATAATTTTAGCTCTTTTTGAGATCTCATTATACTTCATTCAATTCAATTTTTAATAAATATTCAATTTGTTTTATTTGCACTATTCCAGTGCTGTTAACAGTGATAGATTTGAACTGGGAGAACTGCCATTGAATAAATGTAACTGTAAATATTCAGATTCATTTACTTCAATGTTTCATTGACGATAACAGAAACCATATTTGAATTCATGAATTTGACGCATCTATTTCCCGTAAGGGACAATTGCGATTTAAATGAGTGGCTTCGAAAAAGCGCTAATCCTTCCGTAAATCAACCGACCTCTGAGCGTGTGCTCGGCCTCGATGACGGCGTCCAAGGGTGGCGGCTCGATAGCTTTGGACAGAAAGTGACCAATGGCGCCCAGCCTCAGCAGCTTGATGCTCAGAGCCACTTCGTGCAGAGGAGTCCGGAAGATTTCTGGAGTCATGTGTGTCTCCAGTCTACAAGCGGACCACCGGGGTTGATCTCCCCTTCTCCGAGGTGCGTGGTGTGGGTGCGGTCGTACCTTTCGAATCGCGCGCGGCTGCAGAGGTGGAAACAGAAGCCAGCTCGGACACGGCCTGCGCGCCCTTTCCTCTGCTCCAGGTTGGTCTTGGAGGCCCACACGGTGGCGTAGTTGGTCATGTTGTTGTGCGCTGTGAACAGCTTCACTTTCTGCCTGAGCATTACACAAAAAAAACTGTTTGGTAATCATTAAATCACTTTTTCTTTCTTATTTAGCTGAGGAGATGGCTTAACACGTTGTAAGGCGGGAATTGAACTCATTAGCTGCCATGGACGGCACCAGACGTCCAATCCACTTTGACTGGGAAGGGCGAATGGACAAACAATCTTGAATCCTATTCAAGTTTTCACCTTATTGTGAAGATACATTTTCTACATGGACTAACAACTGCAGATTTGTGTAGTGTAGTGACCAAATGTGATGCATTTTGAGATTTCATGTTTCAAATCCCACTTGGGTTATCTCATGTGTGTACATAGAGTATGTACACGTATAAATGTACTCAAATTCTGCTTACTTAATTTTGAGCCTTCAGTAATAACAATTCAAATCCACAAAAGAAAGTGAAATAGGTTGATTTGAAATTTAATGGTATGCTACATCTAATATATTTTGATTTAAGTGTGCTGAATGTAAATATGACACAAAATGTTCTGTCCACATATATGGACTCCAGGTCTGTTTTTTTGTGTCAGAAGAACAACAGAACTTACTTGCAGGAGTCGATGACATATACCACGTCGTTGATGGTGATGCTGGTTTCAGCGATGTTGGTGGACAAAATCACCTGCAAGAACAAGCCCAAAACTCACATTTTAGTCAAACAGATCGCTAACTACATGCAGTCTACTGCCTACCTACCCCAGGCTTAGACAGTCCCACAAAATAAAGTATACATTTAAACTGGGTTGCTAGCACATCCAGTCAGAGTTAAAAGCACAACAGGATTTTATGGTCGACACGTCAACGACCCCGTTGTTATGCTACGCCTCGGCTGCGGAGCTAACCGGAACGCAGGTGCGCATCTTAAGGTTATAGTGGGGAAAAAAGTTACAAAATCACCTTACAAACATAAGTGGGTAAAGTGAACAAAGAAACAAACTTAAAGGGGAAGGATGGCACTTCGGCTAGGCACTACATTATCATTGTAATTTCTTTCCAACTGTCATTCAAGACAGCCTTTTTGAAATACACTACTTTTTTCACGAATGTCTTAAGATGATACAATGATCATAATTTCAAAAATCCTGTCAACGTCAAACTCTTTTTTTCCTCTTCCAGAGGATTTTCAATGAGTTAGAAATGCTCATTTTGTTCCACAATGTCCCTCACCTTCCTAATGTTGTCCCCCACAGGCTCAAACACGAGACGCTGCTCCTCTCTGGGGATCTGCGAGTGAAGCGGGAGGATGCAGTAGCGGCTATTTCCTGGAAACGAGAGCGAGTCGAAGGTCAGCACCGATGGCCGGTGCCAGAGCGGACCGGCCACGTACCGAAGTGCGGGCTGGACTGCAAATGCTGCTGCATGGCGTAGATGAGGTTCCACCCGGGCAAGAAGACCAGCACGGCGCCCGACACCTGCAGCGTCTCGATGTACTTGAGCAGCCCGACCACCAGCTCGAAGGACATCTCCTTTTCGTTGAGCTGCGCCATGGAGCGCTTGGTCTCCTCCGAGTACTCGGGGCCACACATCACGTTGCAGTTGACCTGCGGGGGTGGCGCGTCAGCTCCAAAATGGCGGGCGGCCGAGCCGACGCCGATACTTACTTCCTCGTCCCCGCCTCCTTCGACGTCTTTGTCCCGCTTCTTGCGGTCCGGCGGGGGCGGGACAAACTTGGTCATCTGGATGCAGTCCTCGAGGAAGTATTCTGGACGCGACCCAGCAAAACATTCAAAATTCAAGTTGCGTTACGTGAAAGCTTTCTCCCGACCGCAAACGAACCTTGCACGGAGAAAGTTCTCCCGAACACTTCGATGATGGGGCAGTTGAAGAAGTACTCTCGGAACATGTTGGTGTCGATGGTGGCCGACATGAGGATGACTCGGACCTGCGGGAAGGCCTGGACCACGTCTCGGAGGACCACCATCAGGAAATCCGTCTGCGGATAGCGGGCGGGTCAGGGCCTTTTGAAACGGCGCCCGGCGGCGTAGTCGGGGAGGGGCGACCCACGTTGATGTCTCTCTCGTGGATCTCGTCCACGATGACGTGGCTGATGCCTCGGATTCCCGCCTCCAGTTTCCTGAGGAGCACGCCTGAAGAAGGGCGCGAAGGGTCAGGCGGCGCCGAAACCCGAGACAACGGCCCGGCGCGTACCGATGGTGCAGAAAAGGACGCTGCCGTGGGGACGGGGCAGGATGGACTCAAAGCGGACACTGTAGCCGCAGCTGCAACCGAGATTCTCGGCCCGCTCCGTGGCCACGCGCTCGGCCACCGAAACGGCGCTGATCCTTCTCGGCTGGAAAGGCGGAACGAGAGCAACACATTTTTAGCTGGCCTTTGTGTGAGCCGCAACAAATATTTTGCAAAAACAAGTTGCAGATATTTTAAAAAAAAGAGTACAAGTCATTCAATGTTATATGTCACAGGCTTTACCTGCGTGACCACGATGTTGCAGTCGGCGGCTCGGCCCTCCTTGATGTAACGATCCAGGATAAACTGTGGCACCTGAGTGGTCTTTCCGCAGCCGGTGGCTCCTCGGATGATCACCACGGGGTTGTTGTCCACGGCTGACATGATTTCCTCCTCAAACTGTTTGACGGGCAGCTGCTCGCGATCGTTCAGCATCTACAAAATAGGCGCGTATTTCACGGCTCTGCTGGCGCAGGCGGCTATCATTGGGGCCGGTCACCTTGAGAAGGTCTTGATCGTTTTGCAGCCGATCCATCATCTCGTCATGAAGGTCTTTACTGATCTGCTCTGGGGTGCACTGCAAGCAAAATAACGGAGTAAATCTGGGACACCGACTAATTGACGAGTCAGCGCGTGACTCACAAATGCCAAGGGCCCCTCATCTATGTTGTTGCTGGTCCAGGGGTTCCAGTTGATTTGTGGGGGGGACCACGGCACCACCCCTGCGACGCTCTGCCGCTGAGACGGCTCAAAGGTCGCCATCTTGGAGGGAACCAAAGACACCGTCTCGCCGGCACTCATGGGCTGGAACGGGAAGTGGACGTCACGCGAGTGACAAAAGGACAAACGGGGTAGCGCCGCCGGGTCGTCACGTGACTCACAGCCGTGGGGATCTGGATTCCGAGCTCTTCCGCGACCACGGCCAGCTGCTGCTGAAGTTCCGGAGACACTTGAACTTCAAAGACGTCGAGCTGGAGATGAAAGCGAGATGCGTGAGCTATTTGTGAAGACGCTTTGGAACAGATCAAATTCTAAAAGGGCTTACGGTTTCGCCTTCCTTCTTCTTGGTGATTCCAGTGTAGGCCTCAATGACACCCAGATGGTAGAGTTGGCGCACCACAGACAAAGCACAAGACTGCGCCGCTAGCTTCTTGTTGGAGCCGTGCTCACGCGCCGTCACGTCTGCGGGGAGCGACCGTACACGTGACTTCTCTTGCTTCCACCCGAAAACAAAAAAGGTGTCTTGGGAATACCTCAGGAGCTCTTAAATTCAAGCTTCATCCGTTATGAAAATAACTTCATGGTTAACGTATCGATTGCCTTTCACACCCCAAAACTTGGGAAACTCTTGGAAAAGTGTTGACAACTTGAACTACCTTGAAAATGAAATCTCCAGGTATAAATTAGAGCTGCCAAATGTCAAAAAATATATTTTGTAGTGTAGTAAGTTGATAAAAATAAAATAAGATTTATAGTATTTGGCAGTGAAATGCTCTGATTGAATCGGGTGCGTCCTTATTCGAATTTGTATGGAATTTGGATACCCGAGGATTCCCAAAAGAGCAGCGCAACAACAAGAGGGCGAGGCGGCGGTCTTACTGCGGCCCAGTTTCCTCACGAACAGCTGCATCTCGGCGATGAAGCTCCTGTAAGCACAAGCGCACGTGCGTCAAGTCCGGCCCGGTGGTCCCGACGGGAAATTCAGTCGACTCACCTGGAGCGCACTGATGTTTATGGCGCGTTTTTCTGCCGGACTTGAGCTTTTAAGAGACGCGGCCTGCCTGATGGGGGCGTGGCCTGCGGGCACAGCGTCATCAGAACTCTCCAGTATAGATCTTTAAAACGCCACCAGAACGCTTTAGTGCTTCCAAAGCCGTTCTCGTGTTTTTTTTTCATCTCAAAGTTCTGATGACGCCGGGCCGCTCCGCTCCGGCAGAAAAACACGCGCGGGTCAAAGGTCGGCAAGAACGGACGGGCGGCATCGATGAAGTGGCAGGTCAGAATAGGGGCCGGTCCGCAAAGTTTCTTTACGGTGCTATGAATTACTTCGTAACTTTAAAATGATAGATTAAAACCATCCAATCATCTGGCTCTCAAAAACTAAATTAAAATTTTCTTTCATGAGTTCGTCAGTAGTGGACGTCCCATCCACTTGAATTGAGGGGGGGGGGGGGGGGGGGGGGGGGGGGTTGAGTGAAAGTTCATTCGTTGCCAACCCTCCCACTTCAAATGGATTGGACATCAATCACAGTCAATAGAAGCCAATGCCTTAAAACATTTCAATTGCAATGTGGTAAATAGAAAGCGAAGTACTTTGGAAGATTTGTGATTTTCTGGAGTACTACTGTACATATAGGCACCATTTTTTTTACTCTCTTACTCCTACTTTTGTGGCTGTGATGAAATACAACAGCAGTGACTATAAAAAAAGGCAAAATATTTTTGACACAAATGCATTGAATTGCATTCGGTACCGCGCTTCTAAAGAATTGGGTTACGGACCGGACCCTGGAACATTTTCAGAGATTGGATGCCGCCCGTCCGTCCGTCCGACCGGAATGTGTGCTCCGAATTTCTGCTGCAGACCTGTTGTGGTCCGGCCCGACTTGGGTGTATTTATAGTCGGCGCTGGTCTCCTTTTGAAAGAACTGGTTTAGGCGGGCCTTGGCGTTGTCCAGGGTCCAGTTCCCGTGAAGACTAGCGTTCAGGTCCACCTCCTCCGACTCCAAGGTCTACGGGTCGAGCAGAACCCGAGTGGGCTTGCGAGATCGTCGCGTGAAGGTCGGGGTGGAGGGCGGACCTACCGCCTGAGCTTCTTGTTCATCCCGCTTGACGTAGTACTCTTTTAAGTTAGCGCCTCTCTCCCACTCGGCTCCTCCTCCAAGTGCGCCCGCGCCGGAGTATCCCAGTCCTGTTACCCCCGGAATTGGACCAGAGACATCTTCTGCAAGAAAAAAAAAGGTCAAAATTGACACCAAAGTACCAAAACTACACCAAAATTACAAGGATGTGACGCTAAATGAACCCATTGCCTGCCATTGACAATAATAGTTGTCTAATTCCCTTAAACAGTGAGGACTAGTTTTGGATGCTAACTGTCCAACCTTCCATTCAAAATAAAGTGGCAGTTTTTCAGGCCGCATCTACCTTGTTCAGCCTTAACGACTAGGTGAGGAGGCAGAGGACCGCTGGACGGCAGACTTCCAAAGGCAGGGCCGTCGTTTACATCGGCACCCGGCGCGCCGGTAGGCTGAGTCGCGCCCATCTGTTCGAAAGAAAACACGCACGTCTATGCGGGCGCTGGAGGATGCGAGGATCACGTGACTCACCCCCAGGGCGGGAACCTCTGCGGCGTTCATTTGTCCCGCTCGGACCAGGAAGTTGACAAAGTCACGAGCGGCGTTGGACTGCGCGTCCTTCTTGTTGCTGGAATTGCCCATCCCCGTGTAGTTGAAGCCCTCCACTCGCACCTTTGATGAACAATAAATGCTGTAAGATTTTTTTCCAATTTTAATTTTGGTCTTTAACCCTAGAATGGTAACCCTCTATTGCAGTTGAGTGTATGTATAGTACTGTATGTGTTTCATTGATGTACTTTGAGTCATTTGAAGCATAATTTGCCATACTGCAAGCGTTGAAAGGAAAAAAATATTTGGTACGTACTGAAAAATGTACCATTTTTTGTCTGTCTCCCATACATATTGTAGACACCCGCTCACCCCAGGTTGCCGTTCTAGGGTTAAATACATCCAGGGAAACCCCAATTTCCAACACCATACACACAGTAATAACTTCACATAGAAACTTTTGCAATACTGGAGTAAGTTGCAAAAGTTCCCCTTTGGCAAAGAATAACAAACTCCAATGAATATTTCTGCAATAGGAAACTCAAGTTGAGTCCTAAAATCAATATTTATGACCCTAGGCTAAGTTCAGCCAAATTTCAAAGACCAACACACCTCGCACTTGAATCGGTTTTTGTTGCCTGCGGCGCGGATATCATAGTTGGGAGTCAACTTTTTTTTCCCGCACCAGGCATACAGGAAGTTCTTGATGTCCGCCATGGCGAGAACGAGACGAACGTCCTCTCTCCTCACAGTAACGCTGTCCAAAGACAAACAGATAGCCACTTCAATATAAGGCATTATGAATGTTCATTTTGTCAGTGAACCCAATTAAAAGTAAATGGTAGTACAATTTGTGTGTTCATTTCCACAAATACAGGTTTAATTGATCCCTTGTCTGAAATTACAATTCAGCTTAATCATGCTAGACAAAAAACTTTTTTTTTAAAATTCCATGTACTTAATTGTTTCCTTAAATGCATTTGGATGTAAATTTGTTTAATGTAAATTCAGGCGTATAAGGAAAAGGTGAACAAAATTATAATAACACCTAATTTCGCTTCAATGATGCTAGACCTTAATTTGTTATATTAATTAAGATATAATTATTCTATTTGTGTTTTTACACTCGTACTAGTAACTAGACGTGCATTTTCTTCCACTATTTTCATCAATACGACCAATTGTATTGTTTGCACATCGACATGGTCTTGCATAAGAACGCTAGCTTATAGCTAATTATTGCTAAGGCTACCAAGCATATTTCCTTGTGGGTTATTAGCTCTTTTTAAATTGCATATAAATCGCGCAATTATGGAAATTTGCACGCAATTCAGTCCAAAACGAAAGCGCTCGTTTATAGATGAATGAGTGAACGGCGCTAGCATTAGCTTTTTTTTAGCATCTAGGCTCGCACTGCCTTTTAACATTATTTTCCTCCTTCATAACCGGTTCTTTCGAGCTTTAACTCACTTCCAATGCGCTCGTGACGCAGGACTTGTAATTATCCGGTGACTTAAAAAGAAAAAATCTGAATAAAATATAATTTGTCAATCAGGGATAAAGAAGTTGCACCCGGCGCTTGCTAGCTGCTTATTTCTTCCTCGGCGTTTGGCGCCCGCAGCGTTTTGCAACCAAGCGCCACCTAGTGTCTCGTCCTAACCCGCCTTACCATTACAATACGTACCGACTTATAGAACAAAATAGCAATTTTTGAGTAAAATACATTAATGCAATTGTATAAATGAAGATGATTGCAAGCGACAACATTTACTGGTATTTTCCTATTTTACTTAAAACATTAAAGATAAATATTTTCTGATTTTGCTGTCTTTTTTGTTTTAAACAATACTGGTTATACCCTTTAACATTGAGCCCGCCCTCCCATTTCACATGGATTGGACGTCTACTAGTGATAAGCAAGCGATCAACACTTGCATGCAGCAGCATCCCCTCGTGTTCTGGAGGAAGAAACGCAGATCTCACCTGACTCTTGGGCATCTCAATCGGTCTCCATGGCGACGAGAAAGCTAATACTAGGAATGGACATCCGATACCGCAATATATGCATATAAATGTTTTACAAGCCAACACGACCAGGAACAGAACTTGTAAGCGGGTAACAGGTAGGGCTTTTCTTCTGTTTTTCCGTCTTTTTTTACACTGTTGGAGCAGGACACGCCTGGATTCAACACGTTTTCCTCTGGGTTGATTTCTCTTCTTATGACTTCTCTTGGTGATGCTCAGGTGATGGTTTCGGGATGGCGGATGGCAGGCAGCGAGCCATTTCGGCTTCGGGCGAGAGCCTCTACGTGCTCCTGGGCTTGGAACGGGGGTGCAGTCACGATGATGTCAAAAAGACGTACAGGTGAGAGGCTTTAAGTCTCAAACATTTAAAAATTGAAATTGATATATCTATGACAATATTCACTATTTCCTTCCTTTTTTAACTTCACAATTTTAAAAAAGCGAGTATTTAGTTATTTTCTTCTTACCCTGAATACGCGCAACCATACACGTTAGGGGCAATTTAGAGTGCTCAACCAGCCTACCCTGCACGATTTTGGGATGTGGGAGGAAAACGGAGTACCCGTAGAAAACCCATACAAGCCCAGGGAGAATATGCAAACTCTACAGACTGAGGACCGACTTGGAAATGAACCCTCGACCCCAGCCCTGTGAGGCCGACGTGCTAACCACTCGGCCGACTAATTTCATTAATAGATCTTTCAAAAAGGAATAAGGAACCATTGACTGTTTTTAATAAAATCTCTAAAGGTCCAATCTGTCAAGGGCATCCAATGAGTTGACAACATGTCGAGATCGACGTCAATTTTCTTTTTATTTGATTAGATTTTTTTAATCCTCCACCCACACGGGTACAATTACACAGGAAACTGGCATTGCGTTACCACCCGGACAAGAACCCAGACAACCCCGAGGCGGCCGAGAAGTTCAAGGAGGTGAACGCAGCCCACGCCGTCCTGTCCGACCCGGGCAAGAGGAACATTTACGACGCTTACGGCTCGCTGGGGCTTTACGTGGCGCAGCAGTTCGGCGACGACAACGTCAACGCCTACTTTGCGCTCACCACCTGGTGGGCCAAGGTCGGTGGTCACTTTCTGGAAACGGGGTTCTCTACTTTTAAAATATCATCGGCAACACGCGGTAGCGACGCAGTGGCTGTGCGTTTTGTGCTCAGGGTTTGTTTGCGCTGTGCGGGTTGCTGACGGGATTTTACTGCTGCTGCTGCCTGTGTTGCTGCTGCGACTGCTGTTGCGGACGCCTCAAGACCACGCCCCCACCTGACCAGGAGACTCCCTACGGCGACTTGCGGGATGACGACGGGGACGAGGAGGGGGAGGAGGAGGAGGAGGAGCTGCAACATCCGACCCACGGTGAGATGCTTTAATGCAGGGGGCCGCTTTAACGTCAACTTGATTTCATGTGGGCCGGACCATTTTAGACATATTTAGATTTTTTTAAATAAATGGATTAAAAGAACTAGATTAAAAGCCCTGAATATTCAGTTTTTTTATAGATCTAAAACAATGTTTATTTTAGCTTTTTTTAATATATTTTTAGATTTTACAAAATGATTTTTGAACTAAAAACACAGAAAAATGATTAAAAAATTACAATTATTGATTTCAAAGGGGGAAAATCAGGAAATTTAATATACATCTATACTCTTCATTTTAATTTGATCCTAAAACAGAAATTAGGCACTCATGATTTACTTTCCCGGGCCACACAAAATGATGCGGCAGGCCAGATTTGGCCCCGGGCCGCCACTTTGACACAAGTGCTTTAATGGGTCGCACTGGGAGGAAGATGACCGAATTTTGCGTGTTTTTTTTTTTGGGTGGTTGTAACTTCCGCCAAATTTGTGTGCACAGATGCGAGCGTGCCGGTCGTTCAGCAGCCGTCCAACGCCAGCGAGAAAACTCAACTCATCTCGGACGGGCGCCGTAGATACGGCGACACCTACACATGACTGTGTTGAAATTTGAGCTAAATCCTTGCCGTTGACAGTAAAAGAGGTCAAATCCATTTTAAATGGGAGGTTTGGCATCCACTGATTGTGTTTCATTGCCGTTGACATCCAACCCATTTTTAATGTTTTGTAAGTGACAACATTTGTAAGGATTCATACTCTAAATCAGGGGTCTCAAACCGATTCCGCAAAAGGGCCGTAGTGGGTCCTAGTCTTTGTTTCAACCGATCCAGTATGGACAGTTTAACCAATGAGGTGTCTTCTAAAATAAGTAGCACCTGGGTGCAATCAACTGATTACACTTGCAAAAGGTGTCCACTTATTCGGTTTGAATGAAATCTTGCTCCTTTTGATGTAAATAGCTGTAGTTACGGTAAGCGAGGGGTCACCCACCCCAATCTCCAAGGGCCCTTATCCAATGTATTTTCTATATACTATCTCCTTCCTCCACCACACCTGAATCAAATGATCAACTCATCAGCATACCTGGCAACTTCAACGTTTTTCCCGTATTTCATACGTTTTTTTATTATCATTTTAAATTGTGTAGGCCGAAAAACAACTTTTGTACGGGATTTTTTTAAGTATTTTTTTTTTAGTAAAACCGATCTTGTTTTACCTTGGTAGCAGACAAAAACGTCATTGCCGACAGCTACTATGTTCATGCTTTAAGCATGATATGCGCAGTAACATTCCCCCTTCACGCTTCCGCCTTTTCACTATAGTATATAAATATAGCGCGTCAGCAAGCAATGTACCTAGACAGTCAGGCTGTCAGCGTCATACAGCGACATCTTCACAATCTTGAATTTAGTGCATACTGATTGCGCTCCCTGTACACTTTGGAGAAAATGAAATAAGTGCACCTTATGTGAGTAAATATGAGTGCCGCAATGCATTTGTGTTTTTTTAAAACGCTTAATAAGGGGATTTGCAATCATTAATAAGGGGTGCAATTGGCTGAGGGTGACAGGCATGCATCAACGAGCTCGCCAGAAGCCTGATTGCAACCCGCTTTATTTGATTCAGGTGTGTTGGGATAGGCCAGTGCTTCGCAATTATGTTTCGTCGCGCCCCACCTGGAAGAATCGAACACTGACACCTACTGTAGCGGGTCTGCCATTACACTTCCTCCCTAGTTCAGCCCATTTTAAAGGTTATCCGGACACTGTCATGCCCCCTATGACTTTTGACATATAAGGGCATGTCGGCATGGCAACAGCTGACGTGCTGGCGCGCGGGTCTAAAAACAGACCGCGGCGTGAGCCGCTCGCTCGCCTGCTCGCCGGCTGGTCTTCGCACTCCACTCTGGCGAAAGCAGTTGGGCTACGTCCACAACCGGAAATGGAGAGTCTGGAGAAGCAACTGCTGTGTCCCATCTGTTTGGAAATCTTCTCCAAACCGGTGGTGATCTTACCCTGCCAACACAACCTGTGTCGCAAGTGCGCCAATGACGTCTTTCAGGTGGGTGGACGCCCGTAGACCCGCCCACAAAGTCGTGGCCTTTGACTAAGTAGGACTTTTCTCTTTGAGTTTCCTGTGGATTTGGGGGCGTTCACAGGTCACTTGAGGTTGTTTGGAGCCACTTCCTGTTGATTTTGCGGATTGGGCCCGCCCTCTTGATTTTGGAGGTGTGGGTTGAAGGTCAATTTGAATGGGATCATTTTGATCATTGAGTTAAAGCACTCTAGTGGGTCCAATTTGGAGTGAAGTTTTCTCTTTTTTTTAAAGAGGACTGCTCAAAATTGTTGGAAGTTGGAATGGGGTTTGTTTTTGTCAAATTTCAATGGTAGTGTTGTAAGCTTGGCCAAAAATTGTATAGGGCGTTTTTGTTCCTTGGTTTCTTTTAAAAAAAGATAATTCTGTGAACATTTAGAACTAGAATTTGACATCTTTATGTTATTGGAAACAAAGTAGGGCACACAGAGAGACAGGCGACCATTCACACTCACAATCACAATCACTGCCACCAGCGGGAATCAAGACCGCACCTGCCCGCACCGAAGTCAGGCCAGTGAACCACTATTCCACCAGGCGGATTTGGAATGATTATTTTGAATTTAGCACTTTTAGAACTAATCGAGGTGGTTTGGACATCTCTTGCCGTCAATGGCACTGAAACATAATAATCCCATGTCAGGCGGCCAATCCCTACCTGAGCTCCAGAGGGGGCTCGACAACGTCGTCTGGCGGCCGCTTCCGATGCCCGTCGTGCCGCCACGAGGTCATCCTGGACCGGCATGGTGTCTACGGCTTGCAGAGGAACCTGCTGGTGGAGAACATCATCGACATGTTCAAACAAGGAAGCGCAAGCAGGTAAGCGCAAAAAGTCTGCACAGCCTTTGTCAAGGATTTGAAGCCACTCCCTCGCCTCGGCGCTCAAAAGTGCTGACGACCCAGCCACTCGGGCCCCCTTGGAAGAAGTTCTGTGCATTTCAAAGGTTAGAAGAGAACCTTCTCAACTGAGAATTTATAACTGCAGGTCAGATTATAGCACACTGTTAGCTGAGGGGTCGGCACGTTCAACTGCCACAATGACAGTGGGGATTCAAACCGCAGTAGGAGATGGCTATGTCTCATTTTTGCAGTATGGTTACATACTACATCGCTACATTTGTACTGGGAATTGGTTGTTAATTGCCTGTTAACATAAATCAAACTTTTAAAGAAAGAAAAATAGTGAGAGAAGATGTTTTGACACCTTGACACGTGTCTCAGCAAGGAGATTTCACCCCCTGCGACGGAGGCGGAGCATCCCGTTTGCGAGCATCACGATCAGGAGAAGATCAACATCTACTGCCTGAGCTGCGGCGTGCCCACCTGTTCTCTCTGCAAGGTGTTTGGTGCCCACAAAGACTGCCGGGTGGCGCCGCTTGACATGGTTTTCACCAAACAGAAGGTAACCCCCACTTTTCCCTTTTTTCCCCATCCTATAGCCACACCTGCAGTGATTTAATCCAGGGTTGCACTATCGGTTATTTAAAGGGCCTGTCAACTCAAAGTCAAAATGAACGAATTGTTGGAATTTGCGAAGGTAAAGACGGTTGTTAACGACGCAGAAAATTTTGAAGGAATAAAAAATCATGTAATTAGCATCTTGCCTTGTCAGTGTTAGGATTCTGTGGGCGTGTCCATGCCGACTGTAACTTGTATTATCGGCACCTGCTAGCATTGATGCTACTGCGGTTAGCATGTTTTGTCCTTTAAGAGCACAATTCTGCACTAAAGTGAATGAAATCAGCACATCACAATAAATCGATATATTTATCAAAATAACATTGAATACACTAGACACGCTCGAATTTGGAGTTGTGGGAGGAGTTTTGACCATTCGCAATTGAGGGTGTTCATCGCGGGCAGGCCGAGCTGAGCGAGTGCATTGCCGCCCTGGTGGGCACCAATGAGAGGATTCGGACCATCATGGGGCATCTGGATGACACCCGCAAGGCAGTGGACGTCAGTGGATTTCCGGGGGCGCGTAAGTCTTCGGCAGCATTCCCATAAACGGCGAGCGCGGCTTTCTAGGATAACGGGCGGCGACAAAAGTCCAAGGTGTGCGAGTCCTTCGACCGCCTTTTCGCCATCCTGGAGGCGCGGAAGGGCGAGCTGGATGCCCGCATCGGCACCGAGCAGCAGGAGAAACTGGACTACGTGGCCGGACTACGCAGGAAGTACGAGCGGCACCTGGAGAAGGCCGCCCAATTGCTGGAAAACGCCGCCTCGGCTAACGCTCAGGCCGAGATGGCTGCCTTCCTGCAGGTCAGCCTCCGCGTTATTGGTGCATTTTTGGCTTTCAGACCTCGCATCCGGTCGTTAATTAATTGGCCGTCACTGGCAGCCAATGAGTGAAGTGCGCGGTTTTCGCATGAACTCAAAGTGCAATGCGTTTCGCCTAGGACAGCAAGCCGCTTCTGCAAAAGTGAGTGGCGGTCGCGGTTCGGAACGACGTCGCGGGCTAAACGAACGCCGGGACGTGTGTGCAGGATGGCGGCAGGAAGCGACACGTCCGCTTTGGAAAAGGTACAGTCGGGCTACGAGAAGATGGAACACTTTCGGGCCAACTTCCGGCACCAGAAGAGGGCGCTGATGGCCGTCTGCTTCCTTCATGGTAAACAATCTCTCGCCAAAACCTTTGGCGCTGCGTTTAGCTTTTTTCTTCACGAGGTTAGCTAACGGTGGCGTAACACGCTAGCAGGGAGACTCCGCCCAGCAGACGGCGATGAGGTCGAGGGTGGCAAAGAGGCAAACCAGGTGCCGAAGGAGATTGCAGGGGAAGTGGGCGGAGCGGTAGCTTCAGAAGCCCCACCTGCTGTCAAAGCTCCTCCTTCGTTTTTGGAGGCCACGCCCCCCACCAAAGCTCCTCCTCCGGACATCGCGGCCCCACAGGTATGAGCGGGCTTCGGGTCAGCTGACGAGTTGTCGTCTTTAGCATTCTTCTGTGGCGTAGGCGCAGTCGCAGCGGCTTGACGACGAAAGCAAACACGTCTTTTCCTTCAGCTGGCTCAATCACAAGTGACTTCCTTCTCATCTTCTTTATGACTTTCATCATTAACATCACCGTTGTTCAATGGCGAACCCAATAAATGGGTGGAGTTTTGCCAAACGTCTTGATTTGAGTTACTCAATCACAATCTTTTGCAGCAGCAGTTGTTCCAATCGCTAACGCTTAGCAAGCTGTCTAGGTGGACTGACCTGGATTTGAACCCAGGTCCCCAGAGCTGTGAGGCCAACACGCTAACCACTCATCCACCGGGCCGCCTACAAAATAATCTAATTTTGAAAATGAATACTGCTCAAATGCATGATAGAGGTATAGCCTAGGATTTTTTAATAGTTATTTTTAAAAACAAACTATTGAAGTAAGCAAGAGTAAAAACTTTGAGTACTGTCAAGTACTCCAAGTCAATTTACCAAGTGATCATCTTTGCCTTACAAAAGATTCAAAAGGTATTGAGGATCCAAAAAAGGTTTATAAATGATCATAAATAGTCACTTTAAACAGGGTATTCACTAAAAGGGCTGAAAATGGGTTTGGTTCCATCAACTGCAGGTGGGGAAAAAAGCAGCGAGAAACGAACCGCAACATAGAGGATGACTTTGTTTCGGGCTGGTGTTTTTCTCCTCCGCGCCAGCAGAGGGCGTTAATGCCAGCCGACCAGACGGGATGACAGCGCCGTGTTTACAAGACTTGTTTCAGTGTTTTCTATTCAACAAACACCTTCGCGTACTTTCGATTTGAGCTGCCTTCGTACGTTGCCGGTCGCGCGGTGCCTAAACAGCCCGGAGAGCGCTGTGCCAGGCCGGTTGTCTCTGGGGCGGCCAGAGGTCCGAGCCGAGGTCTCTCAGCGGTCCTCACGCCGGCCGACGCCGAGACGGTTTGGTCGGTTCTACCGGGCGGCAACCTCCGAGCGGCCGCCGACGGGGAGAGCCGAACCTCCGGCGAAAGCGCAGCCCAGGGCCCTACACCGGCCGCGCCGCCATCGCTTCCCAGCCACGGGGACGAACATCGGCCTTTTTGTTGAAATGACACGCAACGATAAGGTATTAAAAAGGGCGAGTAGGGCCTCACCGGTCCGTCTCGGCTCGTCTGGTCCGCGGAGCGCGCGCTGCCTTTCTCCGCCTCGTCCTCACGTTGGCCGCGGAGGTCCTCCCCCTGCGGCGCTGGGCGGAGTTTCATCCCGGACCAGACGCTCCTTTTGTCGGATCGCTTTGGAGCCGACTCCCCGGGGCTTCGGGCACAAAGAAAGGACACTTTGGATGCAAGCACGGACACCGAACCGCCACACAGTGTTCGAGAGCGTGCGGACTGGCCACCGGAACCTCGAGGTGAGTCCGAAGTGGACTTTTTGTCCATTTAAGAGGCTTTTGGGCCTCGTCGCTGGCGCCGTGTTGCCTTAGCTAGTTCATGGCGGCCTGTCGGTGAAGGCTCGCTTGTTGGTTCCAGCCGACGAAGCGCTTAGAAAGCACACCACCTCCACGGAAATCATCACCACAACTAGTCAGCGCAAATTTCAACGACGTGTCTTTGTTTTTCTTCCTAAATGTCACAGGAGTCCCGCCTTTTCTTATTCTTCTTCGTTTTCTGTGGCCCACGTGACTCGATACACGTCGCGACTCGCGTAGTTTTTTTTTCACGTCACTTTTTCTCTTGTTTCTACTTTCTTTGAAGGCCCAATTATTGAAAGCCTTGTGTTGGTGCCAGCGGAAGTTAAGCAGCCATTTCCGGCCGTCCCGCCACGCCAATTGACGTCATTACCCGTGGACGACGTTAAAATTCGATGTTCTCAATGCATTTGGCAGTGCCATGTAGTAGTACTATGCATACAATAGTGTTGTGTCAAAAGTATCGAAAAGTATCAATACTGAAATGAACGGATACGTTATTTGATTTCAAAAGTATCGATACACAGTTGTTTTTGCACTATTCTCGCAGTGGATCTTTTTGCATTTTTCTTGTTAACGTATCAGCTGCCATTGACGTCAGTGGGCGTCCAATCCATTTTAAATGGGAGGGCTGGTAGCGAACGAACGAACGTTCAATCGCTGCCACCCTCACAGTTTAATGGATTGGACATATACTTGTGATGAATTCACTTAGAGTTTTAAGTAATATTTAAGAGCCCCGTGATTGGACGCCTTTTCACCGTGAATGGCAGCCAATGTGTTAAATCCGTCTTCTGTTTGGAAAGATTTCAATGAAGAGGAAATACCAAATGTTTCATTTCAATGTGTTCACATGATGTTTTGTTTGCGTGTGGGCGTGGTAAAGCGGAGGGGGCGGAGTCAGCTCGACCAGGCGCCAAGCAATGAACGGCAACGGCGGCGTTTCTGCGCCTCAGAGTGGCAGACTGAAGATTGGCACAGGTAAGAGCGAAAAATAATCAAACGTAGACAAAAATGTGAAAGGGGTTAAATTCTGGAAACATGGCGTTAGCGTCGTCGCTAACCACGCCGCCCGATTGTGCCCGCCCACAGAAGAGTGGTGTCAGGAGGATTGTCTGACTCTACTGGAGAGAATTCGGAGCCTGATCCCCAATGGCGACACCATGAAGTATAAAACCACCGAGTCGCACTTCGACTGGGACAAAGTGGGCTTCGGTAGCTTCACGGGAGAAATGTGTCGGCAGAAGTGGAGCAAAGTGTCCACCGAGGTAAGACCCCCCCACCGCCAAACGGCCGCCGCTCCGAGGTGACGTTTCTGCCATTTTTTGGTCTTCTTCAGGTGCGCAAGTACCGAACCATGACGGAGCTCATCATAGATGCCATTGAGTTTGTTAAAAATCCTTACAAAGGCAAGAAGCTCAAGGTCGGTATATAGCTCGGGGGTCACCAACTCGGGTCCTCCAGGTCACCTTTTTCCAGTTTGTTTTCAACGTCCCCCTCCCCCAACACACCTGAATCAAATAGTCGGGATCGTTATCAGGCTTCTGGACAGCTTCCTGATTTGATTCAAGTGTGGTAGAGAAGGGAGACATGGAAAACAGACCCGATAACCCGAAACCACATTTCAAACAGGCATGGATTTGGGCCTTTGAAAATCTCCGATCTGATTGGTTTCTGCTTCCTTCCCATCCAGACGCACCCGGATTTCCCCAAGAAGCCCCTGACGCCGTACTTCCGCTTTTTCATGGAGAAGCGAGCCAAGTACGCCAAAATCCACCCGGAGATGAGCAACCTGGACCTGACCAAGATTCTGTCCAAGAAGTACAAGGAGCTCCCCGACAAGAAGAAGGTGGGGCGCTAGCGGCGGGCCGGAGTTTCCACCGAGGCCAAAAAGTTTGAACGAGCGCTTTTTGTTTTGCGTGTCCTCAGCAAAAATACGTGACCGAGTTCCAGAGCGAGAAAGAAGCTTTTGAGAAGAACATGGCTCGATTCAAGTAAGACCCACACCAGCCAAACGGCGCCACCACGGACGGCGGTGTTCAACGTTGCCTTTTACGCGGCAGACACGATTACCCCGAGCTGATGGAGGAGAAGAAAAAGTCGGACCTGCCCGAGAAGCCCAAAACCCCTCAGCAGCTTTGGTACAACCACGAGAAGAAGAGCTACCTGAAGATCCACCCCGAGGTCCGTCGCCGTCGCTTTGCCGATTGACGGGCTTTATCGGTGCTTTGTCGGTGACGCGCCCGCGCCGCGGTGGTCCAGGTGAGTCCGAAGGAGTTGAAGGAGGTCTTGAGGAGGCAGTGGTCGCAGCTGTCGGACAAGAGGAGGCTCAAGTGGATCGGCAAAGCGCTGGAGCTGCAGAAGGACTACGAGGTAGCCAAACTCGACGTTAGCCAAAGGCCGTCGCCCGCCGACCCAAACGTGACGCTCGCGCGTCGCCGTGCGTTCAGGACAGCATGCGGGTCTATTACCAAGCTCACCCGGACGTCGGCTCCGAAGATCCCGTGCGCTCCGTCCTCACCAAAGCGGAACGCCAACTCAAGGACAAGTTTGACGGACGGCCGACCAAACCTCCACCGTGAGCGCTGCGTGCACACACACACACACACACAAGGCCTTTAAAAGTAATGCAATAGGTTCTGTGCAGGTTTTTTTAACCCGGGTTTTACAAACCTGGTGGGTTGCCAGGGTTCTTTATTGGAACACATTTGCTTCATCACCTAGGCTATAAAATGGACATCTTTCATTCATTTTCTGAACCGCTTTATCCTCACTAGGGTCTTGGGGGTTAAAATTTGCCAATTAAAACATTTTTTTGTCGTCGTAGTAACGGCTACTCGTTGTACTGCGCCGAGCTCATGGTCAACATGAAGGACGTCCCCAGTACGGAGCGCATGGTTCTGTGCAGCAAACGCTGGAAGATGATGACGCAGAAGGAGAAAGACATGTTTCAGAAGCGCTGCGAGCAGGTCGGGGAGCGCCGCCCAGCTCGCTTTTGTCGTTCACGTTGACACGTGTGTCTTCCGTCCTCAGAGGAAGAAACAGTACGACGTAGACCTGCAGCGCTTCCTGGAGGTACACGCTAGAAAGGGCCGGAGGGAAGACGCCAGCGATTCTGAAGCTGCTTGACACATTTCTTGCAGAGTCTTCCGGAAGAAGAGCGAGACCGCGTGGTGAGCGAGGAAAAGATGGGCGGAGCCCGGGCCTCGACGGGGAGAGCCCGGGTCCCGACGGGCGCCGTCGCCAGTCCGCACAGAGCCAAATCGCCGCCGGTCAAGCTGGAAAAGGTTCGTTTGGTCGAAGCCATTTAGCACTGCGTTCGGACCAACCGCGAAAGCCGTTTGGTTTCAATTTGGCGACGTAAGATCTGAAATGTCACCATAAACTGACGAGATTAAGGTCAATGGCTTGAACCTTTGTGGTCGCAAAGGTCGGCGTGAACCCAAAACGGCAAATGCGGAAGATCTAAACACAGCATACAGACGGGTTTTCTGCTCCCCCAGGACCAGGAGCCCGAACTTTGGGCCCCTCAAGGCGCCAGGGAGCGGCGTGATCCCAAGAAGAGCGCCAAGCTGCCCGACACCCCCAAGACAGCCGAGGAGATGTGGCAGCATAGCGTCGCCGCCGACTTTCTCAATAAATGCAGAGTGCGCCACCGTCGTTCGCGACAATCAAAGACGTGCTTGGGAGGGGCAGCGAATTAAAAGGGGCTCTCGTTTGGGCGGCAGAGCGACCGGCGGCGAGCGCAGGTGGCTATGGAGGATGCGTGGAAGGCTATGGAGAAGAAGGAGAAAATCCCCTGGATCAAGAAGGCCGCCGAAGACCAGAAGCGATACGAGGTACTGCTTAGTTCAATGGTCATTTGTAGGATATCAAAATAGAAAAGCCAAGAGTATGGATTTGAAGTTTTGGGTGGTACTAGTATGAATGCAACAATACTTTTAATACTGACATCTGGTGGTTAGTGAACGTGACTACTAAGCTCATGATGTTTCACGGTGTCCGGCAGAGAGAGCTGATGGACCGCAGGCCGGGTCAGAAGAAGCCCAAGTTTGAAGGAGAACCTAAAAAACCTCCTGTGTGAGTGACTTCGAGGGCGGGGCTAGGGCAGTGGGGGATTCGGCCCCTCCCACCGGCTTTGTCCTCCAACAGGAGCGGCTATCAGATGTTCTCCCAGGAGTTGCTGACCAACGGGGAGCTCAACCACTTCAGCCTGAAGGAGCGCATGGTGGAGATCGGCAAGCGTTGGCACACGCTGACGGCCAATCAGAAGAATGCTTATAAGAAGCATGTGGACGCCACGCAGGCGCGGTATCGCGTGCTGCTGGACGCCTGGCTCAAGGTACCGCCCCCCCCCCCCACGCCAGTCACGTTGTCCAAGCGAGCGAGCATGCGTTAACCATGCGGCCGGTGCTCAGTCTTTGTCCCCACAGGATCGCGCCGCCTACAAGGAGTTCTCCACCTCGGTGAGTCCGCCGCCTTTGCCGAGCGCCGGCGCCACTCGGGACACTTTGTCCTCACGCAGAAGCGTCGGAACACGTCCAAAACTGCCGTCGGCCCCGCCCCCAAAGTCCCGGCGAAGGGCAAGGCGACTGCTTCGGCGGTTAAGACGACACCCCCTGCCGCCGGCGCCACCAAGCGAGCGATGGCGTACCGCGCCAAGGTTAGTCTGCCGGGGCGCCGGCCGGGTTCGAGCGGCGCTTGCCGACACGCCGTTCGCTTCTGCAGCAGGACATGGTGTCCGACTCGGAAGATGACAAGAGCGACTCGTCAGACTCTGACGACGACGACGACGAGGACACGTCCGGGTGCAGCGACAGCGAAGACGACGACGAGGTGACTTTCCATTTATGGGTCGGTTGCCGCAGCAACCGCATGACGCCCTCCTTCTCGTTTGTCACGCAGCACGACGAGGACGACGAAGAGCAAACGTCTTCGGAGCAATCCAGCGACTCTGACTAGCCCCGCCTCCTCTTCGCGGGCGGCTTGGACTCTTTCGGCGCCGTTGACGGTGAAGGACGTCCAAATGCGTTGGTCTTAAAAATACAAAGACTTTTGATCACCGGCGGACGTCTGTCCTCGTCAATGACCGGCAACGAGTTCGGCAGACGCGTGGGCGGGATTTGTACAGGAACTAACACAGAATAAGAAAATAAAAGCACTTTTTCTCTTTTAATCTCGTCCTTGTGATTTAACATCTCACGTCGGAATTATTGAATAGAAATAATCCATCACCTATAAATAAATAACCTGACTTTTAGCCCCACCCATGATTCCCCGTCACACTCGTCGTTTCTCCAGAAAAAACGGCACAAACGTCGGAAGCGTCACGACGGGCCTTCGTGGAGTTTGGCGCGGAGGTACGTCTTGACCTCCTCGATGCCGTTCAGCTTTTCCAGCTCGTGGTAGGGGAGCTGCAAAACGTGACGCGTCAGCTCGCGCCCAACGACGGGCGGTCCGGCCGGCCGGCGACGTACCTGCAGGATGGCGTAGCCGAGTAGCCTCAAGTGGCGGTCCCTCATGGCGCGAGAACCCACCAGGATGCACGAGTTGTGGCAGTAGTGCCACTTGTCGTTCACGGAGATCACCAGTCTGATTGGGTAATATGAGATTAGACCAACAGACCCCGTTTTGACAGGCGGGTCAACCCACCTGTTTATTTGCTTCTCTTCCGCCGAGGGTGGCGACGGAGACTCCCCTCGGGGGGCGGAGCCGTCGCTGGGCCTCCCCGCCTCGTAGAAAGCCGTCGACTGGAGGTCCCCGGAGTTTCCCGCGCCGGCCTCGTTTTCCGAGACGTTGGAAAACTCGAAGCGGGCGCCGGACGAGGGGGGCGGCGGCCCGTCGGAGGGTGGGCTGCTCAGCGTGGAGCTGTCCCGGCTATCTGGCGAGCGCTCCTCGGAGAGGTATTCGGCGCTAGACACGCAGTACTGCAATCCCGGCCCCGCGGTGGCCCCCGTCGCCTCCCGGGCGCCGGCGTCCAGCGCGGCGAAGGACGTGGACAACTGGTGGATGTCGTCAGCCGGCGGTCCGCCCGATTGGATGGGAAGAACCCGACCCGACGAGTCCATCCACAATAAAAAGTCTGGAGGCCAAACGACAATGTGGTAGTACGCGGTGCGCGTACTTTGAGGGGTGCCGTGTACCTGTGTTGTATCCCGGAGGGAGTACTTGGTCCTGCTTGTAGTTTTCTTCACCGACAAGCTGCCTCAACGCCTCGGCAACGACGCCTTTATAACTGACACATTTCGTTTCACGGGGAAATCACAGAACTGGCCGCCCGAATAGGGGAGCAGGGGGTTACTTGTCAGAGGTTTGGCATTTTTTCCTGAATATCGTTCTGACTTTGAGTCACATCAACAAGACATTCCCCTTTCTAGTTGTAGGCTTCCTTAAAATCGATCGGATGTCTAGCAGAGTCAGTGGCAGGCAGCTAAAACTAAAATGTTTGCATGGCATGAACCGTGACAACCAACCCCGTTCTCCCCCCCGGAAACGCGGCGAAGTTTTGCGTTACCTGTACTTGCGGTTGACCTCGTCGGCGGTGAGCGCGTGATGGAACATGAGCACCTTGAGGTCGGGGTGCAGGCGGGGGCCCCGGTAGTGGGGGTGCTCCAGCTGCAGGGCGGCGTCCAGCAAGGAGAGATAGCGCCGCACGATCAGGGCGTACGGGCTGTCTGCGATCGGCGCGCGAGCGTCAGCGCGAGACGTACGCCGCCGCGTTTCGGGAGGCGGAGGTACCGACTGGTCACGTTGCTGATGAAGGCGGGAGAGAAGACCCGGTGCAGGACGGCGCCCGGGAAGCGACCCAGCTGGAAGAGCGACATGAGAATGTTGACGGTGGCCAGAGGCGAGCTCAGCGCTTTGGACTCCAGAACGCCTTCCAGGACGCGGAAGAAGGCGTCCTCGTCGGAGGGACGGTAGCTCATCCGGCTGAAGGGAAACACCAGCTTCTGGATCACCTGGGCCCACGTTCATTCAAATGAGTGAAGGTCAGAAAGGGGCCGCGCGTACCCACCTTGCTGTCCAGGTGCTCGGCCTTCCTGACCAGGAATTTGGCGATGGCGTCGAGGAGTGGCGTCTCCCGCAGGCGGTGGCGCGCCACGTACTTGGAGATCAGCGACATGGTGGAGGCGCTCAGACTTTCCTCCTTCTTGAGGAGCTCCTCTACAGCACACATTCACGCACGTGAGCCAAGGCGATGGCGACCTCGGCTCACCGAACGAGCGAGCGAACGACTGACCCGCCAGGCTTCGAATGAACCTCTCCTGCCTGTTCTGGTAGAAGAGCTGCGAGCCGAAGATGAACTCCAAGCTCTTGTTGTCGGCTTCCCCGGCGCACGTCGCCAACATCTCGTCCAGCAGCGCCATTTCCTGGTCGCGCACGCCGCTCACGCTGGCGAGCGCGTGTTTGACCAGGCGCAATGTCTTCCTGAAAGACGAGCTAAATCAGTTCCGGGGAGAAAAGCCATTATGTGGGGCGTCCATTTTGTTTTCTGTGGGGATCGTTAGCATCGGCCCTAGCTAAAAATGACAACGTGGCTAATATTGGCAATTTCCAGCTCAGTGACTTTAGGCAAGGACGACGCACAAGTACCTGTTGGCCACCACCCGCTGGGGGTCGGGCGCCGCCCGCTCTCCCTCCTGCGCCGCCGAAGTTTGTCGTTTCAGGCGGTAGTAGGACAGCAGAAGGAAGAGCGTCTGGGGGTGACGCTCCCGCTCCAGGTTCTTTTCCAGGGCCGGCAAGCAGGCCTCGGCCAGCGCGTTTTGGACGCCCGGGTGAAGTTTGACGCTGGAACTGAACACCATGGACACGTCCTTTTGGTTGAACTGAGCCAAGCGGGCGTGGCATTGGGCCTCCAGGGCCGCCACCAGGGCGCAATCGCCAGAAAGGCCTGAAAACGCCGCGGGGTAACTTTGGCGGTCGTGCAACCGGGAGACGCAGGATGTCATTTAGCTACTTTAGCCGTACTGCACCCATACATATTACGTCATGCTATTATTAAAGCGCTAGCTCTCTTTGTTTTCCTCTTTCTTGACTTGGCCCTAAAATTCTGTCGCACTTTCCCGTAACAGCATTTGAAGACTCACCAAGAGCGGCAGCGGCGTAGAGGCAGTTGACCACGCTGAAGTTGTCAAAGTTGGGGCAGTCGTTGACGATAGCGTCACACAGCGACAGGAAGTCCTGCTGCTCCAGAACCTGACGCCCTGATGCTTCGGCGGCGTCGGGCGGAGGCACCTGCAGGAGTTGCGCTATCTTGTGCAGCGCCACCGCGTAATGATTGTGGGAGATCTTGGCCGGGTTCTGAACCAGCCAGCGCAGGACCTCGTCCGGGCGGCGCGAGCGCTCGATGAGACGCTTCATGGTGAAGAAAGTGTCGTAGCTCATCTTCTCCTGGATGAAGTTCCACGTCTTCTTCTTGGCGCCCGCCTGGGCGTTAAGGTGGGCGCAGGGCGACGGCCAGCGGGACGGCATCGGCGGCGGGTGCGGCTGAAAGCGAGCTCCGCGGGGGCCCGGGTATGGCGGGCGGGCGGGGGGCGGCGCCCGGCCCTGCTGAGGCTGCGGGGGCGCCGCCTCGACCGCCAGTCTTCCCCCTTTGGCCGCTTTGACTCCGCCTCCGGCGCCGTACGGGCGAGGGGCGTGCATGCCGGCGACAATGGCTTGACTCAGGAAGCGCCACCCGCCAGACCCGCGCAACATGGTGACCGCGCCAGATCAGCTAAAGAAGCTGCCGCATTCCTATGGAGAACAACGGCGGCGTGTCAGGCTGTGGATGTGATATTTGATTGCAAAAGTATTGATAATATCCCTGCCATGAGTCATCAGAAATTTGTTGTCATGGATTAAATCAGTGATTTGGCACTACTTTTGATAGTAATGAGGATATTTTGGCCTCTTCCTTGTTCATACATTGGCTGCCATTGACTGCGGTGGACGTCCAATTCATACATCCTTCCTTGTTGATTTTAGCTCACTAGTTCTGTTCATTGATAAATTCCTGACGATTTTTAGTCCAATTCTGATAAAGAAATTAAAGAAAAAAACTTTTAAAATACTTTTTTTAGTCGGTTTAGTTAGCTCTTACTTGTTATGTGTAGTATAATGGAACGTTGTACCAAGTACCTTCTTGAGTATTGATACACGATTTTATATTTTTTTATACATTTTAAATTGGTCATTTTAGTTTACTGACAAATAGTAATCTGAACCCACAATATGGTCATCTTTACCCACAATTTATTAATCTGTAACTAGTAACTGTAAATCTCTATAAACTTGTTAACCCTGAGCCAAATTGAATCATGGCAAAGTGGCTAACTGAGGAGAAATTTAAAAAAATCAGACATTAAGAAATTATTCCAAGGACTCCAATAGATTGTTTTCCCTTATTCGATAGTTGCTATTTCATTGCACGTCATCAAACGTCACAGCTGATAGTTGTCTGCAGACAGCTAGCCATTAGAAGAGGCTAACACCCGCCACCTAGCATAAAACAGTCAGTGTCGGGGAAACGAAAAGCGGCTAAGAGTGTCAATAAGAGCGTGACACCAACGCAAAGTTGGGAAAAGGGGGGTGGGGGAGTCGCTTTAGCTGCCAAGGAGCTCAAAAGCGGACACGTTAGCAACGGCGTGTCCTTCTGCTCAGTTGACAAGGCGAAAAATAAGGAGGAAAAGTGTGCTAAATTGAGCTAGCCTCACAGGGTTACCTCATAATCTATGTCGAAGAATTGCGGCCGCTGTCAGCGCTGCTTGACCGCGGAGGAAAGCAGCGGTCAGTCGTCTCATTCCTCCACACAAGCCGCACACAGAGCACTGCCTTACCTCGGCTACCCGGCATGCAACGCCCGCCGCGCCCTCACAAATATCCCTCGAACCCTACAGATAATTCTGCACTCCCCAACCAAATGCACCCGTGATACTTTTAGTCAATATTATTCAACGCTGAACGCTTTATTTCACTTTATGTTCACTTCAGGCGAGAGTGGTCTCGCAGCAACGAAGTGCGTTGTGGGAAATGGAGTTGACTTCGTCCAGAGACGAGGAAATTATGACGTTACTCTATGTTTGCCGACTGGGGGCGTTCCATGATGCCTCGCCGTAAATTAGTCCCACGAAGAAGAAGAAGACGTGCGCAAAAACATGGCGACCAGGGACGATTACGGAATATAGCGATGTTGAACTTGGCTATTAGAGTGCTCTTTTAAGAGGTTGTCGTCGCTTCCTCTGCCTGCGTAACCATGGCCCACCGCTACCTTCGCCTATCGGCGGGCTGCAGCAACATCTTGCGACTTCTCGTGGCTCCTTCGCCCGCCGCCAGGAGATTGGTACGTGCGTCTCTTAAGCTAACGGCTAACCTAGCAAACGAGTTTGTCAATACGCGACCTGCCTTGGGCATGCGCAATAGCTCTGCCATCTTTGCCATTAATACACATAATGTAGTACTACTGCGTTGTAAAGCATTTGACTAAATACTTAAAGGCTTCAATTGACTTTTGACGTTTTTAAAATATTTGTGAACCCTTTGATGCAACTGTGTGATCACTGCAGCAGATGCATTGAGCAAACTGGAAAGAAATCTGGAATTTCTGTTTGATTTTGGGGCAGGTAACGAAACAGCTGGTGAGTGGGCAGAGTTTGTTAAGTGAGCTTCTAGTGGCCTGCAGAAGTTTGACCTCCAAACCCCCCAAAGGTTGTCCTTCTACTCTTTCGTATTCTCCTCAGAAACATGTTTACGTTTGCTTGTCCTTGCAGGATTTGAAAAGTATTTTCCTGACAGTCAGAAGAATTCCGGCCAGACTCCAGACAAAGGTGACATTTGACTCAGTACATTTGATTTCCACCGCTCAACTCCTATTTAGTAAACGCAAAGCTTCTCTCTGAAAAACACCTGATGGTAGAGAATAAATACATGTTGAATTTACATTCTACAGTTTTCCAACTTCACTTATTGTGAATTCACTTCATCGTGATTTTTTTCTGCTATGAATTATTTTTAAAAAAGTAAAGTTCATAAAAATGTGATAATCCACGCTGAAACTCCAAGCGTGACCCACTCTTGCTACTAGGACTCAGCACTGAAGAAAAAAAAGGTAGTTATAATAGGGGTGAGCCTACTTTGCGATTTTTCGCATCCATGTCTGGTTAACATTAACCGCGATATTCGAGGGATCACTGTATTCATATAAAACTGTCAACAGACGACAAAGCTGACGATGCTCCGAGAGAGGCGGGGCCATCTGGCGGGGGAGGCGGCGCGGGAAGTGGAGGGGAAGGCGGCTCAGGAAGTGGAAGGGGAGGCGGAAAACGAGGCGGCCGGAAAGAGTCCAACTGGTACAGCCGCCTACAGAAGGTTAGTGCGCTCTTCCTCACGTGGAATGGTAGACGTTATCCTATCCATTAATGACGATATTGCTTTGCCCAAAAATCCATCATAATGGACAGTCCATGTTTGCAGGGAGACATTCCATGGGATGAGAAGGAGTTCCGGATGTACTTTCTGAGCGGCGTGACCTTCTGGAGTGTTGTCACCTACTACTTTCTGTTCAGGGATGGAGGTCGAGAGGTCACCTGGAAAGACTTTGTGACTAACTTCCTGTCCAAAGGAATGGTGAGTGAACTGTGCCATTGATAGTGAGTGAGTGGTGATGATCACGTGTCTTGCTCTTTATTTCTTAGGTGGATAGACTGGAGGTGCTCAACAAGCGATACGTCAAAGTCATTTTCTCGCCCGGAAAGACACCCGTGGACATGGTGAGTTGACATCTAAGACTAGATAGACAGTAGAGACGGACGTCTTTGCAGTGTCAAACATTGTCACTCAGCTTGGTGTTGTCCGATGTACGTCGACAACCATTGTATTGACATTTCGCCAAATAATGTATCATGTGGGGGCATCTGGCTCATATGTTCAAAGATTTGTTCTAGTATAGCGCCAATTGAATGCTAGCCGGTTTAGCCGCAACCAATTGTATGCTAGCCGGTTTAGCCGCAAAGCGCACATGCTAATCCTTTTTTTTCTTGCCCCTGCAGCAGTACGTGTGGTTCAACATTGGCAGCGTGGACACATTTGAGAGGAACCTGGAGAACGCCCAATACGAGCTGGGCATCGAGGGCGAGAATCGCGTGCCCGTCATCTATGCCACCGAGAGCGATGGGTGAGTGCTCGAGCCGGCAGAGCGCGGCGGGGATTCGTTGACGCCGTCTTCTTTTGGCCTCAGAAGCTTCCTCCTGAGCATGCTGCCCACCGCCCTCATCATCGGCTTCCTGCTTTTCATGCTGCGACGAGGACCGGCGGGGGCGGGTCGCCCCGGCCGCGGGGGCATGGGCGGCCTTTTCAGCGTCGGCGAGACCACCGCCAAGATCCTCAAGGACGAAATCGACGTCAAATTCAAAGACGTGGCCGGCTGCGAGGAAGCCAAGTTGGAAATCATGGAGTTTGTGAATTTTCTCAAGAACCCCAGGCAGTACGAGGACCTGGGGGCCAAGATTCCCAAGGTCAGGCAGGCAGGCAGGCAGGCAAGGGCCGGGTAATTGGAGGGCGTGCGGTCTGACCGATGTGCACGCCGTCGGCAGGGCGCCATCCTGACGGGGCCCCCGGGCACGGGGAAGACGCTGCTGGCCAAAGCCACGGCCGGCGAGGCCGACGTCCCCTTTATCACCGTCAACGGATCCGAGTTTCTGGAGATGTTCGTCGGCGTGGGCCCAGCCCGGGTGAGCGCCGATCCCCTCCCGTCCTTCCCTTATCTTCCCGTCTGGTCCTTCACGCGGCTCCCCCCACAGGTGAGAGATCTCTTCGTCATGGCCAGGAAGAACGCGCCCTGCATCCTCTTCATCGACGAGATCGACGCGGTGGGGCGCAAGCGGGGGCGGGGAAACTTTGGCGGTCAGAGCGAGCAGGAAAACACCTTGAATCAGCTCCTAGTGGAGATGGATGGTCAGAAAAATATTTCTGCAGTATAGCCTTGTTCTTCTATTTCCGTCAATAGGTGTTTTCAATATCAATTCCACTCTTTTACTAACTGTCAATACATTCTCTGTCAGGGTTCAACACGGCGACCAATGTGGTGGTCCTGGCGGGAACCAACCGAGCGGACATCTTGGATCCGGCGCTGCTGAGGCCCGGACGCTTCGACAGGCAAATTTACATCGGTGAGCGAAAATCCCCACTGCCGGGTGAAGCGGCGTCAAACGTTAATCTCATCTCGGTTATCTTCCCAGGTCCTCCTGACATTAAAGGTCGAGTGTCCATCTTCAAAGTCCACCTCCGTCCTCTCAAGTTGGACCCCAATGCGAATAAAGAAGCTTTGGCGCGAAAAATGGCAGCGCTCACGCCTGGGTTCTCGGGTAAAGTTAGCGTGTGCATTTAAGGGGTTAACGAGATTGATTCATTTTGATCGGTGAAGCCGTGCAAACGTAGGATTTCAGTCAAGTGTGGTCAACAGGTGCCGATATCGCCAACGTTTGCAACGAGGCGGCTCTCATTGCCGCGCGGCATCTCTGCGACGCCATCGAGGAGAAGCACTTTGAGCAGGCCATCGAGCGGGTCATTGGAGGTGAGTGCCCATGTGGCTCCATGATATGAAGGAAAAGTACAACATTTTGCTTTTTTTTTTTAAAGGCCTGGAGAAAAAGACGCAGGTCCTCCAACCGGAAGAGAAGAAGACAGTAGCCTATCACGAGGCAGGACACGCTGTCGCCGGCTGGTTCCTGGAGCACGCAGACCCGTTGTTAAAAGTGGGTACCACTCGAATTGGCAATCCAGGGGTGCCCATGGCCGCCTTTGTAAATTTAACGGCTACTATTTTGTAAATTTTAATAATTGTCTGATGTTAGACCACATTGGGGAAAAAAATCTGAATTCATCTTAGCACACCTTAACTTAACTTGATGACTTGGGAATACTGAAAATTTGAGTTGTGCTTGCCGTAAAACTTTTTGAAAGTTTTTATTTTTTATACAGTGCATTAGCAGGGTTTCCCCCAGAAAATTTGTGGATTAAAAAAAAAAAACGTTACGTTGATAGAAATGTTGAAATAATGACTTATGTGTCACTTTAACACATTATTAGTGATGAACTCATGAGCTTTAATGTAGTTTTTTAAAGCCACACGATTGGACGGCTATGATTATCACTGGGACTAAAAGTGTTAACGTATGCTCCCTCCTGACCTTCAGGTGTCCATCATCCCTCGTGGGCGAGGCTTGGGCTACGCCCAGTACCTTCCCAAGGAGCAATTCCTGTACACGACAGAGCAGCTGCTGGACCGCATGTGCATGATGCTGGGGGGCCGCGTGGCCGAGGAGCTTTTCTTCGGCAGGGTGACCACAGGCGCGCAGGACGACCTCCGCAAGGTCACCCAGAGCGCCTACGCTCAGGTAGGTCAGAGGTTGTCCGTGGCTTTGCTAACGCTAGCCGCGCCACGCCAGATGACCTTGGGCCTTGCGGTTCTCGCAGATCGTGCAGTTCGGGATGAACGCCAAGGTGGGCCAGGTGTCCTTCGATCTACCCCGACAGGGCGAGATGGTTCTGGAGAAGCCGTACAGCGAGGCCACGGCGCGCCTCATCGACAGCGAGGTCCGTGTGCTCATCGCCGACGCCTACCACAGAACGCAGCAACTTCTCAATGACAAGAAGGCCGAGGTGGAGATGGTAAGGAGGACATGGGATCTTCACATGCTCTTCTTAAGCTTTTAATCTGTGTCCTCATCTACCTGAAGGTGGCGCTGCGGCTGCTGGAGAAGGAGGTTCTGGACAAGAACGACATGCTGGAGCTGCTGGGAAAACGTCCCTTCTCTGAGAAATCCACATATGAGGAGCTGGTGGAGGGCACGGGGGGAGAGGACGAGGACACCACACTGCCTCTGGGTCTCAAGGAGTGGAACCGAGAGAGAAAGGACAAAGAGGAGAGCCAGGAAGAACAAGTGGCCCGCCAGATCTCTGGGGGAATGCCCTTTTAGTCTTCTACCGGAGTTCCTCTAGGAGCTTTCGGAGATTCGCAAACACTCCCAAAGAGTTCAAAAGCTTCTGGTAAACAAGATGACTTTATTTATTGAGCCCATGCTAATGCTGAAGTCAAAAAATCCTATGATGATGCTTCGTTATGATTACTGCAGCAACTCTCTTCTTCGGGAAACATGACGTTCCAAAATATTAATGGATTATTAAAAGGTTTCATTTATGTTACTATTTCACAAAGGACCTCCTGCATCGCCGACGCACCCAACATGTGGATTTTGGGATCTGAACTTATCCAAATATTCCCCCCAAAAATGAAGTAGGTATATTATAATTAAATACAATATTTTGGGGGGGACTGATGCAAAATATAGTGATAAACATCTAATCCTTTTGATCTGGAAAAGTGGCAGCTAAATAACCTTCATTCACTGCTGCCGTCCTCCCATGTCAAATGAATTGGACGTCTACTAGTGATAAACTCATCAAAATTTATAGGTGAAGGATGAAGAAACATGACTGGATGCCTTATTGTCATGGGCAGCCAATGAGTTAAAAAGATAGCAACTTACTGCTTCCCATTATATGGGTTAAAAACGAAGCCTTCATTTAATGTTCTCTAAAATTAGCAATATTTACATTTACAGAAATGAGGCTCATACATATCAATTAAGTTGAATGAAAAGACTTACTACAATGACAACAGATTGCCCTCACCAACATGGCCACCACGTGAGCGCGTACTTCACACAGGAAGTTCACAGACGACGTCAAATACGTGATATTCGTAAATAGTTGACAATATAATTGAAATAATATTCAGCATGGGGAGGCTTAACAAAGAAAAAGAAAAGAGGAGGGATAACCGTAATTTATTGAGAAAGCGCGGTCACCGGAAATGACGTGGCGACACTCGTATTCATAGATGCTCGTAGCTGTTCAGTCACATCAACGAGTCTTTGGACGCTTACAAGAGCCTAAAAAAATAACTGGACTAAACCGAGCACGCACAAATAAACACACCAAATCGGGTTGAAGCTCTGATTTCAAGGTGTGTGCTGAGGAATCATGAAACCGTTTAATTCTGGACAGCTTTCCTTTGACGGAGACATGCTAAGCTAATGCTAACCCAGCGAGCTCGTGTCTGTCGCGTTACTTGCATGCTAATCATTCGTCAACGTTGTTAACAATCACAGCATAACCCGTCCAATGAATACGAGGCAATTTAGATAAGAAAAATAAATTCGTTCGCTCCGTTTTGGTCCGTTTGGCTTCTCTGGAGCTCCTCGACAGGTGAATGATGAAAGTTGCTGACAAGTTCGAGGCTCCAACCTCCCGAAAGTTCCGACACGTTCGATCAAAGTCCAAATATTAATGTCGAAAATTTCCAAGTGCTGGTGAAAATCTGCTTGAATGGAGTTGCCAAGGGTAACCGAGTAGGAAGCCAGCAGTCGTTGTGCCGCGATCGCGCATGCTCATCATGGAGAACGGACAAGGTAACACTACTACAACTACCACAACCACCACCAGCACCACTACCACCACGACGAGGCTCGGCCTTCCGCCCCTCACTCCCGGCCAGCAGGAGGCGCTGCAGAAGGTGAGCTATGGTTTTCTGCCCTTCAGCTCAACAACATATCCAAACTTTTGCTAACTACAGCAAAATGTTAGCAGATGGTGAAAACTGAAGCCAACCTAATTTGCAAACTTGTTTTTGTATTGGCAGGCAAAGAAATATGCCATGGAGCAAAGCATCCGGAACGTTCTGGTCAGGCAGACCATGGCGCAGCAGCAACAGCAGCTCAGCGGACTGCAGGTACGCACCTACCTGAGATGTAAAGACATGTAACAGTTTTACTGTTTTCCATAAATGAACGCATTGGCTTCAATCATAGCTTGACAGGTGTGTTTATTTGTCAGATGGCGTCCTTGTCGGTGGGCTTTGGGGACCTTTCCCCTCTGCAGTCAGTAAGTGACCCTATGTGTTTTCCTTCATTTGTTTTGACCCGTGCTAATGACGCCGTGATTTCTCATCCAGGTGGCGGCCCAACGCCAGCGCGCCTTGGCCATCATGTGCCGCGTCTACGTGGGCTCTATCTACTACGAGCTGGGCGAGGACACCATCAGGCAGGCCTTCATCCCCTTCGGACCCATCAAAAGCATCGACATGTCCTGGGACTCCATCACCATGAAGCACAAGGTCAGAGGTCACCGTCCACGTTTGAAGATGTCACGTTTAATGTGGCTCGAAGGGAATTACAAACTACATTTTGGACCGTATTTAGAGGCCCTCCTCTTTTTTTAAAAAAGGAAAAAAAAATCAATGAATACATACAATTCTACTTGTGGAAACAGGCTGTGCAAGTTAAAAAAAAAGAATGTATAATTCCACAGGCTGCCGTCTTGCATAGTAGGAAAAAGAAAGTTGACTTACTTTTTTGTGGTGGATTCCATAGATTAAATACTATGAAAATTGAAGGCAAGTTGAATTGGTGTCATGGGGGATATTTGGGTGAAATGACACAGAATGACCCAAATTCTCCTTCAGGGTTTCGCTTTCGTGGAGTACGAGACGCCGGAAGCCGCCCAGCTGGCTCTGGACCAAATGAACTCGGTGGTCCTCGGAGGCCGAAACATTAAGGTGCGTTCAAGTCGGACGCCCGTCCTGGTCCGTGTCAAAGCGTGAACCCATGGGGACAGGTGGGCCGGCCCAGCAACATCGGGCAGGCGCAGCCCATCATCGAGCAGCTGGCGGAGGAATCGCGCGCCTTCAACAGGATCTACGTGGCGTCCGTTCACCGCGACCTGTCGGACGGCGACATCCGCAGCGTCTTCGAGGCTTTCGGGAAGATCAAGTCCTGCATGTTGGCGCGCGAGCCCACCACGGGACGGCATAAAAGCTACGGCTATATCGGTGAGTCGCCGCAGGGACGCCGTCGGGTCGCCGTTGGTTCGTCGCCGCTGGTCTGGGCGTGAGCCGGCGTCTCTGCCCGCAGAGTATGAAAAGCCTCAGTCTTCCGTGGACGCGGTGGCGTCCATGAACCTCTTTGACTTGGGGGGCCAGTACTTGAGAGTCGGGAAGGCCGTCACGCCGCCAGTGCCGCTCATTACTGCCTCCGGAGGCCTCTCCGCGGCCAACTTTACAGCGCAGGCGAGTCGTCTTCCGTCCTCGGCATTTTGTCCCGGCGATTGACCGTACTCATAGCGATGTTGCCACTTTCAGGATCCCATGAGTGCGTCGGTCCTGCGAGCGCTAGCCGGTCTTCCGCAAGGCGTCATGGCGGCACAGGCCCCGGGCGTCATCACAGGTGGGCGCGTTTAGCCCGGTCGTCGGGCCCCGCCCGCTCACGTCCCCCTCCTTTTCAGGCGTGACCCCGGCCCGAGCCGGCTTTTCTCAAGTGGCTCTGGTCAATCCCGTCCTGGCCACGCCCCCTGCGGCCAAGGCGGAGGAGGACGCTGCCAGTAAGCGATCATTCGCCGACGGCCAGCACGACATCAACAAGATCTTTCGCAACCGACAAGTAAGGAAAAGATCATTTCGCAGACACGCTACATGGGCATGATGGGAGTTGTATTAGGGGAGAACGGGCTGGCTCGTCACAATTTTTTACACTGCCACGAATAACACATCTTCGAATTCTCATTCATATATTACAGGGAAAAGTTGGTCACTATTAGACGTCGGAACCGTTAGAAATGAGAGGGCTAATAGTGAATGGAGCAAACTCTGACCTCAGAAACTTTCACAGGGAATTTCAATGAGTTTATCCCTACTAGACCTCCAACCCATTTGAATTGGGAGCACGGCAGCGAAAGAATGTTTGTTGATCCGCTGCCAACCCTCCCACTTCAATTTGACATTAGGCTGTTCTTGGGAAGAAAAAAAAGTATACATGGATATATTTGTACATGCACACGCGTTTGGTTTTTTTAGACGAGGTATCGAAACAGCGTAGGCCGATGCCCCACAGTCGTCTATCATTATCGTGAGCCAAATATAGTATTGCAACCCAGGTGACAGCCAACCCTGTTCTCCCCTATGATGTGAGCGCATGGT
This sequence comes from Stigmatopora argus, assembly GCF_051989625.1. Classification (NCBI taxonomy): domain Eukaryota; kingdom Metazoa; phylum Chordata; class Actinopteri; order Syngnathiformes; family Syngnathidae; genus Stigmatopora; species Stigmatopora argus. Next base: position 7,854,578 of record NC_135398.1, read on the forward strand.
GGTGACTAAACGAGGTTGCGGCATGTGCCCTCAGTCCCGCGTGATGGTGCTGAGGAACATGGTGGGCCAGGACGACATCGACGACGACCTGGAGGGCGAAGTCACCGAGGAGTGCGGCAAGTTCGGTCAGGTCAAGCGAGTGGTCATCTACCAGGAACGGCAGGGAGAGGAAGAAGACGCCGCCGTCATCATCAAGATCTTCGTGGAGTTTTGCCACACGGCCGAGATGAACCGAGCCGTCCGGGCGCTGGACCGACGCTGGTTTGGCGGACGCAAAGTGGCGGCCGAGGCGTACGAACAGGAGCGCTTCGAGAACAACGACCTGTCGGCGTAGACGTCTGTCGAAGGCCAGCTATCGGCGCCGACGAGGAGGACAATCATCGGCGGGGCGGTCGAATCTCCCGGACGGCGAAACGTCAGAGTCCGAGCTCGCTGACGCCGGACCGCCGAGGCCCAATTGCGCCGCGGGAAGCGTGGCGAGCGCCGGCCCGTTCCAGTCTGAATGGAGCGGCAGAGTCAGAACGCCTGGGCGACCTCCCGTTTGTTCCTTTCCGAGGATGGAAAAAACGCAGAGGTTTTGCCAAAAACTCAATTTTTAGTGGTCACCATGGCGATTTTATGTTCTTACTCCACAATATTTCCCCTACAAAACTGTTGCAAATATTTCTTTTGTTTTGTTTTTTTATATTAAAGTAAACCAAGAAAATGAAAACGGGGCTCTTATTTCTGATGGTCGCTTTAGCGTCATCTAGTGGTCATTTTGAGTAACTAGGTTGTTCAATGAATGAATGACACCTGAAGAAACTTGCCACTTTCGGCCTTCGTTTTTGTGTGTAGTTTTATTCCGTATAACTTAGTTTGTCTCATTTTGTTTTTTCTTATTTGTAGTGTCGTTTGTGTTATTTGTACAGCTTCACATTGTTTAGTTTTTGTAAAGTTTTGTGTGGTTTACGCTTAGTTTTGTGCAATTTCGTGTCGCATCATGTTTAGTTTGATTTGCCATTTTAGTGGTTTATTTGGTGTCGACATTTTTGCTACTTAGTTCCGCCGTTTTTCACAGTTGACGTGACGCCACACGTTTTGTTTTGAAGGGGAAGCGGAAATGTCAGTGGGGCGCTACGGCGTCTCGGTAGGGCCCCAAAAGTTCGCAGCTAGCGACGCTGACGATGGGAGACGTTGTTTGCGAGGAGCTGGAAGATTTAGTCCATTTCTCGGTGCACGACCTCCCCGCCAGAGGCTATGTCGTCATGGAAGAAATTCGACGGCAGGGAAAATTGTGCGACGTTACGCTCAAGGTAGAGTTGTCGGACCGCTAAGAGTCAAGTCAGCCCAAACTAGCTTAGCCTAGCATGTAGTGCTGAGCTCATGCTAGCTGGAATTAAACGCGGCTTAGTATTTGTTATGCGGACGTCACGTTCTTCATAAGCAAAGGGTCAGCATGGTCATTAATGGACGTCGTGGACGCGAGCGTCGAGTGACCTTTGAACTGTTGCCACAGGGATAGGCTCGTCATCGGCGACCAATCTTGAAAAATGAACTCATTGACAGCAGCTGGCATACCAGAGTCGCTCGGAAAATGAGCTCTTTTTACATTTGGCCCATAGTAAATAACGCTTTCAGTTCGCTACATTGGACGTCCATTCAAATTTTTATTATCTTAACTCATTTACTTGCCGTCCATGTCACAGTTTGTGTTGTGGTCGTTTCCAGTGTTGTTGTGGACGCTTTCAGCCCCTCCCAGTTAAAATGGATTGGACGTTTGTTGCCGTCAATGGCAGCCAAAGCTATGTGTGGTGACAATTTTGAAAAATAATACAATTTATGGCGGTAAAACACATGGTCGTACTTATTTTTTATTGATTCTGTTCATTTTAAAACGAGAGTATTTCGATTGGTAAAACTAAAATAGAGAAACGAGGGTATCCCTGGAAAAATGACCCCAATGTAGTGGAATCTATCTATGTGTTGTGTATTTTGTGTGCAGGCGGGCGAGCACAAATTCAGCGCCCACCGCATCGTGTTGGCCGCATCCATCCCGTATTTTCACGCCATGTTCACCAACGACATGGTGGAGTGCAAGCAGGACGAGATCCTCATGCAAGGGATGGACCCCAGGTACCCCCGAGCCCACGAGTCCTCGCAAAACACGCACTTTGCCAGCTAACTAGCGTGTGCGCCTTTGCCCTTTAGCGCTCTGGAAGCTCTGATCAACTTTGCGTACAGCGGCCACGTCGCCATCGACCAGCAGAATGTTCAATCTCTTCTGATGGGTTCCAGCTTCCTTCAGCTGCAGAACGTCAAAGACGCTTGCTGCTCTTTCCTGCAGGACAGGTGGCGTCGCATTTGGTCGCCGGCCTTTGCGTACGCCGGCTTGACGCGGCGCCGTTCCCCCCCATCCTCAGGTTGCATCCCAAGAACTGTTTGGGAGTGCGTCAGTTTGCCGAGACCATGATGTGCACGGCGCTCTACGACTCGGCCAACGACTTCCTGCGCCGGCACTTTGTGGACGTGTCCTCGTCGGATGAGTTCCTCACGCTGAGGACCGACGAGCTGCTCGAGGTGGTCGCCTGCGACGAGCTCAATGTCAAAACGGAGGAACAGGTCAGATGCAGATTATTATCATTCGATATTATTTTGAAATGATTATTAACCATTATACAGTATGAATGTACAACTACAAATATATAAATGAAACCACAATATAAATGAATAGAAAACAGAAATACACTCAGGGTGTGGCTCCCAATAACACCCTAAGTTGATTATAATTTAAACATGTCAATAAACAATTCTCAAATTAAAAGGATATTTTCAGTTTTAGTGATCTTTTTTATAGAACATTTTGCTACCAAAATTAACATTTAACAAATACAAAAAGGGGAATACATGAGTACAAGAAAAAAGAAACTATTAACCTCGTGGAATCCTTCAAATTGATTGGAGGGCTACTAGTGACAAACTTATTTCCATCCACAGCAGAGGGATGATTGGACGTCCATCGTCGTCAATGGCACTGAAAAAGTGAAACATAAATTAAGGTGTTAAGGAATTTTTAAATGTAAATCAATCGGAATGCTCAATTTTTTCCCTTGTCATTTTAATTAATTCAAATATTTTAAAAAGTATACAAATTAAAAATGAAATCCAGAAGATAGTTTTCATGGTCATCCATTGACAACGATAGACGTGCAATACACGTTAGCTCATTGGAAACCCTGTGAATGGTCTTTTTAGTGCCATCGCTGGTGCTAGGCATCCCATACATTTTTGATTGGTCCTCCCACCTGAAACAGATCGGACGTCTGGCGCCGTCAATGTCAGCCAATGAGTCCTCTATAAAAGACGTGTGGTTTCTTGCACTGAAGGCACGTTCGTCCCCCTTTGCAGGTTTTCGAGGCGGCGCTGTCTTGGGTCCACCACGATCGCGCCCGACGTCAATCGCTGCTGCCCGAGCTGCTGTCCAAGATCCGACTGCCGCTTTGTCGTCCTCAATTCCTGACGGAACGAGTCCAGCAGGAAGAACTCGTACGCTGCTGCCATAAATGCAGGTCAGAACTGGAGGGGGAAAAATAAGCGTTTTGACGCGTTGACGTCAACCCGACTCCTTTCCCCTCCACCAGGGACCTCCTGGACGAGGCCAAAGACTTCCACTTGATGTCGGAGCGTCGTCCCCACCTTCCCGCCTTCAAGACGCGGCAGAGGTGTTGCACGTCCATCATGGCGCTCGTCTACGCCGTGGGAGGACTCAACAGCTCAGGTGGGGAAATATGAAAGTGCATATTAGTCCGGCAACCTGCTGAGGGAGTGATTAGCACGTCCGTCTCACAGTTCTGAGATCGAGGGTCCAATCCCCGCTGGGTTTTGGCCTTAAATTTCATTGTACTTGTATAATGACAATAAAGGCATTCAATTCAATTCAATTCAATTCAATTCAATTCAATTCAATTCAATTCAATTCAAAATGCCTGACTTATTTTATACATATTTTATTCATTAGCTTAAATATTCAGCATTCTGCATGTTTGAAATAATGCAACAAATCATGGATGGATCCTTTCAAATGTCTTTATTTTTCGTCTAAAAAAGTTGCATGCCTCTGTTATCATAACTCGTTGGTTGCCGTTGACGGCAATTGATGTCCTCAACATTTGGACGCCCATTTCCAATTGACTTAGACTTGTCTTTCCAAGGCAAAGTCGCCAGGGCAGGGAATCGAACCCACCACCCACTACCACTGATCCACATTAGCACAGCTTAGCATCACCGCTACTAAAAGAGCAAACTAAATTTGCCGCTCTCCCGCAGGCGACTCGCTGAACGTAGTGGAAGTGTTCGACCCGGCGGGGAACTTCTGGGAACGCTGTCAACCAATGAGGACGGCCCGCAGCAGGGTGGGCGTGGCCGTGCTCAACGGACTCCTCTACGCCATCGGCGGTTACGACGGCCAATCGCGACTCAGCACGGTGGAGGTCTACAACCCCGAGACGGACAGTTGGACCAGAGTGTCCAGTATGAACAGCCGACGCAGGTGGATATTCCGACGGACCCCTTGACGATGACCCCGCCGCTTACCGTGTTTGTTGTGGTGGTCTTTCTCAGCGCCATGGGAACAGTGGTGGTCGACGGCCACATCTACGTGTGCGGAGGATACGACGGAAAATCCTCCCTCAACTCCGTGGAATGCTACTCGCCTCAGACCGACAGGTGAAAAAAAATCATTACGCCACTCAGACACGTGGTGCGTTAAGGGCCAGCTCAGAAAACACAGCACTCTACACATCCACCTTGCAACAGGAAGCGTACATGCAAGCTGGTTTTTGACATTATTATCCGTATTTTTAGGTTAAGGGAACTGGAGTTTGTTTGACTTTGACTGTCGCCGACGTAAGGTCTATGTGACCACAAAACGGCATTTGATGACGAGCAATGTGTTTTGCTTTCGGTCTTTACTGACTTGCATCAGTGTTTTTCTCCTTTCCCTATTTTCTAAATGATGTTAAGCTTCATTTCCATGGTAATTGATATTTCACCGATTGATGTTCACCCGTGGAGTTTGTGCATCGTAGGTGGTCCGCGGTGACGGAAATGAGCGCCAGTCGCAGCGCCGCCGGTGTCACCGTCTTTGACGGACGCATCTTTGTCTCCGGAGGACACGACGGCTTGCAGATTTTCAACACGGTCAGTCGCAAGTCGGCTCGGATCGTCGACGGGAATCGAAAAATGTCTACCTTGCGCGCAGGTGGAGTACTACAACCACCACACCAAGCGCTGGCACGCGTCCTCGCCCATGTCCAACAAGCGTTGTCGTCACGGGGCGGCGTCCTTGGGCAGCCAGCTGTACGCCGTGGGAGGCTACGACGGTTCCGGCTTCCTGAGCGGCGCCGAGGTCTACAGCTGGGCGTCGGGCCAGTGGAGCAGCCTGGCCGCCATGAGCACACGACGCAGCCGGGTGTCCCTGGTGGCCGCCTCGGGGCGTCTCTACGCCGTGGGCGGCTACGACGGCCAGACCAACCTGGGATCGGTGGAGATGTTCAACCCGGACACGGGCCGCTGGACCTTCATGGCGCCCATGGCCTGCCACAAGGGTGGCGTGGGGGTGGGTTGCATCCCCCTGCAGCCCGCTTAAAACGCCGCAGGACGGTCCAATCTGGGGTGAGGACGCCGTGCCGGCTTGCCCGGCTAACGGTTAGCGCTCACGACTGCCGGCGAGCGCCCTGGTCGCGCTCGGAGCGGGAAGCGGCGCCGAAGCGTTCGTCGCTTCCAAAAGACTCCTTCGACTTTGGGAACGGGGGACATGGTATACCTACGTCCCCGTGAGTTCCAAAACAATCAGCGGTAAGTGGCGCAAAGTTGGAAAAAAATTAAACGTCGCTTTCAGAAATATGTAGAGAAAAAAAGGTTGACCATTCCTCCAGGGTGCAAACTGTTTTTGATGCCATTGACGGAGATAAACGTCCAATCGTGTGCTAAATTAAATGAAAACACGTTTAAGGACTCACGTGGACCCATCCAATCCATTTAAAGTGGAAGGGTGCCAGCGAATGCCCTTCCACTTCAAATCGTTTGGCCGTCTATCGGCGTCATTGGCAGCCTTTGAGTTATTTGCATAAAATGTTTTTGTTAATCCTACTGTATGTTAGCTGTGATGTGGGTACTTCGACATTGAGTACTTTTTGAGATGGTACCTGGTGTAAAATGTTGGGACTAGTTCTGTTGTTCTTTACAATTGGCCGTTTTTTAGGGCTGCTACTCCCACTTTAACGGTGCTAGGCTAATGCTACAGCAAGTAACTTAAAAAACATCATAAATCCATATTTTTGACACAAATCCATCCAAAAAAGGTGACAGAAAAGGCTTAATAATGAAATTTGGTCCTAATAAGTCTAGTGTTTGTAATTTTCCAACTAGAATGAGTTACTTTTTGGCAGTCTCATAGCATGCTATCAGTAGTCTTCTGTTAGCATGACCATCAAAAGCGAGGCATTATCAGTTATGATTGTGATGTCACAACCAGACATGCTTTTTCTTTTCTTTTTTGAGAAAGGAAGACAAGTGAGGATCTGTTTTAATTATTTGGCCTTTACGCTCACTTTTTTTGGATGGAGTTGTGTCCAAAATGTTGTCTCCTATCATATTAGCCACTTTTTGTAGCATGTCAAAGCACTTCGAGTTGGATTTGACATGCTACAGTATCTATTGATCTTTGTTTTGTTAATTAAGACCTCCTGAGACTTTCTCAGGCATCCCGGCTGTGGGATTAGTGGTCACTTATTTAAGGGGGATATTTTCAATAGTGATTTTTTTTTAATGTGTTAAATCAATAACAATCATTAATAGGATTATAGAAGGAGAACAATGTTTACAATGTTGCTTCAGCAGCACCGAACACTTTTTCTAGGTTATTGTGTAAAACCAACTGATTGCAAAATTAAATTAAGACAGACCTGAACATCAACATCTTGTCCCATAACTGGTTGTCGTCAGGGAGAATTGACTTTGAATTTTCATCTTTCGTTGCCATTGAGGCCGCCAAACGTCCAAACCATTTTGACTGGAAGGGGCGGGGGCGCCGTCAATGGCAACCAAGGAGTTAACTTCTGATGTTGTGATAACCAAACCCATTCAAATTGTGGCAACCAGCCCCAACTAGTTATTTTTTTGTGGGGGGGGGGGGGGCTAAAAGCTAATAATAGCTGGCTAGCGAATGTAAATCAAAACTAGCTTTATTCGCATTTTTTTTCTTCTTTTTAATGTTAACTATAAACTTATTGTGTAAAAGCCCATAAATGGAATACTGGAGACATTGACATTTTTAAATTGACCTAAAAAAAATACTCTCAACAGGAAAGACAATGCAGTTTTTTATTGGCGAAAATCTGATCATTTCAATATTCCCATTGCGAAACATTGCCCTCTGGTGGTTGAGTTGATGTTTGATACTAGTTTGCTTAATTTATAATCGCCAAACTAGTCCGATACGTACGTGACGAAGGCCAACCGGAGTCGAATTTATCCGCAAAAAAACTTTTTATTGTGTCATTCGTTAGCAGGAATCACCCTTCAGACCACCACCTCACTCCTCGGCTTCCTGTTAATGCCCACCCGGTTTACTGGAGTCCACCGGGTCCACCTTGGTCCCAGATTGCGCCGGGGGTCCTCCGTCTGCCGAAGTCCCGGAATGTCCGTCAAGGTTGCTCTGCAGATCGGGACACCTGGACGGACGGTGTTTTGCCAGGTTTTTATTCACACAATTCTAAAAAAAATCTAAATCTGGGATTTATAGGGCAATTAACATTTGTTCAGAAGAGATTGGATGTCAATTGTCATCAATGGCAGCCAATGAGTTAACAAGGAAATGACCCAAAAATACACCAAATTGACAAGTTGGCGACTACAAATCTACAGGAACTGCATCCTCTAATCCCCCCAAACTTTCCCCATCAAGTGTTTAGGCACCATTTTGGTGAGCCACTTACTCCACGGGCAGGAAGCGTCGCTCCTCTCCGTCCAGGATCCCGTGGTAGAGTCGGATCTCCTGTTCCAGGCGCTGCTTGTTAGCGAGGAGCGCGTCGTAATCCCTGCGCTGCTGCTCCATCTCGCCGCGTACGTCGCCCAGCTCCGCCTCCATCTTGGACACCACCGAGCCCAGGTTCTGGAGTTCCATGTCGTGCCAGTGCCGGGCGTCGCCCAGCGAGTTCTCCAGGCCGCGTTTCTGCAAGGCGAAATCCCGTCAGCGAGCGCCGCTAAAAACTCCATGACCCCCCCCATCCGAGCGGCGCCGCTCTAATCACCAGGGCTCGGATGGATTCCGTCTCGGCTTGCAGGCTTTGCATCTTGCAGCCGGCATCCGAGCACTGGACCTTCAGTGCCTCCAGCTCTTCTTCTTCTGGGCTCAATCGACTCACGCACTTGGCGTCCTGCGGGACGGCCAAACGGAGTCAATTGGCGTCCACGGCCATCGTATCCTTCCATCCAGGTGGGTCACCTTGCATTCCTGGTAGTTGTCGGTTTCCGCCCGGTTCCTCTCCGTCACCTTCTCCCAGTGGTTCCGAATGTAAGCCAAGATCTGGTCCAGACTGGTCTCGATGGGAGCGTCGGGTTGGTCCAGTTCCCGTCCGGACATTTGGCTGTAGAGGAGACGCACGTCCTACGAGACGAGGACGGCGGCGTCGGAATCGGAAGCGCGGGGTCGGGCGCGGCGGCCTTCCGACTTCTGACCTGCTCGTGGCGTCCCTCCAGTTGTTGCAGTTCCCCTCGCATGGCGTCCATCTGCTCCTCCAGCTCCGCCCTGGTCACGCCGGCTTCCTCCAGGACTTTGTAGAGCGAGGCGATCTCGTCCTCGGCCGCCTTGCGGAAGGGACGCTCGCTTTCAAACCTTGGCGGGCCAGAAAGGGGTGGACGTGACCTCTCCGTCCGCGACCTCGGGAGCCGGCAACCTCTGACCTTTCCTTGAAGTCCTCGGCGTTGGCTTGCACGTTTTCTGTCTGCAGTGTCAGTCGGGCGTTGTCCAGGATGGCTTCGCTGACCTGTCGGTGAGAATCAGTCACGCGGCGTTCTTATTTTGAAGGAGTCGCGTTCGTTGGCATCTCCCAGTTGAATTGGATTGGACGTCTAGCGCCGTCAGTGGCATGGAAAAATGAGCATTTACCGTCGGTCTTAACAATTTAAATTCATTGGATGTGTTGGTGGCCGGGAAAGAGTTATAAATACAATGAAAAGGATCCATTTGAGTCTGTCATGAAAATGCTCCAAAATCAACCGGAAGTGAGCCAATATCACTTTGAATTGAACAGGAAGTCCAAGGCTGACCAAGGAAAATACGAAAATAGCAATAAATGCGTTAAAATTCATAGGACGTGACCAACGTGACCAGAAAATTAGGGTAATTTGAAGGCTTAAATCAACAGGGAGAGACCCTAATGAACCAAGAAGTCACCTTGAAATAGCAAAAAAATCAACAGGGAGTGGCCCAAATTGAACAGGAAGTGACATAAGATGAGCAGGAAGTCACCTGCTAATGCCTCAAAATCAGGAATTTTGATCATTCCCAATTTTTTTTGGGTGTGCCAATGTGGATTTTTGCAAGTGGGAGTTGAAAATCAATCCTTTTTGTTCCATTAAAAATGAATGGGAAATTTGAACCATTCAAATTGAATGGAAAATTGCAATAGATCCATTGGTCATTCCCCCCCCCTTTTTTGTTTCCCCTGGCCGCTTTGCATAAAAATGGTCTTTCGAACCCTCTCACCTGCCTGTAAACGTCCTCCCACTGGCCCCTGAGCGGCCCCCAGGCCCCGGCGCTGGACGCCTTGCGGTCCAAACTCAGGCGGATTTGCTCCTCCAGCTGTTGGTTGAGCTGCTCCAGAGCTCGAACTTTGTCCCGATACTCCATCAAGCAGCTGTTGAGGCCCAGCCCCGCCGCGCCCCGAGCCGCCCCGTCGCCCGCCCGAGGCGGAAGGGGCGCGGCCCAGCTCCGGGTCCCCTGCAGGAATATGCTGCTGATCCCCAGGGCCCGGCGGGACACCCTGGTCCCCAGTACGGCCGCTACGCCCCCGGTGGGGGGCACCGCGCCCACAAAGACGCCCCGGGCCGAGCCCCCGCCCGGAGACGCCCGCGCGCAGGCGGAGCCGGGGCGCTCGGTCGAGGACGCCGACTGACCCAAGAAAGAGGAGCGGCGTCGCGGCAGAGGCATGACGGACTAAACCCCGGGGGGCTCCCGCGCCGGCGCTTTTATGCGAGGGCCCCGTTCTGGAAAGACGGGGCCTTTGTTCCAGCGCGTTTGTGTTACCGGGGCGCCCTTTGACCTTCCTTGTCAGCAAACGGGTGGCTCAGCTGTTTGTTTGTTGCTCCCTTCAAAGGAAAGCTTCTGGTTCCAGCGTCACTTCCTGTTTACCCTGACATGCCAAATCTCAGGTGAGCTGCAAGGCATCATGGGTTACGGTACCTTGAAAGGTCATTTTACCACAAGCGGTGTTAGGATTTGGGGGGGCGTGAGCCCAAAATGTGACCCCCGGAAACCTTTCAAGTCAGTTTATGACCCATCATTGAAATTTTGAGGGCTTCCAAAAAACATTCCCTCTCATTTGATTACCTCAAATGGATAAAATGGCTGCCCCTTTTAATGCCAAGCAAACACTTCCTGTAAAAATGTCTTTTAATTGGATATTTTACACAGTGACACATCACTACTATTTGTCATTACGGTGTAAATGACTAAGACACAGTTTGAAATGAACAAAAGTCTTTCTGCTGGGATCCGTTCGTCTCTGAAGAGTCGATGTTGGCCAACTCCCCCGTCACAACAAAATACGCACTTGGGGTAAAAACAGGAAGTAGAGGAAGGAAGTGAATAAAAAGGTGTGACTTCCTGTTGCCCGTTTTGTCTGCTTCTTGACAATTGCCTGATGGCAAGGATTTCTGATGCTGAAGAAGTTCAGTGTTTCTGCTAGCTTCTGTTAGCTTCCGCTAGCTTGCGCTAGACAGATCTTAAACAGGGGATTCGAATTTTGATGCTGTTTTCCTCACTTGTCGACAGGGGCGGGGTTAAAGTTAGGATTGGAATTTGGCTCAGAATTTGGATACTGAACATTTTTCACAGTGAGGAACTCCAAAGATTGCGCTAGCCTCTGCTAGCTTCTGTTAGCTTTGGTTATCCGCTTGCTTCTGTTAGCTTTCGTTACACACCTCGCGCGGTGAAAAAAAAATTCACAGAAACATTCCAAACTCCAAAGACTTGCTAGCTTCTGCTAGCTTATGTTAGCTTGACATCGTTGAAATTGGGATTCGAGTCAGAATTTGGAACATCTGAAAACTCCAAAGATTCCGCTAGCTTTTGCCAATTTCCGTTAGCTTCCACTCCATGCCTTGTTGATGGGTCAGGGTTTGGCAATAGGGTTCGCTTCCTGCCGGTTGGCTACAGCGACAGCGCCTGCGAGGTGTCGCTTTCGGACGCCCGCGCCGATCCCAGCGTACTTTTCCCGGAGATGGTCGGCGAGCGTCGGCGGGAGCGGAAGCGCAGCAGCTGGAGGAGATCCCGGCGGAAGCGCACGCCCACGAAGGCGTACAGGAAGGGATTGAGGCAGGCGTGCAGGTAGGCCACGCCCTTCAGCGCCTGGCCCGCCTTCAGGAAGTCTTTGAGCCCCTGGCAGTCGTTGAAAGTGGCGTCGGCCGCCTGCGCCGCTTCCGTCACCAGCACGGCGTTGTGGGGAAGCTGCGTGAGCAGGAAGACCGCCACCACCGCCAGCACCACGCGCATGGCCTTGTGCTTCTGGAAGCTGCGGGTCTTGAGCAGGGTGGCCACCACGGCGCCGTAGCACGCCGCCATGACGGCGAAGGGCAGGCAGAATCCCATCAGCACCTGCAGGGAGAGCGTGGCCGTCTTGGTGCGCCGACCCACGTGGGGCGGGATCAGCATCCGGCAGAAGGTGAGCGGGCCCTCGGCCGTCTGGGCCGGGGCCACCGTGGCGAAGGCCAGCTCGGGCGTGGCCAGCAGCAGCGCCGACAACCAGACGGCGCCGCAGGCCAGACGGCCGTAGCGCCGCCGCTGGGCCTGCAGGTTGCGAGCTTTGGTGGTCTGCACGATGACCACGTAGCGGTCCACGCTGATGCACGTCAAAAGGAGCGTGGAGCTGAACAGGTTCACCTTGTAGACGGCCGACGTCACCTGCCGGACGGCAAATCGGACGTTGGCTCGGACTTGGAACAAAGACCCAGAAAAAATGAGAAATCCCAGAATACCTTGCAGAGGGCGGCGCCAAAGGTCCAGCCGTCAGAGGCCTCGGCCGCCCACAGGGGCAACGTGACCAGGAACAAAAGGTCGGCCACGGCCAGGTTGAGCAGGAAGACGTCGGTCATGGTCTTGAGCCGTCGACGGAAGTTCAGGTAGATCCAGACCACCGCCAAGTTGCCCACGCCGCCCACCACCGCGATCATCCAGAAGAGAGGCGGCTCGTACGCCCGCCGGAAGGCCCGCACCGATGACAGGTCGCACATGAAGTCGGGATAGTCGTAGTCATCCGTGCTGGCCGTCGCACCGCCGTAAAACGGGTCCTAAATAGGGGGTTGGGGGGCGGGGCAAAAAGTCTGTCACCGTGTCTCCTCCAAAGTATACCTGAGTGGGCGGGGCTTTGTACCTCGCTCACAGATTCTGTCATGAAGTCGTCCATAGGGTCTGGCTTTGTTTCAGCTAAGACCACCGAATGAGACGTCCTGTTTTTCAAAATGAGACCACGTTGAGAAAAAAAAAGAAAACTCGTTCGTCCGATCCATCATGATTTATTGACAACTAATCGATCTGTTTTGCTAGTTGATGAATTCATCCAAAATTGTGTAAATTCTTTTTTTTTGGAGCCTCTTAATACTTTTCTTTCCCCCCCAAATAAAAAAGTGAATATAGAAAAAAAAATAGAAAAGAGGAATTATTATATCTTACCACACATCTTGAATTTTATTTTTTTTCTTTTCTTGTTATTTTTTTTTTATTTGGACATTAAAATAGAATTTCCTATATTTTTTTTTTATATTGAATTCACAACGTCTTCATTAATTATAAACATAATAATCCTCTGTAATAATGACATAGAAACTAAACAAATGAAGATATTGGCTGTTAAATTTGACTTTTTTTTTAAACATGCAGAAATATTTTTTTATTTCAAGTGAATTGATTCTTGCCATTTGATTAAAAACACCAGATTTGCTCTAAAAAATGACATTTTTGACCCTTATCAAGAAACCCATCAACAAGCTTTCTATTTTTCGAACAATTTAGACATCATCTCACTTGCTGCCATTGACAGCGATGGACGTCTAATCCGTCGCTCAATCCGAACAGATTAGACGCCCCTCGCCGTCGATGCCACTGAAAACACGCACGCCGTAAAACATCTGGTCGGACGGACTCACCTAACGGGACGAAGTCGCAACAGAAGAACGTCGTGGTTGCGTCTCGATGCTGCCTTGTTTTTGCCACTTGTTCAATCTTGTCACCTCAATGCAGAAGTGCTAAAAAAGGGGCGGAGCTTTGCCGAACCTCGCCTCCATTTGTTTTTCCGGCACGTTGCGATGCGCGTGTTGGCGCCCTTCCGATTGCGTGACAACGTGTCGACAACATTTGTCTGCGCGCAACATTTCTGCAAATGCGCGAGGCTTTATTTTCGTGACCTTTGACCCGGTCGGTCATCTTCCAACGCGGACGAGCCTCGTCGTACTCGGCGACCGGTCCGAGGAGGAGCGAGTGGCGCCACGTGATGAGAAATTGAATGTTAAGGTGGTTGTAGAGAGCTGAGGAAGATGATTTTGTGTGGATTTATTTGTTTGTTGCGTGACTGACATTTTCAAGTGTGAGCTCAGACGCTTGCGTAACTGGAAGTGAGAGCATGAAGATTGCACGCAAGCTTTCTTGTTTTTCAACTGCTAGACCTTGACTTTCAAATCGAGAACTTGCGTGACTCCAGACGGGACGGGGTGACGGAGGCCAGGGTTAACTCAGGGTTATTTCTCTTACAATCTGGAAAGTAGAGCAGATTGAGTCAATCTAAGCAGTCAAATGCAAAGCATCACTATTTTGGGAAGAGCAGCTATTATAGGTCCAAATGTCTTCACTCTTTCTCTTTACATCCTTTCAGCTACTTTGCAAATTTGAGGTTAATAGCCTGTCAAGTTATAATTCATTTGACTATCATGACCTTTGACATTATTAACCCCAAATTTACAAAATTACAAACATTTCCTGCAAATTTGATAATCAATCGCTTGATTTGTTTTTGACTGATTGCAAAATTCCGAATCTGACCACTGTGACCTTTGACTTTCCTACCACGAAATGTCATTTTATATTACCAACATACCCAGTAAATTTGATAATAATAATGTCTTTTTCATCCCTGAGTTAGCTTGAACACAAACAGATGAACAAATTCAATTTGCTTCTGTGACCTTTGACCTCATTAAGTGGATCACTTCTTTTATTTTATATGAGAAACATATCCTGCAAAGTGGCTCATCCCTTTACTTGTTCTTAAATGATCTTCAACCAAAACAGACGGTCTGACAAATTCAATTTGCTTCTGTGACCTTTAACCTCATTATCCCCAAAAGTGGATCCGTTATTTTGTTTTATATGAAAAACATACCCTGCAAATTTGATCATCCCTTTAGTTGGTCTTAAATTATCTTTAAAGTAAAACAGACCCTCAAACATAAACATAAACATAAACTCCGCCTCCCGTCGGCAAGGTGATAAAAAAAAAAAAAAAAACACCCTTTCATAGAAATCACACATCAAACAATATCAATTTTCTAAGAAAGCAAAGCAGCATAAAACCTCAAAAAGGACTCAAACGCTTTAAAAAAGGTCTTAAAACATTTTGGGGGGATTTTTATGGGGGGTGGGAGTTTTAAATATGACTTTATTATCGGAAATAGACACTAAACTGAGTTTGGTCAGAAACAGAATTGAATAGGAACTAGTTTAGGACATTTATAACGTTAACTGGTTAGAAAACCCCTTGCACACCTGGCAAGACAGTTAGTATTTCAAGAATCGAAAAACAGTCAAATCCGCAAGTCAAGAAACGGCCACAAACACACGCACACGCACACAAAATGAAACCAGAGTAAAATCAGTTCCCAAAAGTGGTTTCAAATACTATGCATTGGGTATTTCAAATTTCAGTTTTGTCATTCTTTGTTCTTTTAATGACTTGAATTGAAATCAATGCAAACATATTTTATCTTTTTTTAAAACAATCGTGATTTAAATTATTTACATTTTATATCACATTTCACTGTAAGTACTTAGTATTTCTACATTGCATTTGTAAATTCAACTACTAGCTAAAGTGTACGTTATCTTATTATATATCTTTTTATAGTGGAGGAGATGATTTGCATGAGAATAAATTTAATTTATCTTATACTACCGTTTTTTTTTTATTTCAATTATCTTCATTTTATTTCTTAATTTAATTTATATATGTATATCTCGTATATTTTCAATTGTGTGACTTCTTTCCCAATCTGCCCGCCCGCTGGCAGGGAGCAGTATAGCAGCTAGCAGATGTTCAATCAAGCCCCGCCCAAGAAGAAGAGCTGAGCACATCAACGAAGAAGAAAAAACAGGAACAATAACAGCAGTCTGACAATACGGATACGGTTGTGCACATTTATTTTTTTATTGTTGTGTGTTGTGTTTATCAGACGAAAAACGTTTTCAGAGTAGTAGCTCGTGTTTCCAGCCAGTTAACATTGTGGGAGTGTATCGTTTTTTTGTATTACGTGCGTGAGTCGGCTATAGCTTTGATTTCTCCCTAATTACCGACGCCATCATCCAGGTGTGATTGTATTACATTAACGGACATATTTTGGGATTATTTATTTATCGATAGAATCCATTTTGTAGATAGACTGTCTAAATGACTAACGTCATCCTCCAAGTTGGATTTTAATGTTAACCAGTGAAGTTGTTAAGGTGTCTCCTTCACGATGATGACGTCCAATGACACGCCCGCCGTCAAAGGTGAAGACCCGGAGCACACCTGGCGACCTGTATCGTCTACCTCGACGGTGTGGAACTGGATGCGGCGCTTCCGGGATGTGGGCCCCGTCACGCTGGAGCTAGAAGGCGGCCCCGCCAGCGCTCGCCTCTACTGCGACGCCGTCGACGGCTTGGCCGAGGGCGGCGACCTGGTGGAGGCCTTTCTGGTGGAGATCTTTCGCTGCAAGCTGTGCCGCTTCACCTGCGCTCTCAAGAGCGCCATCTGCAGCCATTTGCTGTTGGCGCACGCCTCGCTGCAGGAGGCGGGGCTCCGACCCGCGCCGCCGCTCGCCGACTCGCTCGACCTCAAGCACCACGACGAAAATGATGACTTCCTGCTTTACGACATGCTGAGCGACATCGGCCCGCCCGCCTGCTCGTTAAAGGTACCACGCCAGCCGATGCGTCGCGCCTGTGATGTCGCTAAATGGGCGTGTCCTCCTACAGGTGGGCGAACTCTTTGAGGACCACGAGCCCGTCTCGTCTCACGCCGACCGCCGCGCTCACCAGGAGACGGCGCAGTCCGCCCACCTCATGACACTCGGACTGTGCCGCATCGCCGCCGCCCGACCGCTGTCGGAACCCGCCGGGGCGCCGGAGCCCACCGCCGTCTCGGGGAGGCGGCGTCCCGGAGAGGACCCCGAGAGACGGCGCGCGTGTCGTCGCCTGACGGGTGCCAGGCGACGAGCGGAGCTAAAGTCTGCCAAGAGGATGGGGGAGGAGCCGGGACCAAAAGGGGCGGAGTCACAGGAGATGTCCGGTAAATAAATAGTTATTCCTTGGTCAAATCTTGACATTTTGGTTAAATTACAATTTTAAATTTTGGGGCGATTTGAGGATTTTTGTTTGTTTGTCAAAAAAAATAACCACTTCTAGGGAAACTAAATGAGTCAACATGTCATACCTGTCAACCTCTGCCGATAACTGCCCTTATAAATGATTATGATTCCCCTTACAAACCCCCAAAAAACCTTACAAACACCGTACGAATCGAATAAGATAATTGAATAAAATACCCCAAATTACATGACATGTAATTTGGGGTATTTTATTCAATTTGAAAATGTTAGTATCGTGACAGCATTACAAATTGATTGTTATCTGCCTCAGGTGAAAATCAAAGCCCAATCGAACCGGCTGCCAGGAAGAGGAGTACGTCTACACTAAAAAGGTGAGCGCCAAGAGCCAACATGGCCGCCACTCTGGTTTCCAATCACTTACTGTTTAATTACTTGACAGCACTTGCCGCAAATCGGCCCCAAAAAAAGAAGAAAAGAAGTCTTCGGGGTTTCTCTGCTCGCTGTGTCACAAGTCAGTAGAACACCGATCGCTGTTGTTTTGGCGAACGGCGTTCGCTAAGATAGCTTTGTCTCTCCTCAGGACATTGTCCAGCAAAGTCACGTTGCAGCGCCACCTGGAGGTCCACACTGGAAAGAAAATCTATACCTGTCGGTCGTGCCCGTACGCTAGCGCGCGCCAAGCGTCGCTACGACAACACGTCAGAACACACACAGGTAACGTAGGCGTGCTAGCACTACTGTTGCTCCAATACCGACCCACCCAAGATGGCCGCCAGCTAAGCACGCTGCTTTAAAAAAACGGATCGTAAAATAAAAAAGATGCACGCTGCCACCAATGAGTTCATCACTAGGAGGTGAATGATTGTTTATTGGCTGCCAACCCTCCTCCTTCAAACTGATTTGGCATTTAGTCCCGTTAATGGGTTAAAAAAAAGGAATTTGTTCTTCCCCTGGCTAAAATGCACTCCACCAAGCTACCACACAGCCAGGAATCGGTATCGGCGGAACAGTTTTTCCCGCCGACGCGCCTGGCTAACCAATGCGGTGGCGTGCGCAGGTGAGAAGCCTTACAGGTGCGCGCGCTGTCCCTACGCGTCCATCGATCGGAGTTCTTTGCTGAGACATTCCCGGACGCACACCCGAGAAAAACCCTACAAGTGCCAGCGATGTGACTACAGCAGGTAACAAAACAAACACTGGCATGTGCGCGCTTCGCATCCTCATGTTTTGTTTTTGTTGTTGTAGCATCCAAAAAAAGAGTTTGGATCTTCACGTGCGTCGCCATCACACGGGCCAAACATTTCCATGCCAACAGTGCGACTACGCCAGCGCCGACCGCCATCTGCTTTTGAAGCACGTCCGCCGACATCATCCTCCTCCGTCGCCGTCTTGACGTTCCCGATCGGGCGTCTCTCGAAGCGAGGGTCTCCGGCACCCCCAATAAAGACTTCGCTCCACTGGATGGAATGGAGTTACAATTCTTGAGTTATGAGCATCCTCATAGATCAAGACACCACAATATGCATTTGGGTGGATATTTTGATTCTATTTGTATTCACTTACCAAGTCATGACCAAATTGTGTATCGGTTCATTCGTATTTTAAAGGAAAAGTGACGTATATATATGCTCTCTGTATTTGTTTTGTGTGTCTCGCCACACCTGCAAACATGATTTCAAATTTGGGAGTATAAAGGAGCAGTACAGAATATGCAATAAAAAAAATGGTTGATCATCTTTTCTCTGTCATTTTACGTGCCGCAAATTTGATAATGATCCCTTTCTTCGTTCATGAGTTATCACCAAATTTCTTTTCTGACATTTGCGAATTTTAACGCTGTCTCCCCAAAATGTATCAGATAAAAATACATGCCCGTTCGTTTTTTTTCACCAAAATAAGAGAGGATTGGCTCTTACTGTTCGCGTTTTATTTCATTCATTTGCCCTTTGGATTGGACGCCTTACGCCGTCAATGGCAGCAAAGAGTCAAATGATTGAAACTTGCATGGAACGAGCTCACGGCAGTTTTCAACAGTTTGACACCAAAGGGGTGTGTCCTACCCAATGTTCTTGTCAATAAAGTTGGAGGGATTTTGATTGGCCGCGGCTAATCTGAAGAGATTAGGATCGGTGCAGACGTTCTTTCTCTTAATCTGATCAACATGGCTCTGCCGATCCCACTCACAGGTAAAAAAAACATGCAAATTTGTTTTATAGACTTGATATTTTTCACTTCTGAGAGGCGTGTGTGGAAAATGTGTGTGACCTTTGGTTTTTGCAGCGGTCCTGCTGCTATGCGCATTTGCGGCGCCACTGTGGGCCTACGTGGAAGAGTTGGACGACTCGTGAGTATTTTGTTTCCTTGCCGTGGGATTCGTGGATTTGTGGATTCCGATCCTTTTCCCGTCTGACAGGTTGTTGGAGACCAGACAACCGGACGAAATTTGGCTGATAAAAGTACGTAGACATTTATTTCTGGCAGCTTGTTTCCGAGTCGTACTTTGATTTTGAGGGTCTGCTGATTACCGTGGGAATTGAAGGCAAAAAAAGCAGATCCAAATGTCAAATATTTCCATATTTCAGGCTTTAACATTCTTGCTATTTTAAGGATAACTTGCCTATTTTTTTTCACGCGTAGTACAAAAATATTCTTTTTTAATTCTTTTCATAATTTCCCTGTTCATCTTGATTATGCTGTTGTTTTGTAACCCTAAAAATAGACAAAATAATGGAAAATGTTTCCATTTTACCGACATTATTACTTTGACATGATGACAGCTAGCATGACGTTTTTTGCCAAATTTGATGGCACAAACTTTATATTTTTTACATTCTTTTGATAAAATCCTGGTATAATTGTTATTATTTACGTTGCTTTGTAGCTTTTGAGAGTAAATGTCAATATTTCCATATTTCTGATGCCTTTGCATGATGCTATTTTAACGTTGGCTTCCCGCGACAGCTAGCATAACATAGCATTGCATAATACAAAATGGGGAGGTCCAAATGGATGGGGTCAATGCACAAACAGTTCCTTTTTCAAGCAATTTGTGGCACGCGTGCAGTTTTATGCCCCCTGGTGTCGGCTGTGCAAGGAGATGGACGCCACGTGGCATCTGGCGGCTTCCGAGCTGAAGAGCGTCGGGTCGCCCGTCAACGTGGGGAAATGCGACGCCGTCGCCAGCAAAGGTCAGCTCGCCTTCACCCAGTTTTGCCGTCTCCGTGGTAACGACGCCATTTCTGCCGGCAGGTCTGGCAAAGGCGTTCAAAGTTCACAGTTATCCTGCCATTTGCATGTGAGTCAGACGTTCGGCCATTTTGAAAATCTACCTTTTAACTGTATTTTTCCATTTTATTTTCTGTATTTGTTCTTTGAATGCCCGCATTTGTCTAGTATGTTCAATGTAAATAGATGTCTAATCATGCGGCTCCTAAAATGACTGGGACAATGCCATCTCTCCCACTTCAAATGGATTGGGCGTCTACCACAGTCCATTAGTTATCATATAAAAATAACTCTTCCTCTGCCCAAGGTGCACCCTCCCAACAATAAACTATCACTTGTAGACGCCAAATCCATTTGAACTGGGAGGTTGGCATCCCTCCCACTTCAAATAGATTGGACATCTAGCGCTGCCATTGACAGCTATTGAGTCCATTTGAAACATTCTGCAACAAAAAAAGTCCTTTTTGAAAGGATTTCCAAAGAAAAGCCCCTTTAAATGCCAACTGACAAACAACCCCGTTCTCCCCTCTTTGCGCGACGTCGCGGTCGTCTCCTCCAGGTGGAAGAACGACGTCAAGTACGTCCACTCGGGACCCCGAACCAGCGACGCCATTGTGGAATTTGCTCATCGAGTGAGCGGGTGAGTCAACGTGCGCCAGTTCAACAATAAAATGAAAATAACAAGGGTTTCCGGCGCATCTTTAGTCCGCTGATTCGACCTTTGACCAGCGCGGAGCTCTTCCAGCACGCTTTGCAGCGCCACGATGTCATGTTCGTTTACGTCGGAGCATCGTCGTCGCTCAAGGTAACGAATGAAGGCCCTCAAACCCCCCGCGGACCTCTGAAGCGTCTTATGTGCTTTTGCAGGGCGTCTACTCGTCCGTGGCCGAGAAGATGATCGTGTCCATTTTCTTCTTCTCCGCCGGCAGAGACGTCCTGCCCGAGGTGACGTCAACGGCGGCGCGTAGCGTGTCTTGGCGTGGCCTCAAGTTTTGACTTTTCAGGGCACGTGGTTTCCCGCTCTACCGGCCGTGGCGGTTTTCAAAGACGGTGGTTACCTTAGCTACAATGGTGAGGGTGACCATAACCTTTGACTTGGTCCGCTTTTTTTTTTTTTTACACTGACCTTTGACCTTTCAGAGACCAGCGACGGCTCGCTGATGTCTTGGGTTAAACGAGAGAGATTCCAAAACTACGCTAAAATCGACAACTATATGCTCTATCACATGGGGGAGTCGGGTAAGTACACCGCTACCATTTTTGTAGAAAAAAATAGAACACATTTATATCAATTTATTCCTGAAACCTCATTCAGCACTAAAGTAACCATGTTTTTCTTTTATTTTTGAACGATATATGCAACATACCCTTATGATAAATTTTTCTCCGTTTTTATTGCAAATCATCTTTAATCCAAACATGTTTAAATGTGGGATTTTAAAGATGTCAAAAATGTATAGCACTCAATAATGAACAATTATTTAAATTAAAAATAGGTCAAAACATTAACCTACTTCCCATAGTTGACTGGGTCAGACTCCAGTACCCCTGTGAGGACAAGCAATACAGAAAAGGAATAAATGAATATATTTTCACGACTATATGGCGCACCGCATTTAAAGGCGAAGTCTCAGTAACAAGTGCTATTTCTGTATTTGTCACCTATTTGATTTTGAATCGAAACGAGAACCGTGATGTAATTGCAATCGCACATTCCCGTACTGAAGCCACTTTGTTGTTTACAGAGAAGCTGGTTCTACTGGCCGTATTGGACGACGCCCACAGGAGCCCACAAAATCTCAGGTGCGACCGGCAGGCTACCCAATTGTGACTGCGCGAACAAACATATCTATTACTTCCCACCGTTGGTCGACCTACCCAAGATGGCCGCCACGACGCGCAGTCGGAATCGGCTAGTGACCCTCCCTCTTGCTTGAAATATTCCGATCTGACCTCTGCTGTGCCTTCTGCTTCCTGTCACATTTCTAGGTCCAAAAGTCTGGTCCAAAAATTTTCCCAAGACTACAAAGACGTTTACAGCAGGTAAGAAGACTCACAGGCTTTTATTGTGAAAATGGACCCCAAGCAGGGGTGGCAGGGAAAAATCTCCACATGCTTGTATGAATGCGTACCAAATATTTTCCACGTCCTCACTCTGGCAGAAAAGTTCACTTCGGCTTCATGGTCGGCGCCGATTACATCAACGGACTCATCATGGGGTGAAAACACGCTCGCGTTCGCCCGCCGCGTGTTCGTCCGGCGCCTGACACGCTTCCCGTGACGTCGGCAGCCAGCTGAGCCTCCCGGCCGTCGTCCTCTTGAACCTGTCCACCGACAGCTACTTCCTGCCGCCGGCGCGGCCCGAGACGGAGCGCCACCTGCTGGATTTCATGGAGCGGGTTTTGAACGGCAGCATCCAGGCGAGTGGAAATCGTCGGGTTGGGGAAACGACCCCCTCCTGATTGGGCTTGTCCTTTCACCTCTTTTAGGCCAGCGGAGGAAGCGGAGTCACCCAGCGAGTCAGACGCTTGGTTTACGACATCAAAGTCACGCTCTCGGTACGTCCCGTCAATACTTCCTTTTTAAGGACACGTGAGCGTCCGTCTTTGTCCCTCTGTCCGCAGCCGCTGTTGACGGAGGCACCCGTGCTCGTCTTCTTCCTGATGGGCTTCCCGCTGGCTCTTTTAATCGCCGCGTGCTTCCTGTGGCGCAAAAGGGGCCGAGAAGACGAAGACGAGGACGATCGGCCCGTCTCCTCGTGGGGACAAAATGCCCACCAAAAGTCGGACTGAGTCTAGGTAAACTCGGCCAGTCGCGATAGGCGAAGTAAAAAAGGTACAGCCTTTGATAGAAAAATAATGTCATTCCATGTTTGTAGCATCTTTAAAAAAGTATCGTTTCTTAAGTTTTTAGAAGTTTTAGAAAAGTCTTTTTTTTGAAAAGGACGCACAGTGGACTCCTGTATAGGAAAACAGCCTTTGGACAAAATGTTCTTTCTGTAAGGCCCAGTAAGATCTGGAACAGTCTGCCACTTGCCTTCAAAACTCAAGTCCTGTAACCATTAAGTCTTACTTCTTAGTAATGTTTTGTGTCGTGGCTTTCTTATGTTTTGTTGTCTTTGGATGTAAATGAGCATTTTTGCTACAATCTGGCATATTAAGGTCCAGTAGATGTGTCTGATTAGAGGTTCATTCATGTGCAAAATCAAATCAATAAATTAATAAAAATACAAACGCTCGAGGGGCACTCAGAAAGAGCAGACAACGGTGATGCTTTGAATTTGGCCGCTCAGGCTGCTCACTAGGACTTACCCCCGATTGATGTTCATTAATGAAATAACCGCTTACCTACTTTTCAGCCTCGTATGTATGTACGTATGAGCGTGTATGGAACCTTTATTTCACCATCAGTTGAAAACCTGCTTTTCATTTCAAGTTAGATTTGGAAAGGATAAGACTCAGAAACTCACAGTAACATAAAGGTTAGTTAAAATTAAATGCTAAAGTTACTGATTGTAAATATAAAAAGAAAAACATTAACTCGTCCAGATGCGTCTCTTGTCATATTTCTGCCCGTAATTTCAATGAACGTCACTAGTAGCAGTGTTTGTTATAAACCAAACTGTTTTTGTTAATTCCTCAAGAGTTTGATGAGTTAGAAATATTTTCGTGGGTCAAATTTCCCAATGTATACTTCCATTACCAGCGAGCTCACCATATAAGTCCTCTGACGCAAGATGGCCGCCAGATACTTACTTTGCCAACTACGCTTAGAAACATCAACTCTTAAATATGTAACATCAGTGATTTCAACCACGGTTAGAGTACATGTAAGCGTTGTTCTCGGCATTGGAAATACTGAGCGTAGATTTTAGTCAGAATTTATTCACATTCAATCGTTTGTAAATCAAAAAAGCCGGGAGCCCCCCTGTCTTTTATTGTGAAGGCGGGTGTGTCCGCTCCCCCCCGACGCTTCCGGGAAGCGAAAGACAAACAGGTAGCGGCTAACAGCTACCCGAGCGCGTCGAGTCAAGAAGCCGTCACAACGTTTAAACGTCGCCGGCCTTTCACGCTGGCGACCCCCTTTCAAGCTTCCTGCCAACTAGTCGGCCGTCGCGCGCCGTCTCCATGGCAACGGAAGACTTTTACGAGGTAAGGCTAACACGCTAGCGAGCTAACATGGAAAGAGTTGATCGAGGAAAAAGTTAATGAGCGGCTTTGCGCTGACGTCACGGCCACTAAATATCGTCGACTCCGCGCGACATCTCAAATGACGTTCGAAAGGGCATCTTTGTGATGAGCGAAATATGCTAATGAGATGGCTTTTGACCACAGGTGGAGCGTATCGTGGACAGGCGCAAAAACCGGAAGGGGCGGACCGAGTACCTGGTGAGGTGGCGGGGGTACGGCTGCGAAGGCGATACGTGGGAGCCCGAGAGTAACCTCAGCACGTGCATGACCTACGTGCACCACTTCAACCACCACTACCCCACGCGCCACCGAGACGCCGCCCTGCTGCGGTCCACCCGGAGCTACCCGCGCGCCCCCCATGACGATTTCGGCTCGGCTCTGCTCTCCAACCCCGCTTTGGCTCGCCCGCTCCCCGACCCCGGATTCCAGGGTCCGTCGCCCTCGATGTCGGCGCCCTCGTCGGGCCCCGCCCGCCGCAGTCTGGATTTGTCCAAAAGCGGGATCAAGATCCTGGTGCCCAGGAGCCCCATGAACGGGCCTCCGAATTCGGAGACGGCGCCCAGCGAGGCGGCGCCAAGCGAGGCGACGCCCAGCGAGGCGGCTCCCAGCGAGGAGGCCCGGGGCACGGATGCCGGCGACGTGCCCCCCGAAGTCGCCCTGGAGCAGCCGGCCGGCGCCGTGCCGGTCCCCCGGCTGCGCGCCAGAATGGGGATCCGTTCTCGGAGTCGCGATGCCCCACTTCCCACGCCGGCTGCCCCGCGTGCCCTCAACGGCAGGACAGGTAAAAAGTGCAAACTTTCCCCCGAAGGCCGATTTGACATCCTTTCACTTTTCGGAATTGGTTAAAAAAATCTTGTTTTTAGAGGAAGTGATATTGCGTAAGCTAGGCGCTTTATCTTGAGTCATTTTGGACATTGGTCATGTCCTCGCCGTAACGACTGTGCGTCCTCTCAGGCGCCGCCGCAGAGGAGACCGGCGTGACCACGTCGGTGGCGGCGCCGGGTGCCTCGGCCAGGCGGCGTCCGGAGGAGCGCGGCGCTTTCGACAAACGTTTGCGCTTCAGCGTGCGGCAGACGGAGAGCGCCTACCGCTATCGGGACATCCTGGTCAAGAAACAAGACGGCTTCACGCACATCATGTTGGCCACCAAGAGCTCGGAAAACAACGCGCTCAACCCCGAGGTGCGCTTTTTTCTCATTGACTGCCATGGACACCAATAGCTGTCCAAATCGTTTGGACTGGGAGGGTTAGCGAGGGATGCCGGTGACAGCAATCAATGTTGAAATAGACCAGGGATGTCCAACTCGGTTTGATTCGCGGGGTTAAAATGTTAACTTGTTTGCCGCCATTGACGGCACTAGACATCTAATTCATTTTGACTGGAAGGGGTGAACGAATGAAGATGATAGCGCCGTTAAAATCCACGGCGCTACCGGGGCCACCCGCGCTGAAAGAGTTCACGCTACCGCCACAGGTGATGAAAGAGATCCAGAGCGCCATGGCGACGGCGGCGTCCGACGACAGCAAGCTGGTGCTGCTGGGCGCCGTGGGCGGCGTCTTCTGCCGCGGCCTGGACTTTGTGGACTTTGTCAAACGTCTGGCCGACGACAGTAAGAAGGAGAGCGTCAAGATGGCCGAGACCATCAGGTAAGCGCTGCTTTCTCGCCTTCCGCCAGAAGAGGCGGGACGGTCTGACTTTTGCCGCGCCCGCGTTCAGGACCTTCGTCAACACGTTCATCCAGTTCCGAAAACCCCTGGTGGCCGCCGTCAACGGGCCGGCCCTGGGCCTGGGCGCCGCCATCTTGCCGCTGTGCGACGTGGTCTGGGCCAACGAGAAGGCCTGGTTCCAGACGCCCTACGCCGCCTACGGACAGACGCCGGACGCCTGCGCGTCTTTCACATTCCCGCGCATCATGGGTGCCCCGTCGGTACGTCGGACGCCCATCGAAGTTCCGGGGTTGGGCTAGGGTTACCGTTTTTTGTCCCCCCCCCACCCCCAGGCCAACGAACTTCTCCTGAGCGGCAGGAAGTTGACGGCACAGGAGGCGTGTTCCAAAGGATTGGTCTCTCAGGTTCTTTGGCCGGCAACTTTCATGCAGGAAGTCATGCTGCGCGTGAAAGAATTGGTCGCCGTGGACTCGCTCGTAAGTCACGCTGATCATTTGTCATTCAATGCTAAATTGTAGTCGTAAGTAGTGACTTCTTTCTTGATGAAAATTGGGCCAAAGTGGCAGAATTTTGTTGTTTTTTTTCCCCGGCAGGTCCTGAGGGAATCCAAAGCCTTGATGAGGAACTCCAGTCGAAGTTATTTGGAGCAAACCAACGAGCGCGAGTGCGAAGCCCTGAAAAGGATTTGGGGCTCGTCGCAGGGCACCGACGCCATCTTGCGCCACCTTCAGAGCAGCAGCGAGCTCTACTAGGACCACTCGCCGCGGACATATTTCAACGGCCACGTAAAGTAAGTTATCAAAGGCGAGGTTGGCAAACAGGAAGTTGGACTCGCTGCGTCCCGGCGGATCTGCCGTTTCAGGCGTTTCAGGCGAGACCTCCTTTTGTACCTTTCCGACGGTGGCGCCTCCGGGTGGGCAACCCTTCAGACTGACCTTTTTTGTCACTTTGTCTTTTTTTCGTACCCCCGGAAGCGGAATAACAAGCGGCTCTCGATGGTCTTTGGGCGACGTGGCAAAAAAAGTTTGTCATCAGGATGAGTTTATTTGGAAAATCGGCTCCACTTGTGCCTCAGTCAAAATGAAAGTAATGGCGTGAAAATGCTATATAAATATGTACGTATATGAAAAACTAACCCCAAATATTTTGATTCAAGAAAAACATAGCTGTACTCACACAAGTAAATCTGTGACACCAAAGTTTGAATTTGTAATACTATATTTCATCTAAATTCTAACTGTTGGAAAAACAAAAAATGCTGACGCAGCGCACTCATGAACTGGGAAAGAGTTGGAGAATTTTTGGATGCAGAAAAAATTCGGTTGGAATTTCCATGCTGACAAAATTCAAATGTGTATACTATATAAATATATATATTTATTTATTTTTCTGGTTGGTATATTCTTTAGCAGAGTTTGTATTGTGCCACTAACAACTTCAGGCTCCAGCACTTTTTTTAATTTCAAAATGGATGTCCTAATATCTGCTAAAACCACCAAAAATGAGGGATCTTTCTAATAAATGCCAGAACTAGCATTTTATGTTGTTTATTCAAACATTTGTTTTTGTTTTTTTAGTGTGCAGCTCGAATGATAACAATGGAGAAAATGTTTCCAGCACCATTGGCAACATCCGATTCGTTTTTACTGGGAACAAAGGTCCATTAGGCCCTCCCATTCAAAACAGATGGGACATCTAGTGGCATCAATGGTAGCCAATCATTCAAAAAAAGATTACGTATTTCACTGTTTTATTTAACAAAATAAAAGGTTTGTAACAAAATTAAATTCACTGGCAACCAAAGAAATGACCTAATGCTTTTTATTTGAGAAATACAAAACTTAGAAATGAAACATTACAAATACTTTTTTCTGATGCACATTTGTTTCAATTTTACAGGGGGTGGGCGTGGTCACGAGTCAGGCGTGGCCCGGTACAGAGAGTAGACGTGGTTGGGAAAAAGCACAAGCGTGTAGAAGTGGCGCTGGCGCGGCTCCAGACTGTCGGCGAAGCCGTGAACGGTGACGGCCGCCCACGGCGCCGGGCGGGGCTCCTCGAAGACTCGCCTGCGACAAAAGCCACCGTGATGACGGTCGGCGAGGATCGGTCGGAGACGATCGGCCGGAGCTCACCCCAGTTGGGCCAGGAGCGTCTCCACGTTTTCGGGGAGCAGCAGACCGCAGGCGGAGAGGAGAAGTGAGCTCGGCGAAGATGCGCCGGCCGGGTAAGGGCACGCCAGCGTGGATAGGTAGTCGTCGTTGGTGTTGTTTCTGAAGAAGGAGAGAGAAGACTCAAGCGATTTAAAAAAAAAAAAAGGGCGTCGCAGGAGGCTCCCGTCGCCTCACCGGCCCACGTCGGTTTGGACGGCCCCGAGCCACTCCAGGAAGTCGAAGGGGTCGTACGAGTCCAGGTCGGAGGTGAACCGGCCGGGTAGGGTCAGGTCGGTCAGAAGGCGACTGGCGACCTCTGGGGCGTGCTGCGACCAGTCGTACCGCAAAAGGAGAGGCTGCAGCTTCTCACTGTTGCCTGCGCGACAAAGACAAACGGGGAAAATCTCCCAAGTCGTCTCCCAAGTCCACTGACGCTCTCCAATCTGCACCTGCGGGAGTCGCAAACAGGAAGTCCATCTTGAGCGGCAGGCGTGACGTCAGGCCGCTGTGGAGACGCTTGTAGCTCCGCCTGCCCGGCGCCATGACGGCGTCCGTCAAGTCCACCGTCACCACTGCGCAAAGAGTTGCGTTGTGCCGTAGATTTTCCCCATTTAAATGTAACCAATCCATCAGAAGAAATTTGGATGCGCACCGTATCTGGAGGTCTTGGGTTTACACGCTTGGCCCTCCACGCCAAAGCGCTCGTACGAGTCTTTGTCCAGGGACAGAGACAGACGCCCTGCGCGCAACACGCACGCCAATCGTTTTTAGCGGCACGTTGGAGCGCAAACATCCGCCGTTTCGTTACCGTTTGACTCCAGGAAGGCGCAGTTGTCTTCTTCGATGCGAGTCTTGTAGGACAGGCCGCACACGCTTCCTGAAACACGCGTGCTCGGTTGCCTGGGCGGACGAGGGGCGGGGCTCCCGTGTTAAATACCTACCTTGGTGCAGGCCTTTGTTCAGTAGTTCGTAGAGAGGGAGGTTGCGGATCAGGTAGAAGCTTTGGAAAGTTCTCAGGGTGGCTTCTAGTTGAGACGAGGCGCCGCCGCCGTCGCAATCGGGGAGCAGCACGCTCACCTGCGCAAATCAAACTTTCATCAAGTCCACAAAAGACAAGGTGGGCAATATGGATGGGAGAATCCAAAATGTTTTGGGAATTATTTGCTGGCGTAAGTTAGAACTGTTTTAGTATAAGACTGTGACTGTATTACTAATAAGGACTCATAAAAACACTGTCACAAAAAAACACAATCATTCCAAAATTCCATTCAATTTAACCCTTTTTCCCCAAAAACATTTTGTGTTGTCGATAGATAAACATAACGTGGTGACGTCATAGTAACAACAACATCCATGTCATTTGGTGCCTGTTTTGGCCCACGTGTGACGTGATGGAAGAGCTATCGGCTCATGCTAAATGGCTGACAAACCTTATAGTTGAAGGGTTGCTGCTGGATCTGCGCCTGCAATCTGTTTTTGGGGTTCAGAAGCGAAGACCTTTCGCAATGAAGGAAAGTTTTAACGCTCATCTTCACTTCAACTTTGGCACCGAAAGGTAAAAAATAGCCGAGACCGGAAGCTAAGAAGGATACAGTTTCCGGTTTCTGTTGCGCCTGTTCCCTTGATTTTATTATCTTTGTTTTTGTTATCGTCACAGGCATGTTATGTTTTTCATTTTTAGATGAATTCAGGTTATTATTTATTTATAATTACAATTTTCGATAGACGTTTAGAAGAGAATTCCTCTCCAGCAGGGGGCGAGCATTACAGTTTGAGCCAAATGAAGTTGCTGAAGTCACGTGGTTATACACGGAAGTCAGTCGAGGACGAGACTAACGTGGTTGAGAACGCCACGGTACCCCCGGGTTCGCGTTAGAAGGTTTTTTTGTCCTATTTATTGGCGTTATTTTGGGGTTACGTGACGTCATGGCGCTTGTGGTTGACCCAGTGCCCGGACAATTTGATGACGTCGAAGACGAAGACTGGTAAGTGTTTGTTTGGGTGACTGACGTCACAATATTGAAGGTGTTGTTCACGGACTTGATGTGACTCAAGCTGAGTTAATGTACGCAGTATATTTGTGATACTTTGTCATTAGTGTAGCATAACATGGTGAAATAGTCCCAAAAAGTGTGGCAATGGAAGAGGAATTTTGTTCTTACCTCTATCAATTCAATCTGCCTTGATAAATATTGAGACTTTCCCCCATTGAGTTGAATGGGAGTCCAAATAGTAGTTTCCTTTAAGCCAAGGCACACATTTGACTTGATTAAACAAGCTATATATAAATTAGGGGTGGCTACGTCCTGATACGATATGCAATACAAGGCTCACGATAATAACGCTCATCTCATAATACTTCTGTAAATGAAACCAGTATCACTTCCTTTGCCATTGTCCCAGTCAAAATGAATTGACTATAGATCAGGTAACAGAAAAAAAATAGAGTTAAAAAGTATCGCCATTTATGACCATAACACCCATAATATGAAGACTGAATTCATTGTGAATTGCATTTTGCCTTGCAGCCAATTGCTCGAAATTGTGCGAGAAGATGTTCAGAAATACGGTGAAGAAAATGAGGAATGTGAGGATGATGATGATGATGAAGAAGATGATGACGATGACGACGACTGGGTGTGGTCTTCCGCCGGAGGCGACCTGACCAAGCGCTACAACAGGAGCGGGGTGGTTCAGGTCAGGCCATGACCCGCGAGCATCGAGGACCCGCCCGCCCGCCGCCATTTTGTGCCGCTGCTCATCTTTTGTCATGTTTTTTTTTTTCTCAGGCTAACAAACAGAATCACGCGCTGGAAAGGGCATCCAAATTGAGCGACAGGTCGCTGAGGAAGTTCGAACACAAGATCAACCTGGGTAACACAAACACACACGCACAGAAAGAACATTTGTGCGAAGAACATGTTGATGGCGTTTCATTTACCCGCAGATCAACTGTCTTTGTCCGACTCCGTTCTCAACAAAGTGGCGTCGATGCAGAAGCAGAAGGACGCCGACACGTACGTCGACCTTTTTCCTTTTCATTGTCGTCGTGGTTTTCTTCCGAGGGATTTTTATGTCTGCCAACTCGGCTCGGCATAATTCATGCATTGATTATTCAATGTATCCAGAGACTTTGGTGACCTAAAAATGGCTAGAATTTTATTTTTTTAAAGCTTTTCTATAGCAAAAATACTCATTTTATTTTAATTATGTCAACCCTTCCATGCATAAATTGTGACTTAAAAAAAAAATAGCCTTACTCAATTAACTCATTGACTTTGCTAGATGTCCAATCCAGTTGGACTGGGAGGGGCCGGATGAACATCAGTCCATTCGCCCCTCCCAGTCAAACTGAATTGGACATTTATCGCCGTCAATGGGACTCAAAGCCACTCCTCCCAGTTTAAATGGATTTCAGTGTAATGAATTAATCACTATGAACAACAAAATAAGTTTAGTGTTACTTGGGGTTTGTTGTTATTTTAATTAATTAATTTAGCTGTTTGTTGTCATTTAAATTAATTAATTTAGCTGTTTGTTGTCATTTTTTACATTTATTCATAGTTATATAGAATTAATTATGATTAAAAATAGAACTTTCTAAACAGGGTGAAGTTTTGAATAGGTGTCCATCGCCTTTGGAGGGCTTACAATAAAAGCAGTGTAAAAAGGATTTTCTGTATTTTAAAAGAAAATACAGTCAATATTCACTTTGTCTTTTTTAATTGACATTTTTTCTTAATTGATTGAAGGTTTGAATAAAACAATGGGAACGCAATAAATATTGTCTTTATATTTGAAGTAAAACAACAAAAAAGGAAAAGTTACATTTATTAAAACTGGTGTTTTTTTTATTCAATTTAAAATTTCTATATGGAAAAAAAGTGAGTCAAAATAGACTGTAGAAACTAATTTAAAAAGAATCTTTTTGACACCCTGCTTGACGAAAGCTGTCGTCTCGATCTCACAGGTACCGAGTGAAGGACAAATCGGATCGAGCCACCGTGGAACAGGTGCGTATGGGCGCTCAGGTGCCTTTTCTTTGGAGAAGAAGCCATCGGCGACGTCCGTCCTTGCCGTGCAGGTTTTGGACCCTCGGACGCGAATGATCCTCTTCAAGATGTTGACTCGCGGAATCATCTCGGAAATCAACGGCTGCATCAGCACGGGCAAAGAGGTGAGTCCCGTCGCTGTTAGCTGGTCCGCGGACCGAGATGACGGACGCGCCGCTCTCGCCAGGCTAACGTCTACCACGCCAGCGCGGCCGGCGGGGAGAGCCGAGCCATCAAAATCTACAAGACGTCCATCCTGCACTTCAAGGACCGAGACAAATACGTCAGCGGAGAATTCAGGTGGCGTCGCCGCCGCCGTCGGCTCGGGAACTTAGCCGGCCGCCGCTCCTGACGTCTTGACGTCCTGGCGGTCCGGCGCGGCAGGTTCCGTCGCGGTTACTGCAAGGGGAACCCCAGGAAGATGGTGCGAACTTGGGCCGAAAAGGAGATGAGGAACCTGATCAGGTCAGAACTTTCCCTCCGGGAAGGTTTGGGCGCCCACGAATGCGGGCGGGCGCTGAAACCTTCCCCGCGTCAGGTTGCAGACGGCCGGCATCCCCAGTCCCGAACCCATCCTGCTCAGGAGCCACGTGCTGCTCATGAGCTTCGTGGGCAAAGACGACAGGTGAGTCGGCTCCCGGGCCCTCCGCGTTAAGAGTTCCGAGCGAGCAATCGTTAAGAGCGTGGTGACGGACGGCAGGCCCGCCCCGCTGCTGAAGAACGCCGACGTGTCGGAGTCCAAGGCCCGCGAGCTCTACTTGCAGGTGGTGCACAACATGAGGAAGATGTTCCAGGACGCCAAATTGGTTCACGCCGACCTCAGCGAGTTCAACATGCTGTGAGGACGCGGCCGCCAGCGAGCCGGCCGGCCGGCCGGCCGGTGGTCCGTGGCTGAACTTTTCTTTCTGGCGCTCCAGATATCACCACGGCGACGCTTACATCATCGACGTGTCGCAGTCGGTGGAACACGACCACCCGCAGGCGCTCAACTTTCTCAGGAAGGATTGCAGCAACGTCAACGGTGAGCACGCGCTCTTCAAAACGGACTCCACTCGGATGAAATCCATCGCCGCCATCGACGTTTGCAATTTAAAAAGGCCTTTTGGTTTCCCGCGGCCGCAGAGTTTTTCGTCAAGCGCGGCGTGGCGGCCATGACCGTCCGAGAGCTTTTCGACTTCATCACCGACCCGTCGGTCACCAGCGACAACATAGATCGATACCTGGAGAAGGTATGGGCCGCGACGTTTGACCCTACCGCCTGCGCCCGTGACCTTTAACCCCGGCACCGCCCCCCGCCCAGATGATGGCCATCGCGGCCGAGCGGACGTCGGCGCAGCGCTCCGATCGAGACCGGGTGGACGAGGAGGTGAGAGACAGGCGGGGGGGTTTGTTGTCGTCGTCGGTCGCGTGACGCCCGACGGCCCGCCAGGTGTTCAAGCGGGCGTACATTCCGAGGACGCTGGCCGAGGTCAGCCACTACGAGCGCGACTACCAGCTGATGGCCGCCGACGAGGAGGACGCGGCTCTTAGCGGACGCGAGCACGGCGTGAGTAACGGCGTGGAGTGGCCGTCTGGACGTCCCTCCTCACGCCCGACGGCGCTCTCCTTTGCTTGGCTTCAGGTTCTGTATCAGACGCTGACGGGGCTAAAGAAGGACCTTTCTGGAGTTCAGATAGTACGTGGATAGAGCCATTTTCAAAAATGGAATGATTTTTTTTTTTATTTACTGAATGAAAGAATATTGACCTTTTAGTTTTCAATTTCCTAGTGGTTTGATAATTAAGAAAAAAACTTGATGACATCCTTATCCTTTAAACTTTTTTTTTCTTCAAAAAACTTAACGTGTATGCCTCAATGGCAGTGAATGACTCTTAATGAGCAAACCATTGGGAGATTGAAAACGAAAAAGAATAGGAAAAAAAATAGATGTCCAATTTGGAATTGGCGCTATTAAAAAACATTTTTTGCCAATGCAAATGGATTAGCTAACAAGAATGAATACAATCATGGTTCCTACTAACGATTTACGGCGTTTGACGCGCAGGTCCCGGCTCTGCTGGAGGACGACATTTCCTTGTCGTCATCTTCGGAAGAGGAGGAAGATGAAGAGGAGGAGGAGGAGGAGGAAGGGCAAGAGAGCGCTCGGCCGCCACCCGGCGATTCCTGCGACTCCCAGGACAAAAAGGTGTCGCGCCGTTCGTTGTCAGTGATGTGTGTCGCGTTCACGTAAGAGATGTTCCAAGCTGGTTTTCAGGAGAAAAAGAAGCTGGCCAAAGAAGCTCAGAGAGAAAAGAGAAAGTCCAAAGTCCCGAAACACGTGAAGAAGAGGAAGGAGAAAGTGGCCAAGACCAAAAAGGGAAGATGAAGCGCCGATCAATTACGCCAGGAACCATCATGTTTCACTTGAGAACATTCATCTGCTGTAGACCATAAGGTGCCTATTAAAATGATTTCAAATGAACAAAAATCTTTATACAGGTTGTCCCAAAATGTTTAACCCCATTTTGTAGGCCAATAACAAGTCAAAGTTTGCTTTTGCTAAAATGACAGGTGCTACTCAAAATTTCAGATCACTTGTCCTAGTTGGCCTTATGGCATACTACCCTGAAAAGGCGGCTCATTTTGGAAGTTAAGCCGGTTAGTACTTGGATGGCAGAATGCCTGGGAATATCAGGTGCCCTAAACTCTTATGTTCCAAGAGGCATTAGCTCAGGAGTTAGTGCGTCTGCCTCACAACTCTGGCGTCCTGGGTTCAAATCCCGGCCCGGCAATACCAGGTGCTGTAAAATCTTATATTACAAAGTTTAAAGTGCTCGCTTAGCATGTGAGAAGCAGTGGGATCTTTAATAGACACATTCTAAAGGGGGCCTGTGGCCAAAGGAGTTAAGCCGGTGCACCTCGGAGCCCCGCACCCTTGGCTGCCTGGGTTCAAATCCTGGTCGGCGACACCAAGATTCTGGGTCTCACCAATAATGTTGGTGTCAGACTGTATGTTGGCGTGTCTCCCCCGCCAGAGGCTTCTTTACACCAAAAACAAAGGAAAGACATGAT
Source organism: Stigmatopora argus (assembly GCF_051989625.1). Lineage (NCBI taxonomy): Eukaryota > Metazoa > Chordata > Actinopteri > Syngnathiformes > Syngnathidae > Stigmatopora > Stigmatopora argus. Next base: position 7,889,750 of record NC_135398.1, read on the forward strand.
ATTTTGGTTATTTATAGCAGAGCATGGTATAATTTTAATGGTCCGGCCCACTTGACATCTCCCTAGGCCGTATGTGGCCCACGATGCCAAATGCCCACGATGCCAAATGAGTTTGACACCCCTGGTATATAGTAAGGCTTTTTTTCTTTAAAAAACGACATAGGATAGTAAGGCTTTTTTTTCTTAAAAAACGACATAGTATAGTAAGGCTTTTTCTCCTAAAAAACGACATAGTATAGTAAGGCTTTTTTTTCCCTAAAAAACGACATAGTATCGTAAGGTTTTTTTCTTCCTAAAAAACGACATAGTGTATATAGTAAGGCTTTTTTTTGTTTTAAAAAAACGACATAGAAAAGTAAGGCTTTTTTTCTTAAAATACGACATAGTATATAGTAAGGCTTTTTAATTTGTAAAAAATGACCATGTATAGTAAGGCTTTTTTCTTTAAAAAATGACCATGTATAGTAAGGCTTTTTATTTTTTTTAAATGACCATGCAAAGTAAGGCTTTTTATATGAAAAAAAAAAAAACGAACACACTCTTTTACAGCATCAAGACTACAAAAATGGCGACTATAGTACGTCATCGTCCAAACATGGTCATTGAGTCGGGAGGACAAATCACCTCCTATGGGCGTGGTTACGCCCATTGGTGACGCAGGTGCTTAAATTATGTACCTGCGCAGCATCGCGCCCCTTGGCGCAGACATTTCCATGCCGTCGGTCGAACGACTAGCACCCAAACGAGGTAAGCCCTAGACTAGAGCAATTTACTGGCCTATGTGCATTTTTAACACCCTACCGGGAGATTTTTTTAGGAATCAATTGAGCCAAAACGCTAACAAATCTGTTAGTTTATTGCCAGGTCGAACACACCGTCGACATTTGAAGTATGGGCTCCTTGGCATGTCACTAGCTAGCTTAGCATTAGCCTCACGACATTTGACTTCAAAAGTATTTTGTCCGTATTCTCTCCATTATTGAGTCGTGGGGGAAGACTTCATTTTATCAAACAAAGCCGAGATATCAACGGTCAGTTTGCCAGGTGAAGGTGTGTTGAATGTAATGATAGTTTTCACTGCGATTGCTAAACGCCCTTTTCCAATTTGTAATTCTGTTTTAAACAAAAATCATTGATACCAAAATGGTTAAGCCGACTTTCTGCTAGTTTTTAACATCAGTCTGTATATTGAATCGCTTTGTCTGGAAAGGGGAAATTAGCACCGAGCATTCACTAACTTATTTTCATTCTTTATCTTGATCATTTACTTTAAGATTTCTCTTTCCTGTAATAATTGTTTGCACTTCCCAAATAGCTTGGTTAAATCAAGATGAAGCTGTTCCCGTGTGTCCAGAACCATGCACACCCTTGAGGGGAGAGGAGACTGGGCCAAGGTATCAAGGTAATACTAATTACCCCCCCCCCCAAAAAAAAACCCACCTAAACCTATCTGTTGAATCTCCAGTCTCTGTTGAATCTCCAGTCTCTGTATATGATAACTTTTGCTCTATTATTTTGCATGCACCAGGTTCATGGTGATGTCCAGACCCTGGAGGACCAGGTGATCTTCCCAGGTTGCCTACTTGAAGATGATGCATCGTCTCTGAACTCTGCTCTGAGGTTAATACCGTATTTTCACGCCTATTTGGCGCATCGTTTCTTACGGCGCAGTGTCAGTAACGAGTGCTATTTCTGTATTTTAGACACACAAAGCATGCACTATTTCGTCAGACGCATATGGATTTCATATGGATTTCATATGGATTAAGATCGAAATGCGATAGCGCTGGCTACCGGAAGCAGCTTATTTCCGGCTTATATTGTAATGTATCCAAGTCAAAACATTCCAATCTCACATTTTATTGACTAAAGTTGCAATTTACTAACCCCCCTCTTATTTTATAGGTGATGTCCCGATCCCTAAGGTGAGGAGGATTTCTTTTTTTTTTTTCAATCAGAAATTTCAATAAAAGAGATTTGAGTGTCATTTGTCTTTGTTAAAACACTTGGAGAAAAAAGACCCAAGACCCTCAATGGTCTTTTTTTTCCTTTAATTTTTGGTGTTTATATTCTAAGTCTTTTTGCCCAATTTTTTTTTTTTTTACTAAGTGTTTAAAAAAAAAAACCTTGTATTTTGAATGTTTCCATGGCTTTTGTAATGTATTTATTTTCAAAGTGCAATAAATTTGTTTGTGTACAGGTGGAGAAGAGTGGCCAATCAATACTTCAATGTGAAAATGTATTTCTTTTAATAAATGTGTAAAATGACATGTTAGTTCCATTCTTTTACTAGTTATGAAGAAAGACATGTGTACATTTCAAGGGCTTTATTTTTCCACAAAAAGGGGTTGAGGTGATGCTTCTATCCATGAACAAAGAATATTTTCTTGGCTCTGCAGGGGAAAAACAGGTTAAGGCACAATAGACTAAGTCCAACATCAAAAAAATAAAACAGTTAGGTTTTACCAATAGCAGAAGTGTCATCTCTGCTTTCCTCATTCAGCAAGCCTTCATGCCACAGTAGGAGGGGGGAAAAGGGAAATTAGACATACCTCTCTGATGACTGCTCAGTTGGCTTTTTGTCCACTGCAGAGGTAGTCTAAAAAATAAGCCAAGTCTTTAACAGTAGTCCTCAAGAGCCACTATTTAGTCTATTTTCCATGTCTTCCAACAGACCCAAATCAAAGTCATGATCAAGCTCCTGGACAGTTTGCTGAGGAGTTGATCATATACTTCAGATGTGGTGGGAGATATGGAAAACATACTGGATAGGGGCCCTCAAGATGTTGGTGTCAAAGGCTGTGCCACGCTCCAAAGTCACCTTTCTTTAGCGTTGATTTGGTAAACTTGGGTGGACCTTGAAGAGAAGCAAAATAGAGTATTTTTAGTACACATGACATGAAAATAATAAATCAAATAACCTGAAAAACATTTCTTACGTCATACACGACTTCTTTGGTCTTGTAGATTTGGACAGCTTCCACCATCTCCGTGGCTTTAAACCTCTGCAAAACACCACAGCATGATTATGTCATTGCTTATTTAACCATTTTGATGCACAAATGACTCCCATTCAATCAAAAAAATAAAATACGTCTCACAAAGCTCTTAGGCGGAGGAAAAATGGTTGTTTAAACGAGTCAAAAATGACCCCTGCGCTACGGTTGAATGAATGTCTCGCTTAGGTTTTGTCAAAACCACAATTAAAAATCAAAAGGTCCCAGCCCTTAAGTCTTCCTTTAGGAAAGGGAAGGGCAAAGGTATATACGTATTCTAGAAGTGTACTGTTTATTCCTTACACCTCCACTTGATGGCACTAGTGCGAGTGTGAGTTACCCACATAGGATCTTGCTATTAAAAATCAACGCCAACCCAGTTAAAGTGTCTTCATTCAAAATTGGGAGTGTATCATGATGCTAAACAAGCTAATTTAGGAAAGCCGTGAACACTGGTCGCTGATATCTAAACATTACTGTGACAACAAAATTTCCCGAATACGGGAATAATAAAGTTATCCAATCCAATTACACGGGTAGAGGAATTAGAAGCTATTAAAAAAGACTCACTTTGCCGACAAACTGCTCCTTTTTGGCCGTCATGGCCACATTCTTGATGTTTCCCAGCAGTCTGTCCTCGTTGAGGGCCTGAAACACACAATGGAAGGGTTTCTTTTTAAACATTAAGAGCAATAGGTGACGCGATGTAGCCAACTTGCTAACAAACATTTGTGTTAGCATCCACGTCGGGGCTACATCACGCCAATGAAGCACGTTCCCGTCAAAAAGCACTCTTGAAATGAGAACTGGGGCTACGAAATCCCCAAAAGACAAAGTACCGAACGCGCTGCATTGTCCTGGAAGAAGTTTGTCGGGTCTTTCTACGGGAAATCGTCAATTCTGAGCAGCTCAGCAGTCCAACGCGCCCAGCCTCCGGCTCATCAAAATGGCGGCGTGGAGGCGGGTCTTTTGAACTCTGACCACAGCCACGCCTATTACACATAGACACAAAAAAAGAGATCGTTTTCATCATAGAGTGCATTAGTCAGGGGGCTGGGGCTGCAAATACTTTTAGGTTGGGCATTAATACTTCAAAACAAATACATTGTTTTCATAATAACGTACTGTAAATACTTTTTGGTTGGGCTTTAATACTTTAAGATACAATATTGCACATTATGAACATTGCGGTGACATGCACTTCAGTGTTTGTTTTTGACTTCTAAGGTTACATACTTGGATATGCTTTTTCAATTGGGATTCATTTGGGGGAACTTCTTCTCGTGGAACTTCAACTTGCGAACCATTTTGAACTTGTATGTACTACAAGTATATACGTATAAGTATTAACTTGGTGTGGCAAACATACGGCCCGCGGGCCGGAACCGGCCCCCAAGGAGGTTTGATCAGGCCCGCAGGATAATTTGAAAGTGGAAAAAATGCATAAAAGACATGGAATTAATATTTTTAATTTGCTGCAATTCATGGATTATCCGCTAAGGGGCGCACTATTTCCATCAGAGTAGAAGACAAGGCGCATCACTGAGACGGACTGAAAACAGCAGCAACTCCATAAATTTTCAGTATGTATTGTATGTGTATGTATGTTTCATGTATGAAGTTTACAGATTTACAGGACAGGCGAACACCTTCTTCATTACACATTTAAAATCACTCTCCTTAGTTTGTAAGGTGCACGCAGGGATTACATTTAGATTTTATATGCGTATGTGTAAGTGGTTTAAAAATTCCTTTCTTTAAAAGTCTCATTTAATCTTAAAGTGCATTACTATATTTTTCAGTACCAATTAAAGTTTTGTGCCTTTGTACAATCAGTGGGATCAGTTGCAATGCATATTTGTGAATGATAAAAGTCAATTGCACATTTGTCTAAGGCAGGGGTCACCAAACTACGGCCCGCGGCCACATTTGGACGCATGAACCAGGAGTTGGAAAAAAGGGGTCTCACCGCCCCGCTACGAGTCCACTGCCTAATTCACCAGCAAGCACTGTGCTGCAAAATGTTGACGTGGGATTCTGTAATGACGGTTGTGGTGTCGTGCATAAACTTCAGAGCAAAGGGAGAAGATTGTGTATGGCACAACAGAAAGTTAATGTTCCATGGCTTTTTTTTTCTATGAAGAACCCAGAGAGAGTTATTTAGTTATTATTTATTTCATAAATAGTGTTATTTATTTCCTGTTTTTTCTGTGAAGAACCTGGAAAGGGTTATTTGGTTATGTGTGGCTTCCTGGAAAACAATAAATTTTTTAAGCTTCCCTACCATCGTCACTTTTTCTGTTACAAACTGACACCGGCCCCCCATCAGAGAAGGGAAAGGTTATGTGGCCCTCACAGGAAAAAGTTTGGGGACCCCTGTACTAGAGTGTTTGATTTATTAACGATTGCATGTAAAGAAGGTATAACGAGTTTGGATTGAATGGGTGTATCGGTGGTCGATTGTTGATCCTTGGATCCACATGGCAAGTGTGGGGCATGTTAAAGAAGATCGGTATTCGATTATTGATGTCTTAACAAATAGCTTGAGGCACGGGAGATGTGTTGAATCATTAGAGTAAAAGTTGGATTGAAGTGACAACAATATCTCACTGTTCTGATTATTTCCCCCTGTGTGTCAAGATCAAATGCAGGGTGTAACATAAGCACCTGACTCCAATGCACTAATTGCACTTGTAACATACAGGAGTTGCAGAAAGTTTCCTCTTTAGAGGTTGAAACCAAAGCACCCTCGCACTCACTGTGGCCCCTATTTTTCCCAGCCCTATTAAATATTATGGGATGCTACGTTTTCCCTCATATGTCCAATGCTTCAATTTTTTTTGAGGCACTCGCTCACTCTTCAATGGTCAAAAGTCTGCACTTTGATGGCTCACATTTGAAATAGGTCGAAAAAAAGGCAGCTTTTTGTTTTGCAGGCCACCCAGCGTTGACAAAATTGAATCAACGGGGGTTGGGCCGCTGTTGGTGGGAGGGAGCTTTTTGCTCAAGCTATCAGGCATGGACCGAGCTGACTGACAAACTTGAACCAGCGGGGGTTGGGCTGTGTGAAGCACCTGACTCCAATCCACTGATTACACTCGCAGGACACTAGTATTGCAGAAAGTTTCCTCTTTAGAAGTTGAAACCAAAGCACTCACTTTGGCCTTTTTTTAGTCTGCCCAGCCCTGTTAAATAAATGCCTAGTCTTAGGGGATGCTACATTTTCCTTCATATGTCCAATGCTTCAATTGCTTTGAGGCGCTCACTCGCTCTTCAATGGTCAAAAGTTTGCGCTTTGATGGCCCGTGTTTGAAATAGTAGGTTAAAAAAAAAAGTCTTGAACTGGCTTTTGACAGTTTATACCAGTCAGGGAGGGGTGGCTTTGCAAAGGTGACAAAGGCACATACATAGGTGAAAAAGTTGAATCGACGGGGGTTGGGCCGCTGTGGGTGGGGAGCGAGTAGCTTTTCGTTCAAGTCATACAGCATCGATCGAGCTGACTGACAAACTTGAACCAGCGGGGGTTGGGCTGTGTGAAGCAGCTGACTCCAATCCACTGATTGCACTCGTAGGACACTAGTATTGTGGAACGCTTTGCTCTGTCCAGGTTGAAACCAAAGCTCTCATTCTGACCCTTTATTTAGTTTGCCCAGCCCTGTTAAATAAATGCCTAGTCTTGAGGGATGCTAGATCTTCCTTCATATGTCCAATGCTTCAATTTCTTTGAGGCGCTCACTCGCTCTTCAATGGTCAAAAGCAGGGGTCACCAAACTACGGCCCGCGGGCCGGATACGGCCCGCCGGCACATTTGGACCGGCCCTCTGAACAATACCAGAGACGCTATCGGATTTTTTTTCCTATTTGGCCTTGAAGACTGGGACGTTTTACTCTTGTGTTTGGTTCATTGCACCCCTGCTGAGCCCACAAATCATCCCAGTGAAGCGGGGCTTCACATTGCTTCTTTGGTGACACGCGCGGGGAGAGTGTTTCCCTTTGATGCATGCGGGCACGTCCACCGTTGCATGCACGAGCAGTGTTACCGAGACATCTGGACGATCGCAGGTGGGATTCTGTAATGAAGGTTGTGGTGTCGTGCATAAACTTCATCAGGGCAAAGGGAGAAGAGTGTGCATGGCACAACAGAAAGTTAATGTTCCATGGCTTTTTTTCTATGAAGAACCCAGAGAGAGTTATTTAGATATTATTTATTTCATAAATAGTGTTATTTATTTCCTGTTTTTTCTGTGAAGAACTCAGAGGGTTATTTAGTTATTATATATTTTATTAATATTGTTATTATTTATTTCCTGTTTTTTCTGTGAAGAACCTGGAAAGGGTTATTTGGTTATGTGTGGCTTCCTGGAAAACAATAATTTTTTTAAGCTTCCCTACCATCGTCACTTTTTCTGTTACAAACTGACACCGGCCCCCCATCAGAGAAGGGAAAGGTTATGTGGCCCTCACAGGAAAAAGTTTGGGGACCCCTGTACTAGAGTGTTTGATTTATTAACGATTGCATGTAAAGAAGGTATAACGAGTTTGGATTGAATGGGTGTATCGGTGGTCGATTGTTGATCCTTGGATCCACATGGCAAGTGTGGGGCATGTTAAAGAAGATCGGTATTCGATTATTGATGTCTTAACAAATAGCTTGAGGCACGGGAGATGTGTTGAATCATTACAGTAAAAGTTGGATTGAAGTAACAACAACATCTCACTGTTCTGATTATTTCCCCCTGTGTTTCAAGATCAAATGCAGGGTGTAACATAAGCACCTGACTCCAATGCACTAATTGCACTTGTAACATACAGGAGTTGCAGAAAGTTTCCTCTTTAGAGGTTGAAACCAAAGCACCCTCGCACTCACTGTGGACCCTATTTTTCCCAGCCCTATTAAATATTATGGGATGCTGCGTTTTCCCTCATATGTCCAATGCTTCAATATTTTTTGAGGCACTCACTCACTCTTCAATGGTCAAAAGTCTGCACTTTGATGGCTCACATTTGAAATAGGTCGAAAAAAAGGCAGCTTTTTGTTTTGCAGGCCACCCAGCGTTGACAAAATAGAATCAACGGGGGTTGGGCCGCTGTTGGTGGGAGGGAGCTTTTTGCTCAAGCTATCAGGCATGGACCAAGCTGACTGACAAACTTGAACCAGCGGGGGTTGGGCTGTGTGAAGCACCTGACTCCAATCCACTGATTACACTCGCAGGACACTAGTATTGCAGAAAGTTTCCTCTTTAGAAGTTCAAACCAAAGCACTCACTTTTGGCCTTTTTTTAGTCTGCCCAGCCCTGTTAAATAAATGCCTAGTCTTAGGGGATGCTACATTTTCCCTTCATATGTCCAATGCTTCAATTTCTTTGAGGCGCTCACTCGCTCTTCAATGGTCAAAAGTTTGCGCTTTGATGGCCCATGTTTGAAATAGTAGGTTAAAAAAAAGTCTTGAACTGGCCTTTGGCAGTTTATACCAGGCAGGGAGGGGTGGCTTTGCAAAGGTGACAAAGGCACATACATAGGTGAAAAAGTTGAATCGACGGGGGTTGGGCCGCTGTGGGTGGGGAGCGAGTAGCTTTTCGTTCAAGTCATACAGCATCGATCGAGCTGACTGACAAACTTGAACCAGCGGGGGTTGGGCTGTGTGAAGCACCTGACTCCAATCCACTGATTACACTCGCAGGACACTAGTATTGCAGAAAGTTTCCTCTTTAGAAGTTGAAACCAAAGCACTCACTTTTGGCCTTTTTTTAGTCTGCCCAGCCCTGTTAAATAAATGCCTAGTCTTAGGGGATGCTACGTCTTCCTTCATATGTCCAATGCTTCAATTGCTTTGAGGCGCTCACTCGCTCTTCAATGGTCAAAAGTTCACGCTTTGATGGCCCGTGTTTGAAATAGGTTAAAAAAAGTCTTGAACTGGCTTTTGACAGTTTATACCAGGCTGGGAGGGGTGGCTTTGCAAAGCCATCCACCACATACATAGGTGACGAAGTTGAATCAACGGGGGTTGGGCCTACGTTTGTTCGGGGAGAGAGTAGCTTTTCCTTGAAGTCATACAGCACCAACCGAGTTGACTGACAAACTTGAACCAGCGGGGGTTGGGCTGTGTGAAGCAGCTGACTCCAATCCACTGATTGCACTCGTAGGACACTAGTATTGTGGAACGCTTTGCTCTGTCCAGGTTGAAACCAAAGCTCTCATTCTGACCCTTTATTTAGTTTGCCCAGCCCTGTTAAATAAATGCCTAGTCTTGAGGGATGCTACATCTTCCTTCATATGTCCAATGCTTCAATTTCTTTGAGGCGCTCACTCGCTCTTCAATGGTCAAAAGCAGGGGTCACCAAACTACGGCCCGCGGGCCGGATACGGCCCGCCGGCACATTTGGACCGGCCCTCTGAACAATACCAGAGACGCTATCGGATTTTTTTTTCCTATTTGGCCTTGAAGACTGGGACATTTTAATCTTGTGTTTGGTTCATTGCACCCCTGCTGAGCCCACAAATCATCCCAGTGAAGCGGGGCTTCGCATTGCTTCTTTGGTGACACGCGCGGGGAGAGTGTTTCCCTTTGATGCATGCGGGCACGTCCACCGTTGCATGCACGAGCAGTGTTACCGAGACATCTGGATGATCGCAGGTGGGATTCTGTAATGAAGGTTGTGGTGTCGTGCATAAACTTGATCAGGGCAAAGGGAGAAGAGTGTGCATGGCACAACAGAAAGTTCATGTTCCATGGCTTTTTTTCTATGAAGAACCCAGAGAGAGTTATTTAGATATTATTTATTTCATAAATAGTGTTATTTATTTCCTGTTTTTTCTGTGAAGAACTCAGAGGGTTATTTAGTTATTATTTATTTTATTAATATTGTTATTATTTGTTTCCTGACTTTTTCTGTAAAGAACCTGGAAAGGGTTATTTGGATGTTGTGTGGCTTTCTGGAAAACAATACATTTTTTAAGCTCCCCAACGATCGTCACACTTTTTCTGTTACAAACTGACACCGGCCCCCCCCATCAGAGAAGGGAAAAGTTATGTGGCCCTCACAGGAAAAAGTTTGGGGACCCCTGGTCTAAGGAAATATGAGGTGTTTCATGAAATGTTTTGAAAAAGGATAGTTCATTCAATTTCTCAGTATTTTCCTAATGTTCTTGTGCTTCTTTACACCAAAACAAAGGAAAGACATGATATTTGGGTTATTTATAGCAGAGTATGGTATAATTTTAATGGTCCGGCCCACTTGACATCTCCCTAGGCCGTATGTGGCCCACCATGCCAAATGAGTTTGACACCCCTGGCTTAGGGCACCTGGAAATCCAACTCAGTCTCCCATCCAAGTACTAACCCGGGCCTACAAAATGGATTCAAACATTTCAGAACATCTTGTATATTGACTATATGTGCAGTCATGAGGTCAAATGTTGTAGGGGTTTGTAAGAATTCACGGGCGAATAAATGGATTATGGAATCGCCACGATATATTTGTGGTAATGTGACAGAAGTGATTACATTTTGGGCTCATGGGGGCAAAAGTCACAGGTCAGAAGAAGAATCTAAAATCAACATTTCTGATAAATGTTATCAACCTTGGATGATGTTTGTAAAAATGAACAAAATATGTTACATTTTAAGGTCAAAATAAGGCAAATTTCCTACAGTTATTTCCTAACTGAACTCATTGGCTGCTAGACGTCCAATCGGCCGCCCGCCCTCTCGCCACGAATGGATTGGACGTCCCGTATAGCGACATACCTCTCACGTCCTTCGCCGGGCACATTTTGTCGGCAAAGGCGCTAACGGGCGGCGGCCACGGGGCGTAGACGGTAGCGGAAGGGCACGTCGCGGTCGGGGCGCAGGATGCCCAGGCCGGCGCGGCTGGCGTCGGGGCGGGCCGGGGGCTGCCCCGCTTCCAAGCGCAGGTCAAAGTAGAGCAGCAGCAGACACACGAAGAGTTTGATCTCGTTGACGGCGAAGAAGCGGCCGGGGCAGATGGTGGCCCCCGAGCCGAACGGCATCAGGTAGTGGCGAAGCTTTTGGCCGTCCTTGAAGAACTCCGTCTGCCGCGCGAAGCGGTCAAAGCGAAATGTCTGAGCGGAAGCGAGACACAAAGGGAGATGTCACGCGTGCTGAGAAAAGTGGAAACCATACCTTGTAAAAAAAAAATCATTAAAAAAGTCTCGTTGTCTTTAATTCAACTTCCTGTGGATGTCCCAAACCGCCAGCGAATGAACGCGTGCGTACCTGCGGGTCCTCGTAGATGTCGGCGTCCATGTGCACGCTCTGCGGGTACAAGGCCAGGATGTCGCCGCGCCTCACCGCCACGCTGCAGGCCGCGTCCAATTGCAGATTCAAGTCCTCCTGAGCCACCCGAATGTTGATGGACGCCGACGACAGACGCAGAGTCTCGTGGATGGCGCTGTCTGGGGGGCCGAGGAAAGTCCAGAGAGGCCAAAAGGCGCAACGACGGGGAGCGTCCTACCTAGGAGCGTCATCCGGTCCAGCTGCGCCGTGTCGAGATCCACGTCGGCGCACGGGTCCTCGTGTCGGTCGAGCTCCAAGACCTGACGGATCTCCCGTCGAACGGCATCCAGCGCCTCGGGGTCCCGCAGGAGGTGGTACGCCGCCCAAAAGGTGGCCGGCGCCGTGTTGGCCACGGACGCCCACAACATGGCGAAGTGGTGCGCTGGAAGACAAACAAAGTTCTTACACCGCCGGGGGTCAAAGTCCCAAAGTCAACAGCGAGTGAGCCGAAATAAACAGGAAGTCACTTGGGGATGTCCCAAGAGCCACACACAGTGTTGTACAAAAATCTGAACAAAGTGACCTGGGAATCGTCCAAAATCAACAGAAAATGACATGAAATTTCTTTCAAATCAATAAGGAGTGACCCAAAAACAACAGTGAGACAGATTTGCCCCAAAAGAAAAAAAAAGGACTGAAAAAAAAAGACTGGCACGGAAACAAACAGGTTTGTTTCCGGTTAGACTATCAAAATAAGAGAAAAGGTGAATCTACTAGGTTGCCATTTGGGCTAGTTTTTCAATCAAAGACGGCAGGGCGCCGACCCACCTGCTTTGTCGACGTCGGTCAGCGGCGCGTGCTGCTCCAAGAGCGAGGCGCGGCGCCGGATGAAGTGCGACACGTCCGCCCGGTCGGACATCCTTTGAGGCAGGAAGTACCGGATGAGGCGCCGCCGCACGCTCCGCACGCCTCCCAGCACCCAGGCGGGAACGCCGGCGATCAGCAGCGGGAAGACGTCGTCGAAGAGGGTAAAGTCGGCCCTCAGCGCCTCCGCCTGGGCTCCGCAAAGGTCGTCCGCCGGCCGCCCGTACACGGTGGCGAGCGTGGCCTCAAACATGACGCGCACGCAGAAGTGGTAGAGGCCAGACGTCCTCCAGGCGCCGTCCGGGCCGTCGCGGCCGTCTCGGCGGACCAGCGCCAGCAGGTTGGCCGTCATGCTCCGCGTCAGCGGCGCCAGGTTCTCGCCGTGGAGGAGGCGGAAGGAGGCGTGGATCTGCCGGGACAGGCCCGGGAAGCGGCTCTCCGTCAGGGGCGGGTACCCGAAGGCCGCCGGCGCCGCCTTTTTGGTGAACTCGTGGAAGTCCAGCTGACGGGCGTGTTTGATGAAATTGGGGTACATCAGGGGGTTCATGACGAAGGTCATGTGGCGACCTGCCGCGCACAAACACAAGAGAGCCCGCCCACTCAAACCGGATCGGCGCAAATGTCATCACGCTAATGGATTAGTCCAACTGTCTGAGCTGAGAGTGTTCAATCCATTGCAGTCAATTGACACACATTTGCGCACAGGTGACTCGTTTGTTGCGCACGGGTGAATTGTTATCTAGCCTCGCTCAACGGTGATCCAGAGTAGCTTTAAAACATATCCATGGATTAAAACTAACATTTAAGTGCCAAAATTGGACATCTCTGATAGTTCTTTACATCCTTGAACAAAAATAATGAACAATTCTTGGGCAAGAACGACTCATTTTGGACCAAAATCCAATTCCCGAGCACCATTTTGGATCAAACATGCAACAATGCGTTGCCAAATATTGATCATTTTAGACCCCAAAAATGTATGATTGTCTATGCATTTCGCTGCAAAATATGTGGCAACGCGAGAGCGGCGAACAACCTGCGATGAGAACGGTGAAAACATCTCCGAGGTTCCTCTGCTGTTCCTCTAGGAACTTTCGAGCGTCTTTCCGGAACTCCAGCGCTTTGCCGAGAAACGGAATCCAGCCGTTGATCAGCGGGGGTTCGCCAGGGCGCCTGGCGGAAGAAAATACACAAAGAAAAAGGGCAAAATGTCACATAAACAGAACCTTAGAGGAAAAACAATGTGCTAAAACTACTGAAGTACAAGTAACGTGTGTATTTTGGATAAGAGCCAGAACGCATCGCCTTAGAAAAAAAATGTTTCTCCTATTCTAACGTTTTCCACGACTCATTGCTTGCCATTGACAGCGATAGACGTCCAACGCTGTCTATGGCAGGAGCGTTGCAGGAAACACCTGAACTTTTCCACGTTTTCTTGTGCAATTTATGGAGGTGATTTCACAATCACAAACAAAGCCGAACGTAAAATTGACTGCGTCGAGTCGTCCGTCACTTTGGACGACTCGTCCGAACCGTGACGTCAAGCCCAGTTCGAACTCTGACGTCAGTCCGTCTACGTCAAATAAAAAAAAAAAAACCAAAAGCCAGATTGACGGAATGCAACGGCGTCGGGCCGCCATGTTGCTCATGCTCACCTTTTTCGACGTCGGCTGACGAGCAAAAACGCAAGCAGCAAGACGCACGCCAACAGCAGGAGCATCTTCGCGCGTGTCCGTCAAACAAAGTCTGAGAGAAGCGCGCTGACGTCACTTCCGGGGGGCTGGCCTAGAAAGGTGGACACTGGAGCGGAAACGTGGACCGCCTTCAAAGTTCCAACTGGATGGGCGCCAGTAGAATTAGCATTCAAGCGAGGGTTACAAGTGTCAAGCCTGCTTTCCCCCCCCCTCGAAAAGTCAAAAATACGCTGAACTAAGCAAAAAATAAAATAATAAACTGAGCCTAAGCACATTCCTGCGTTTGCAATCGGAACAATAAAACCCCCCACCAAATAACATCTAAATTTGCATTTTACCCTGAGAGTCGATGGGTTATGACTCGTTTTTTTTGTTATTCTTTAGACGGAGGTTATTGATGGAAATAGATGTCCAATATAATTTGGCTTTGAAGTAGTACAATTCACACTAATTGACCAAAAATTCTCTTGGACCATAACCTCATCATCTGGACTAAAAAGTGGAAATGTTATAAAATGAATTAATTTCAATTTGTATAGTTCTGTCAAAGGGAGCTAGTGAATTAATTTATCAAACAACATGAAAGTTGTTAAGAGGGTGTTGATGCTTTACCTCATTTGGAGCATTTGTGAATGCTAATAGTAGTTCTACTACGTTAATGTGTGGTCATTACGAACCACTACAAGAGCAGTAGCTGTCACTGTTAATGTTAGCTAATGATTAAACTTTGAGTGGACCACTTTATGGCTGTGGTTGTTCTGATCTGTGTGTGTGTGTGCGCGTATGTATGTAAGCACCAGGCTTATCTCCAAAGTTAGCATGATTTCCAATTTATTGGCAGCAAGGAGAAAAAAGGAGCAGAAACTTCATCACATGACTATTATAGATTAAAGGTTCGTTCGGGCAGGCGATCGATCGGCGTTTCCTCTTAACCGCGTGCACCGGGAGGGCGCGGAACTCCGGCTTGGCCGCCGCGCGCTCCCCTTCCGCTCGTTTTTCTCCCGACGACGCCAACGGTTAAAACTAAAGCGGCCGCCGTGCTTAAAAAGCGCGGCGTCGTTAAAAAGGTCCCGGTCCGTACGACTTTCCGTCCGTTCGAGAAAGGACGGCGGAAAAGTTAACGCGAGTAATAAGCGAGCGAGCGAGTTTAATACAGCGGTCGTCGGGCTAAAAGACGACAAGATCACTAACGAGACCGTTTCGTTCCCTCCGCGAATTGAGTTTTCCGCGTCCGTAGAAGAAGTGAGCGCAGAATCGCGGCTCCGGGTCGCCCGGCCATCGCGGGGGGCCCCGTCACCACCCTCCCCCGCCCGCGTTGCCGCTAAAAGACGCTTGTCGAAAAGCCCGGGAGGACGTCCGACGCGGACAAACGTGTTCTGCCTGTGCTTTTGTTGTGTGTGTGCGTGTGTGTGTTTTGCCAGCGACGGATGTTATCCGCCGCGGCGGGTGTCCGGCCGTTCCCGGGCGCGGGAGGCCTCGGGCGGAGCCTCGTCGGGGGCGTCGTCCCCCCCTCCCGCCGGCGTCTGCCGCGCATCAACGGTGGCCGGCGTGGGTTAAATTGTGGCGGCCGCAGCGGCCCATCAGTGCGGCGGGTTGACGCTACCGTGGCCCCGTTGTTGTTTCTGCTTCTGCTGCAACAGGAGCTGCTCCAGCGCCGACGGGCCGGGCTGCATCATGGAGCTCGACCAGATGGACTGCACGCAAAAGCAGGCGCCCCAGGTGAGCGGGGTGCCGTCGCGGCCTCGCCGGGGCGCCTCGCCTACCTTGAAGCTGTCCAGCAGCACGCTGGAGGACGACTCTTCCATGGGAGACTCCTGATTGGTCCAGGAGCTGCCGCCGGGCGGGGCTTGGTGCCAGCCGGGGTCCGAGACGGCGGCCGGCAGGTAGTCCAAGCCCAGGCCGCTGCTCACGGCACCTGAGAGACACACAAACTCAAGGTTTAAATCAAATCAAATTTCATTCCATTCAAAAGGGATCATGAGTTCAACTGCTAGCTCAGATCACAATGTACAGTCGTACCTCTACTTACCAAATTAATTGGTTCCAGAACTTTTTTCGTAACTTGAAAATTTTGTAAGCAGAGGTGTACTTTATACATAAATTCTCTCATTTGTTCCACGGTCCTCACACAACTACAAACTATACCCTTTAAAATTGGTCAAAGTGTCCTAATTTTGTATGAAAGGTGTGAGGAAACACACAAAAATTGGAGAAAATGATTGATTAATGTCTAAAAATAAATAAAGCATATGTAAATGTGCAGTGGGCCGCTGAAATAGTTCCTTCCGCGGCTGTTATTATGGGAGACGTAATACTTTTGGGGGATTTCGTCACTTGTATTTTTTTCGTATCTCGAGTCACTCATTTGCATCGAAAAGAATACGTAACCTAAAAATTTCGTACCTAGAGGCATTCGTAAGTAGAGCTATGACTGTACGTGCTGTGCTAGTTAGCATAAGAGACATGATAGTGGAAACACCCAATGGACATTCAATCCGTGTCAACTGGGAGGGGCTGGAATTGAACATTCAATCTATTTTTTGGGACTAATTTGTTCATAACTAACTGTTTATATAGATCATGGGTGTCCAAACTAGGGCCTGTGGGCCAGCCATAAGAGCACCTGTTTTTTCGGCCTTCCAGCGGTCCAAAGGTCTGCGCTCGCGACTATCGGGCGTGCCGATGGGTCCGAAGTTGGAGAAGGGCGCGTTTGCGTGATTGTGCGTGGGCGGCGAGGACGGCAGGCTGCTCGGGTTGGACGAGTGAGGCGACTGGCTAGCCGGCGTTGAGTGATCTGCCCGACGGAAAAGCGGGCGGTGAATTGCCCGGCGGTGGTGCCGACATCCGTGGACCTCCGAGCGACACGCACCTGAGCTGGCGGGCAGCGAGGGCGACCATGGCGTCCACTCGAACAGGGAGTACAAGGAGGTCTCCTGGTGCATGACGGGAGCGTCCGACTTGGAGGCGGACGACAGGTTCTTGCCGTACGCCTGACTAAAAATGCTGTTCTGGTTGTACTCCTGCATGGGAAAACAAAAGAAAACTCAGGGGAATATTTGAAGAATGCGAGTGAGGAATGGTTCTTTTTAGTCGTACTTTTGGGAAGGTTAGTCAGTTTCCTTCAAGTAGTGACAATCAATTCATCGTTAAATACTAAATGAGATAAACTGCATTTTTTTTCCCCAGAGACTGAACAATTGACTCTTGTAGGGGTTCTACATTTTTTTATTCCAATTTATTCATCTATTTTTTGATTATTTCAAACACTAATTTGTAAAAAACAAAAAACTACTTATTTCTTCATAATTTTTATAGATTTAATTTTGAATGGTTCTGAGAGTTGCTCCATTTTTTTGCGACATTGTTGACCTAAAAGTTGGCCAATCTTTTTAGGGTTTCTTAGTAACATATTCCCCTACTCACAATATTAAAAATAAAGTATAAAGTATTTCTGATCTATTTATCATTTTAATTAAAAACGAACTATTTTCTTTGCATAAAGATTTTTTTAAATTGAATGAATTTTTTGTTTTTATATTTGTTCATTTATTGTAAAAAAAAATGTAATCTTCATTGTATTTTTGTTTCAATTTTAAAATGGCAAACCGTAAATATTCTATTCTTCTTTTTTCCTATTTTAATCAAAAACCTGAAAATATTTTCCTCATATATATATTTGTTTAAATCAAGTAAAATGTCTCCCAGTTTAGATTAATTGGACATAAATGGTCAGCACGCGGCAGTTGAGATGGATCCGGAGCTAACCTGCACGGGCAGTAGCGAAGCCGATTGGCCGAGCGCCTCGGGGATGCCGTCAGGTTGTCTGCTGGGATTGGGTAGCTGAAAGGGGGAGAAAAAAGAAAAAGGAAAAAAAAAAGGTGAAGCACGGCGGCGAGGAGCGCCGGCGGCAACGGGAAGGAGACGACATACAAACATGTTGGGTCCGGGAAGCGAGCTAAGAGGAGCGGACAGAACCCGGAAGAAATCGGGAGGCTTAGAAAAGAGCAGCTCGTCCTCTTCCTCCAGTTCGGCCAGAGATTTTAACAGGTCGGGAGGAAGGAGAGGCGAGCTTTTGGGCTCCTGAACAGCAGGAGGGAGGAAAGAGAGAAGAAAGAAGGAAAGAGGGAAAGAGGAGAGGGGAAACAAAGCGGGACAAAAGTGGGATCCGGGGCACAAAACAGCGCCGAGCTATCAAAGCAAGAAGTTAGCCAGATCCCGAGTCTAAAAGTGCCATTTGTTGTTTTCGTTCATCGCTCCTTTGCGCTCACGTGACGTACACATTGACAAAAAAACAACAATTTAATATTCAAGTTTCCCCACACTCATATTTTAGCTTGTTTGCGATGCTAACTTCAGCATGTTAGCTAACATGCCGGATGCGTCACTTTGGTTTGAGTGTTTTTGCAGTCCACAACCAAAACAGGTGAAGTTTTAAAATGTCTGTCTCTATATTTTGTATCTAATTCATGTTCATTGGCTGCCACCCTCCAATTTCGAATCGATTAGACATCCACTCGTCAAAGTGTCATTGTGAGAAGAAAAAAAACCATACACTTGTAAGTCCATAAAATGGCCAATACTGTGATGATTTTTTTCCCTTCATTTTGCACAGCACTCCAAGAAAGCTTGAACAAACTGATAGCACTTTTGCTCACCTCAAATGGCATTCCCCTGAGCCCGGCGGCGTCCTGCTCCCCGGGCAGCGGGGCCCTTTTCATCCTGTCCTCGGCCATCCGATAGGAGGGGTCCCAGTAGGCCGGGAACTTCATCTTCTTGTCCATCTGCTGCTCGTACGCTTTGTGGGCATCCTGAGGCGACATGTAGAAGCTCTGCGGCTTGAGCGACATCTGAAGCGACGCCGGGAGCTTTTGCAGCGCCGCTGCCTGATTAGGACTCCACAGCTGAGGATCCTGCAGGAAAGCCTGAAAATAAACACGCCTCAAATCATTGATTGTATCCAATTTACTTACAAGATCCAAATTTGGTCAAAAGATTCAAACTCAAAATGTACAGTAAACAAACCCAATTTGAAAACATTATCTTGATTGTGATTTTCTTGCATTTTTTTGTTGTTGCTGGATATTTGCTCTATGTTCTGTGGTTTGTTTCAATTGTGTAAATATATTTATAAATATTTTAATTATCTATATATATTTGGAATATTCCTTTAACTTATTTCTTGAAATTGAGTTATGGACATCAAATTCATTTGGAAAGGGAATGCTAGCATTGAGTGACAATGCTATACTGCCATTGACAGGGATTGAAATCCAATCCGCCAAAATGGATTGAACGTCTATTGCCGTCATCGGCAGTGGCCAATACGTTTGTACTTAAAAATAATTTAAAAAATGATGTTTTCCTTTACATGATTAGTTTCCTCTCAAAATAATGCGATGACCCCCAAAAGCAGGCAGGCGGAGATTAATAACTTGATTTTGTGGGGGACTATTGGCGGGACTCGGGAGTAGACCACAGACCTGCTGCAAGTGGGCCGGACTCTTGGCCACGGCGACCTGCTGAACGGGCTTGACGGGCGACGTCACCTGCAGCTGGGTTGGCGGCGGCACGCCCGGAGCCGAGGAACCGGGTCCCGAGGGCCTCTGCTGACTGTACGGGATGTGGGACTGCTTCCCCCCGCCGGCCACCTGCGAGCCGGCCGCCGCCTGCAGGAAGGGCGCCGCCACCGAAACGCTGGCCGAGAAGGCGAAGCCCGGGTTCACCTGCAGGCCCGGGAACGCCACCGGGGGAGGGATGACGAAAGCCGACGGAGGGAAGCCTGGGGGGTAGAAACAAACGAGACGTGAAGCCGAGCATTTCTTGGAAATATGACATGAGGCTACACAATAGAATGTGGCGCTTGTCATTTTTTGTTATCGTATCGTGACCCTGGCAAATGGCATCGTGAGTTGATGTGTATCGTCCCGCCCCCGGATTTCGTACCAGGGCGACTTGGCAGCGGCGGAAAGGCGCCGGGATGGTGAATGGGGATGAACTGGGAAGAGCAGGCGGCCGCTTGAGTGGGAGTCGCCGGAGCCTTCTTGGCTTCGGACACCGGTGTCTTCCTCATTTCTGTTTGACTTTTCACCTGGGCAAATAAACACCAAAAGAGGGCGGATGAGAACAAGAAGACAAAAACATCTCGGCAACAGACGGAAACGGTGGTCACGTCAAAGACGGACGCCACTGACCTGCTTGCCGGCGTCGGGAACTTTCTCCTGAACGGCTTTCTTGGTTTCGCACTTGCGCTTTCCGTCTCTCTTGGGCTCAATTTTGACCGCCGTGCCGTTGCCTTTGGCAAAGTCGCGTCGCTCCTTCATGCCGTCCTTGGGGGGAACGGCGCGGACGGGCTCCCGAGGTTTGATGTTTTCCTTAAAGGTGACCACGGGCCGCTCGGCGCCGTCCGGCCAGGAGCCCGGGGGCTTTCCGGCCGACAGCACCGACTTGAGGCCGGCCGCCGCCTGCTCGCCGTTGGACGCCTCCTGCAGCACGCAGGGATCCTTCTCCTCCGGCTCTTCGATGGCCCGCTCGGGAATGTCGCTGAGGAAGAGGAGCAGGCCGTCCTCGCCGGAGCGACACTGGATGAGCCTGCGGGACGGAGGCGAGCCGGCTCAGGCGCCGGCGGGAAAAGCGGCCTCCCCCAGTGGGTGGGGAATCGACGAGCCTCACCCCGGCTGGTTGTCGGCGATCCACTTTCCGAGTGCCACCAGCCTCTGGTGACGCGTACGCAGCAGAAGCGCATCGCGGTCCACCGGGACGCCCCGGTGACCTTTGGTGAAGTCCACTGACCTGAAATAGCGGAAAGGTCGGCGAGGCGGGAAAAGGCGTGGGCGTGTGAGGGCGGGAAAGGGCTACCTGAGAGCCGGGCGCAGAGCCAGGAAGCCTTGAAGCTCAAACTCTTCCGGCAGCGGCGTGGCTAAACGACAAAAGTCAGCCGTTGTGAATTGGACGTTTCAAAGACTCTAGTGGAAAATTCTCAACGACCTCCCACAAAAGAGGAAGCAATTTGTGATTAATCGTCAATTATCGTTTGGAAAAAAACCCAGAAAACAACAAGTGGGTACCTGAGGACGAGGACACGTGCTGGTCTTTGGGCTGGAAGCTATTGAGGATAGACACCAGCCACGGCCAGACGCTGAGGGGACAGCAAGATGTGACAGTACGTGAGCGTCGGACCGAGACGGAAGGCCACCCGCCCGGTCGGTACGCGTGAGATCACTCACTGCTGCCTCTGATCCACGGCGGCCTCGCGGAACACGCCGGGCTTCAAGCGCATCCAGTCCAGAGAGACTTTGATGGCCGGCAGGGGACACTCGCCCACCGCCTCCTCTTCTTCTTCGCCGCAGTTCTTGTTTAGTAGGACCCGGCTGCACATGAGCCCCAGGAAGGACACTGAAGAGAAAATAGGTCCGGTCAATACAGTTGTTTTTTTTATTACAAACTTATCCTTCTAGGAAAGCAACAAAGTAAAAATAGGACTACGAGACTAAAGTTGAACCAAGTATGAGGGAAAAAAAACTAATGTAGCTGCCTTTGGCCCTAATAGCCAATCTGAATATCTTCCCCGTCAGGTTCTTACTAAAGAGTCCAAGGAGCTGGAACCAGCTGACGGCTCGCTGTCCGTCAGCCACCGTCTCGCGAAGGTGGTGCAGCTCAAACAGGTTGATGACAGTGATGTGCACCAGCTGCTGAGAACTGAAGGCCTTCTGCAGGATCAGCCTCTGCGCGAACGTGTACGTGCGTCAGCCGGCGTCCGCGTGGGAGGAGGCGTGGCCTACGCCGCCTACCTGAAATTGCTCCTCCAGACGTTCCCTTAGAGCGTCCAATTGCTCCATGCTTTTGCTCAGGTAAACGTGGCCGTGGAACTTGATGAAAGCCTTGATGAAGTCCGACACGCTCCACTTGCCTCTGGTCTCCTCGCGGCTAACCAACGATAAAAAGCACGTGGTCACATAATGGACTTTAATGTGCGATCAATCCTCTTCCAGCTGGAAATTGAAATGAATTTATCACCAGTAGACGTCCGATGGAATTTAAGTCGGAGTCAATGACTTTTGGTTCATTCGCTGTCAATGGCAGTCAATGAATTCATGCCTTTATTTTAGAAACCCATGAATAGAAAAATGATGATCAAAAATAAATATATTTTCATTTATTTTTAAACGACTTTAATAATTTATTTTAACAGAAACCATGAGCAAGTTTCCAAAAAAATAAAGGGGAGAAAAAAAAGTACCTATTAAAGATTAACGTTAGCCTGTTTACTCAGTCTTATCATCACTCAGTTGACACCGGACCGAAACTAGCAATTAGTTACTTGATGTTAGTAATGTAATTTTTGTACTTAAGCTGCACAAAAATGAGACATCTCCTAAAAAATGGCTATATAAATATGATCCATTTAGATCTAAACATAAAACCAATGCTACACTAGAACAGTGGAAGAGACCTGCAATGTGCCGCTAAAGCTAGTAGTAGCTTGTCTGACAAACATTTGAGCCGTTTAAAAATGTTAGGCGATACGCAATTTGTTTTAACCAATTGTAATACAGCATTATGTTGAAGGAAGGGCTTCGAAGATTTAACCACAGGCAACGCTTACCTCTCCAGCGCCTTGGACAGCGCCTTTTGCAGGTTGGTGGATGCAGCGGGGAAGGGGAACTTGACGGCAATGCTACGGCAGTAGTAGAAGATGGTGGTCAGGTGGTCTCCTTTGGAGGACGCCAGGATGGCCAGCTGGTTGTACGGCTGACCTGAAAGACGCCGGCACGAGAGGGGCTGAGATTTGGCCCACTTTGCGATCCAACTCCGAGCGAGCGTTGTCCTCCCCAAACTCACCATTGGACGGGACCAGCTGGGCGGCGTGCCGGTAGTAGGACTCGGCCTGGCTGGTCTGGTTGCGGTAGCGCGCTGAAAGCGGCGAAAGACGACGAGACAGGGTCAGACGGGGCGGGGCCTACGGGCGGCTCTTCCTCACCGATATCGCCGAGGTGCACCAGGCAGTGCTGGCAGATGTACGAGCACGAGCTGGGCTGCGGCGTTACGATGGCGCCGTCGCCGCCGTTCTGTCTGTTGCCGATGACGCCCAGCCGTGAAGACTTGACGCGACACGGCAAGTCCACGTTGAAGACGCTGCACAGCTCCTGCAACAGCTGTGAAGCACCATTGCGTGTGATACCATAGGGGTGTCTAACTCAAGGCCCGGGGGCCAGGTGGGGCCTGCCACATCATTTCGTTCGGCCCGGAAAAATGTATGTTGCTACAACTACATAACTGATTTTTTTTATTTCTTATGTAAAGAAATTTAAATTAAAAATTGCATAAACAAAAAATACAAAGGAAAAAAATGGTATCATTCTTTTTTTTTAATTCAATTATATTTTCCCATGAAAAAAATACATGTAAAATCTATTTATCCCCATTGTTTTGGGGGATAATAAATGGAAATCAAAAACATATATTACAGGATTGGACTATTCTTAAATTATGGCTCAACTATCCAAAACAGATTCATTTGATAATCAATTATTTGTCCACTATTCGATTAATGGCGGTGGCCTTTGCTCAGCACACATAACAGCCCCAACATAATTACAAAGTATGCGTTTGACACCCCAGAATTGGACAGCTAGCCATCATCCATTATTTAGGTCTCTCTCGTATATGCCGCAGCTCACCTGGGTGTAAAAGCCGCTGGCCGCCTCCAGGAACAAGGACAGGTTAGCTTGCACCTCACTCCGGTTGGGGTTGGCCCGGTTCTTGGCCTGGCTCTGTAAGGTTGTGATCTGGTTCTTGAAGGCGTGGTTCCACCTGGAAAGACACAGGCACGGACGGCGGTCACGCAAGTCGGACATAAACAGTCGGGGAGGCGGGGCAGAACTTACAGATCCTGCTCCACTTTCTTGTCCAGGGCGTACTCCAGATCAGTGACCAGCATCTTCTGGTACAAGTCTTGCAGGGCCTGGCGGGACGTCCACGCCTCGGCTGGCGCCAGCTTGGAATCTGCGTCACGCAAAGGCTTGCGTGTTAGTCTCTTATCTGCTCAGCCCATCCAAAATTATCAACCAGCCATACTCAGAATTTAAAATACATTGTTTTGTTTTTTTTACTCATTTCACCCCTTTTAAAGTAGAAAAAGTCTCTGAATTCTTTTGACAACATTGTTACGCTGTGGCTAATCACTGTATGCATAAAGAGTCATCTAATTGAAAAATTATGATTAAAGCGGGCGGCCCAATGGAGCGAGTGGTTAGCACGTTGGCCTCACAGCTCTGGGGCCCTGGGTTCAAATCCAGGTCACGTCCACCTGTGTGGCGTTTGCATATTCTCCCCGGGCCTGTCCAGGTTTCCTCCGGGTATTTCGGTTTCCTCCCACATTCCAAAAACATGCATGGTAGGCTGATTGGACACTCTAAACTGCCCTAGGGATGAGTGTGGTTGTTCGTCTCCTTGTGCCCTGCAATCGGCTGGCCACCGATTCAGGGTGTCCACTGCCTCTGGCCTGGAATCAGCTGGGATAGGCATATATTAACTGACAGGTTAGCTGGGAGCCATATGCACCCACCAAAAGAGCCACATAAGGCTCCCGAGCAATAGGGTCCCTACACCTGCTTTATAGCATTGGCTGCCATTGACGGCAATAGACGTTTAATCGTCTTCTTTTCTTCATTCAAGTTCTGATCCCTTCTTTACGCATTGGAGTATGATTTAATTTCAAAACGAGTCCCGAGCGAGATTCCCACCAAATTTACATCCTTTCGTATTCTTTCGTCACTTACAGCTATGTGGTTATAACATTCCTTATATTTTTTTTAATCACACATCTAGTGCCGGTGACTTGATTGATGTTTGAACGGATGCACATCGCAAGAAATTGCATACATTCCGTTGTCATGGCAACAGAACCGAACCCAAAGCGCAACTTTCCTTGCGCCGGTTCTAAAAGTCACTTGAAAATGAAGGTCAAATGCTTTCCCGGACGAGGCAGAGATGCTCACCTGTCATGTCCGCCTTCAGGGCCTCTGCCTGTCTGCTCGCCAACACAAGAGAAAAGAACAGGTTAGAGACAACGCACGTCATCGGCTGGTGACGTCAGCTGGCGCACGTCATCATCAAGCTCAAAAAGCGTCTGGCGGCGTCCGAATTGGCTCGAGTCGCCGCAATAGTACCACGATCGCGGTAGTAATGCACACGCGTGACGTCACACAACCGCGTATCGCAACGCACGCGTTAGCAACAAGCTAAAGCTACGTAACTGCAATGGACCAGTGAAGACTGACAGGGGAGAAAGAAAAGGGCTTGAAAATAAAAATATAAAATCAAACTTTCAAATTGAGGTGTAGGTGAAGTTGAAGGCGTACTTTAGCGATGCCATTGTAGGCACATAGCTGGCCAGTTTGATGATGACAGGCGGCATCGAATGTGTTGTTGACGAACCAAGCTGGCTAGCCCCGCTCGTTTTTTCCTAAGCACGCCACGAAAACTACAGCAAGCCGAGCTTCAAATGTCGCTTTATGACGCCCGTCATGTCGTGTCTGGTGGCTTGCGCAACCTACCGTAAAAAGTGCGCGCAGAGGCTCATGGTGACGGCTCGCCCGCGTTCAAGCCACGACGAGCTCACGGGCTAACGCTGCTAACGCCGCCATATTGTTGCTTCCTGTCGGCCAGTCTGGCATCTTCGGCATATTTCGGAAACAACTCGGCCCACTTCGGCGTATTCGGAAATATCCTGCACAAAGGCACTAAATCACGACTGCGTGTTACATTAAGTGACTCTTGGTTGATACTTTGATCATTCGGCGTCATTTGCGTAGAATGCACGTCAAACTATTCCCCTTATTTAAGAGGAATGTAGCCTTTCATGTCGAAAGGTAGGGAGAGATGTTCGGCATGTTTCGGAAAGATTCGGCTCAATGCCTGCGTGAAAGCAAGGTGACTGTGTGGGCGGGCACTGAAAAGTCAGGTCAGTTGATCAGTGAAGGCACACATTAAACTGTATAACAAATACGTACTAAAGAATATTATACTAAAAAAATGTTTTTTTTAATTCCCAAATTCAAGTTTCCAGAAATTCGTCGATTTTTAATAGTTACTCCATGATTAATCATAAACGTTATACCATTTAAACAGATAACTTGCAAATCTGTCACATTTTCAATGCTTTTTTACTCATTAGCTGCCATTGACAGTAGAGGACGTCCAATGCATTGTGACTCTGAGTGTCAGGCAGTGATGAAATGAATGAGTTAATTTGTGATTAAATGCAAATTAGTAGTCCTATTTTATAAGAGAGTTAATTTGCCATTAATCATAAATGTATGGACGAGCCAGTCCTCACAGTTTAAAGGATTTGGACATCTGTCGTTGAGAGTAAAAATTGACTTTATTTATTTTACAAATAGAAAACAGCATATATCTTTTATATTTCTGTTTTTAAACATCGTAAACATAAACCTACAACTGAAGTGATTATCTTAATTTCATTAAAAACGTTTTATTTTATTTTAAACATGTCCAACTTTGTTGGACGTCCAATCCATTTTGATTTGTATACCAACCATTCCAGTTGCGTTTTGTGTTCTAATTCGAATGGGGAAAAAAGCCAAACAAAACAAATGGGGACACCTCCCGTTCACGTGACCAGCATGCCCCCGTTTCAGGTCGTGACGTCATTTCCTCCAGCATCCTGCCGCAGACTCGGCGATCGCCTCTCACCGAATCCTCCCTCCGCTTCTCCACGCACTGCCAGCTTCGAGCATCGCCGAACCGGAACCGGGCCGTCGAGGAACCATGCCAGAAACCAGCAAAAGTCACGTGATCCTGCTGTCGTGCGGCAGCTTCAATCCCATCACCAAGGGACACATTCATATGTTCGGTGAGGCTGTGACGTCATTGCTTCGTTTTGGTTCGGCCGCGATCAAATCGGCGCTGTCCGGTGCTGAAAGGATGAACGGAAGCTTCTGGAAGCCAAAACGTCCGTGGCAAGCTTGCGTCTTTGAACGCGTCATCGTCGCTGTCAAGGCTGCGCGGCCCTCAACAACAACATCGCCACAACATCGAAATCGCCTTTAATTTAATCAATTCATTAATTTTCCGTAGCGCTTATTCTACAAAGGGTCGCGGTTTTTCTAGTCACACTTGAATTATAAGCAAGAATCATTGACCGCGAAAGACGTCTATTGCCGTCACTGGCACTGAAACGCAAGACTTGTATTGCTGTCAATGTCAGCCAATGTGCTCAGTATTATTAATTGGATTATTTCCATTGTTAGTATGTAGTAGTTTTTTTCCACAGTAATATGCTAATTAGTTCAAGCTTTTAATAGCTGACCACAAATTATTATAGTTTGTTAGTCACTAATTAGCTATCATTCACACATTCCATTTTTTTAATTATTAATTTGGGAATATTTTTGTCCCAAATTTTAAGATGTTTAATTACCCACAATTTAGTCACATTTTTAATATTAACTCCTGATTAACCACAAATTAATCCCATATTTTTAATAGTTAAAATGCAATTCATCCTAATTTTGTCCTTTTTTTAAAAAAAATATTTGTGATGAACCGCTATTGCCCGTGTGTATAACACAACAACGTGATTTTTTTGCTCGTGTGTTCCATTTTTTTGTTGTCTATGCAGAAAAAGCCAGGGATTTCCTGAACAAAACAGGACGATTCATCGTGATCGGCGGGATCATTTCGCCGGTGCACGACTCGTACGGGAAAGCCGTGAGTGCGATTCCGTCTTTTAACTCATTCACTGCTATAGAAAAAAAGCATCCAGTTCTCATTTCGAGCCACGTGATTGCACATCTTCACAAGTTTGCCCCCGTTTCCGCCTCCCATAGGGTCTGGTGTCCAGCAGACACCGTCTGACCATGTGCCAGTTGGCCGTGCAGTCGTCCGATTGGATCAGGTGAGTCACGTGACGCGCCTCGTGGCGCGCCCGCTCTAAAGCCTTGGCCGTGGACGCAGGGTGGACCCCTGGGAGTGTTACCAGGACACCTGGCAGACCACCTGCAGCGTCCTGGAGCACCACCGAGACCTCATGAAGGTAGGTGGAGCTTAAAAGCAAGGATGTTCATTCGCCATCAACCCTCCATGTCCCAAAGAATTGGACATCTGGAGGTTGGAAATTGTCAATGTTGACTTAAACCTGATCCAGATTCTCTCTCGTGAGCACATATTTTATAGATTTTTTTGTTATCATTTAATTATTTTGTAATTTTTCATGTTTTTTTTTATTTAAAGAAAAATGTAACTGTATTTTTAATACAATGTCTCAATTATGTTTAATGTTTTTTTTTCTTCAGAGAGTGACAGGCTGCATTTTGTCTAACGTCAACACGCCGTCGTCGACTCCCGTCATCGGCCAGCCGCAGACCCGGGCGCCGCCGGCTTATCAGAACCTCAATAACTTGAACCACAAGGCCACTTCCGGTAAGTACTCCCGCCCCCCGGCGACAACGACAACGCCGACAACAAGCGTCAACTTGCACCTGGCAGTCAAACTTTGGGGCAAGCTGAGCGAGAGTTTGGGCAAAGTTTGCTGCATGCGCCCTCACATGGAACGCTTCGCCTTCATCGGTGAGTCGACGAGCGCCGTCGCCGCCGCGCCTCCGCTCGCCTCACTGACGGCCGGCTTTCTCGCGCTAGATGAAAACGCCAACTTGGGGCCGGCCATGACGTACGAGGAGATCGGTGAGCGACGCTCTCGGCGCTTTGTGCGCGCTCCCTCCTGTTTGTTTTGGTCTAGTAAACGCCGGTTTACTGAGGCCGCCTATCTTTCCTTTCCACCCCCGAATCCCCCCCTCCCTCCAACCCCGCTCGCTGGGGTGTGTAGAGTTGCGCATCTTGCTCTTGTGTGGAAGTGACCTCCTGGAATCTTTCTGCATCCCTGGCCTATGGAAGGACAGTGATGTAAGCAACCCCGCCCCCCTCTCATTCCTCATTTTCGTCTTGTCCTTTTTCCTTAGTTTGAGTGTTGTTGTAAGTAGGAATCTGACAAAGTAATAGAGTGGTCAATGGGAAGATAGTTTATTTTTTGGTCCATAATTTGGAAAAAAAGACAAAATGTTAGTCGTTCAGGGTCAAGAATTGTTTGTTTATGGTCCAAAATGGTAAACTCATGGTCAAAAATGGCCAGTTTTTGGTTTGGAATGGTTCATTTTAGGTTGAAATCGGAGAATGTTTGGTTTAAATAAAAAGAGTGTTACATTTTTAATACAAAATACTTCATTTCATCAAATGATGACTCAAAAAATTATTAATATTTGGTTAAAAAAAAGATGAATTTGGACTAAAACTGTTTTTACTGCAAATTGCTTAATGTTTGGTTTAAAAAGTAGTGTTAATTCTTGGTCAAAATTTATTTGCCATTTAATGTTTGATTAAAAAATGAAAAGTAAATGATCCTTTCCAAAGTGTTTTCTTTTGTCCCAAATAAATAGTATTTGGTCTAAAATTGTTCATTTTTGCCAAAATGAGACATCATTTTATTTGCACTGTTCTCTATCAGGGCCAAATAGTTTATTGATTAAAATGGCGACTATTAAATGACTGAAAAAGTCAAATGTGACAGAATCGAGCTCGTCATGAACAAAATATTTCTTTTGCAGATGGGGGTGATCGTGGGCGATTTCGGCATCGTGGTGGTACCTCGTGACGGCGCCGACACCGAGCGCATCATGAAGCAGTCGGCGGTTCTGCGCAAACACCGGGTTCTGCTTTCTTTGTTTTTCCTCTGGAGTCGCTTCTCTCGCTGACTTCTTTTCTTGGCGGCCCTCAGGACAACATCCTGGTGGTGGAGGACGACCGCAGCCATCCCATGACGCAAGTCAGCTCCACCAAGAGCAGGTGAGTTGGGACGCGCGAGGAAATAAGACACCGAGGCGTTGACGTGTGGCATGTTGCTGTGGCCCCTGGCAGGCTGGCGCTGCAGCACGGAGACGGCCACGTGGTGGACTACCTGTCCCAGCCCGTCATCGACTACATCCTGGACACTCAACTCTACATCAATGCCTCAGGATAGACGCTTGCTTAAGTGTCATTTGCGTTTAATACTGCGTTCAGAGCGCCCGCGTTTGGCCATCGAAATGAGGTTTTGTGCTGATGTGGACCTTGGGTGGCCAAAGTGAAACCAAACAACATCCAATAATTGCAAAATAGGAATTTCAATCCTTTTAATATTATGACTTTAATCCCTGTAAAATTACAATCTATGACTTTGTAGTCGTAATATTACAATCTTAATCTAGGACTTCATTCTAGTCATATTGTGACCTAGTTTTTTGTACGGGAGAGGATTTGGGATTTTTAAAAAAAAGTGGGCAAAGATGCGGCCGATCTGAACGCAGCATAATAACACCCACCCACCCGCACTTCATACGACATTTCTTTAAATCCGGAATACAAGTTAGCATCCCACCTATCCTATGTGGGGGAGAACAGGGTTGGTTGTCACTGTTAGAACTCGACCAGGACAGTGTTGCTCAATATCACTATTGCTATGATTAAAAACGGCACTAATAAAATGTTTCAAATCGATTCGATGTCAATAAAAATGAAATTCATGAAAGTAAAATGAATGAATGTCAAAGCCATTTTGACTGGGAGGGGTGAATGCATCAAAGTATATTCGTCCCTTATTGTTCAATGGATTGGACGTCTTGCTAAATCAATGACAGCCAGTGAGTTCGATGAGTGCTCTCCAAGGATTAAAAAAAATAATAATTCATGCATGAAAGCATTAAGGTCAACTTCACAAATTCTTCATGGTTTTTGCATAAATGGTTTCTATTTATCTTTTTTTAAGTGTGAGGACAAAGCTACAGTTTGGATTCCCATTCTCTGGCTAGCCATGTTCTTACTCGCTGTTAGCTAACTTTTGTGTGCTGCTTATTTAGATTTGGTTCAAATTTTAGTCTGGTACCATTTTTTTTCCGCTTGTTTGATGGAGTTGTGCTCAGTGCTGCCACCTGTCTTGTTGTAGTCCAAATTGATACAAATTGGAAAGCGAGCCGTTAACATGAGTACTCAAAACAACCGCAAATCTGGTGTAAAGTGTGAACCGTGACATTTTTGCTATGTAATAATGGCTACATTATAGTGTGGGAGGTCACTTTAGCTTCACTTCCTGTTTCTCATCCAATCAGGAGAATGGGTCGGCAGATTTCCAAACCTGAAAATCCACCAATCGACAACCGTTAGAATTGGAAAAATTCATCTGTGAATGATTCATTAAAAAAAACTTAGCATTGGTTCTGTTTCAGTCAGCAGTTTTAAAAACAAATGTGGGATTCAGCCAAGTGGTTATTTCTACCCCCAAAAAATATTTTTGTCCTATATACACTTTTGCAGGTTTTTTGGGACTGCGTATGGTTCTTGTTGTGTAGCATGTCCACAGTTTTTGCTTGTGCTCGTGCATGAAATGAATCAATGAATCCATCGATCTCTTTGTACAATAATCTCATTAAAACACAACAAAAGCCTAAGTGGGACTTTTTTGTTATTTTACGCTAATGCCTTTTATCTCAAAATCATGCAAAATGTGCCTATGTACATTTTATTCTAGAAGTTCCATAAATAGTCATATAAAAGGTCATATTTCAGTGCTGCTTGACGATGATAGACGTCCAATCATCCTAAATATTGTTTATCACTAGTATTATTAGACCAAAATGGCAATTTAATAGTAAAATATGCCTAACTTTTGCAATAAAATCTCTAGTTCAAATTGGTTATATGTCAATCATCCTCCTATAGTTCAAATGGATTGGACATCTATCGTCGTCAATGGCAGCTGAAGAGTCAAATAGGAAAAAAAAGCGGTAAATGATTTGGAGTTTCTCTTATTGTCAATCTTTGCAGACTAAAAAAATGTCATTTTTGCAACACTTTGGGTGAGAAACCTGAAGCGGATGCGCATAATTTACATACTGACGGGCCGCCCAAAACGAGGCGGCGGCGGCGGCAGAAGAAAACGCAAAAGAAAGCGAGAGGGAGCGAGTCGGCACTCGTTCCTCAGGCTTTCTCGATGGCGGGGTTGTTGAAGCACCCGGGGGGTATCGTCTTCAAGATGTCCTCCAGATTGGCGATGTCCCACAAGATGGCGTCGATGTCGCCGTTCAGGATGGCGAGCTGCCGGCGTTGCGCCGCCTCGCGTTCCGCCGCGTCCTTGAGGCGGGGCTTCAAGAGAGTCTCCACGTTCCCGCGGGCCTCCGCCATTGAGTCCTCCAGCTCTTGAATGCGGCGCGGGTCAAATGTGGACGGTTGGCCTGCGTGGGAAAACCGGCAAAGCGTGAAGGCCGCCCGTGGGAACATCCAGAGCAAATCTTACCCATGTTTGCTATCCTGCTGTTGATGTCTTGCAGCATCTTTCCCGCGGCTTCTCTGGCCCGTTGGGCGTTCTGGAGCGCCCCGGTCGCCGCGTCTCCAACCTGCGTGTCCAAAGTGTTGCTTTGATTTATAAATGCTGTCTTTTTTTTCTTTTCTGCATTTTCCTTGCAAGTCCCTTTTCTGGCATCGGCTGCCTTTTTTTTTTCCTTGTTTTTTTTTTACAAACCCCTCCCACTTTTTCGTTTGCCCTAATTCCTTTCTGTGTGCTTGCACATCACTTTTCTGTGGTCTTTGTGGCACACTGTCTCTGGCTTGGCGTAATGAAATTCAATTCCTTTTTTTCTTTTTCTCTGTGTGAGGCCAATTTTTTCCCCCCGTTTTTCATTTGACCTTTTTGCCAATATTCCATTTTCCCCTTGTTTCCGTTGTCCTTTTTTCTTTTTCGTCGTTCCCTTTCTTTCACACCTTCCTCCGACTTCTCACCTGTGAATTGAAAGCTTTCAGATTCCTAGCATCTTCAAGTTCGCCAGTGACGTCGGCGCCGACGTCTCCCGCCCTGGCCAGCAGCTCGTTGGCGGCATCGCTCATTTTGCTGACGTCATTTCCCAGAGCCGGAACGGACTTCAGCGATCCCTGTTGGAGAGATTGGCATTTTTAGTTGCGAGGTTCCTTGCGTTTAGCGTTTTTTCGGCTCCCCCGCCAAGGGCTAACACCCGATGCTACGCTAGGCTAGCGGAGGCGTACCTCCAGACCGGGGATCAGGCTCTCCAGCCGGTTGATGGACGCCATGGCTCCGTCAGAGTCGGCCGATACGGCGTCTAGCAAGCCCTGCGTTTCTGCGTTGTTCTTGGCAGCTCGCTGGATGGTGGCGTTGATTGCGGGAAGTCGGTTGATGGCGTCGTCTGCCTTGGCTCGGTTGCTGGCAATCTGCTGGTCGAAGCCTGACAGTGGATGGTCAAGACGTACAGATCATAGTATGTATAAGAAAGGATTAGACTAAAAAATGCATCAAGTTAACAGTAGATATTTTTTTAGGCTTAGCGCACAAATTTAATATACTGGCTGCTTTTGACAACCATCCATTTTGATTGGGATGGGTTGAATTCTAGCACCATCAATGGCAATGAAACATGAGCACACCCAGCTCAAAAAGAAACCTATACCGTTTACCTCGCAGAGTGCCGAGAGCGCCGTCCAACTTGTCGGTATTGATGTTGATTCGCTGTAGCGCCTCTTTGGTGTCGGCGTGGGCGGCGTCCACTCGCCCCGTCAGAGCGTCTACGTCCTACGAGGATCGTATGATGGCTCTAGTTTCCATAATGTAAGAAGCTTTTGTGAATTCCCACCTTGCATTCCTACCTTCATGGCATTCTTGCCTCGTTCCAGCAGGTCCCGAGCGGCACCCGTATCGCGCTGTATGTCGTCCTGCAACGCCGTGAAGCCCAACGCATTCCGGTCCGCCGCTTCCCTCAGAAGGTCCAGCTTGGCCGCCATGGCGTCTGTTTGCTTCTGAAAAAGCCAATCTAATGCTATAACGTGTCTATTTTCGTGTTTTGACTTGACTAACCGTCAAAGGGGGCGGGATCTCTTTGGCCATCTTGCTAATGTCTTCCAGCATGTTGTTAGCCTTCTTGCTCTCTCCCTTGGCCTCGTCGCCCACGGGGACTGCCCGGTTTTCCAAACCCTTGACCCGCGCCGCCATCCCGTCGTACCTGAGGAAATGCGCCGTCCAAATGTTGTCATCAACAAAGAGGACGCCGCCAAGCCGAAATGACTTACGTGGTTTTCACCCCTCCGATGACATCTTTGACATCGAGTCCATTGTTGAGTAGATTCCGCATCAGCGCCAGACTTTTCTCGGAGTCGCCCAGAGCCTCGTTGGCGCTGCGTTCCACCGCCGTCGCCTTCGTCTGATGTCTGTCCAATCCAGATTTAACGATCAGAGTTGTTGGAGCAAAACTATGTTTACGTGTGTCGTCAGAACACTCACTTATCTGCGAGGCCTGTTGCCGTCTGAGCCAACGTAGATAGAAGATTTGGACCGGAAGGCGCATCTCCTGCCGGTAATTCCTGGCAAAAAAGACAAAAATCAGAGGTTGGGTATCAATGTCTTCATCTTTCGTGTCATACTTGGCCACAAATAAGTCACTTAATGCTTTAATCAAGTGAGGTCATGCTAAAATCGAGTCATTTGACAGATGGAAGACGTCACTTAATGCTTGAATCCAAGCACAAGATACCTGAATAATTCAGTGGTTCTTTTGCCTGACTCTGGTGCAAGAACCATGGGATCGATTCCAATCATTTGATACTTGATTCCAATCCTCTAACACAGTCGCAAACAAAATCTGTCCTACATGCCGTCTCTCGACACTGCGAGCTTCAGTGCAAATTCTTACAGCCGATCGAAGAACTGTCTTAGCCGCGTCCAGTTTGACTTTTATGTCCGCGACCAAATCCTGAATCTGATCTGCTTTTGTCAGGTAGGTCCGCTGCCGCTCTTTGATGTCACCGGTCGCGTCGGCCATGTTCTGGACCTCCTGTTCTTCGGACAGACGAGTACGGCTGATGGACGCCAGACTGTCCTGCACCTGCTTCTCTAGGTCTGTAGGACAATATAAACGAAACATATTGTAACTCATCATGATGTCCCGATCACGTCATTTTTGGAATCGGGTAAAAATGGTCATGATTTTTATAACTCCATCTTGTGTTGAAGATGAGAATTGCAATAGATGTAGGCTTCTTGTGCGGGTTATACTCAATTATAGTTTGCTCATTTGCCACTAGCCAATAAAAATAGGTGCAGATTATGAACAACCTCATACGGAGCCCAAATATTCCTGACGTACTGGAACTCAGTCTTACCTTCAACATTTGAAAATGAGTGCTCAAGTCTCACCTGCCAGCTTCTTCATGTCATCCTCCAAGTCCCCCACCAGCGCTTCAGTCGCACTCATCACGGCCTCAACGCCGGCATTGTTGCCATTACTGACTCCGCCTCCCAGCTGGGAATGCTGTGCTTCCAACTGCTGAAGTTTGGAAGCCATCTCCTCCACCTGAGAGTCGGATGTGATCAACGAGAGTGCACCCAGATTACCTTGCCAGATGAAAATGATCTACGGGAGGTCCAACCTTGATTTTAGCTGAGTCAAAACAGGCGGGACACTCTCGGGACGTCTGACACTTTGGACCCTCGAAGCCCGGTCTGCAGCGGCACCGACCGGCGTCGTCGCACTGCCCCGTCTCGGCGCCCTGGCGATCGCAGTCGCATGCTGCGCCCGCCACCGAAACGAAATGCTCATATTGACGCGACTATAAGGCAAAAATGCGACCGGCATCGGGAAACTTACGTCTGCAGGCGTCTCCCTGCGTGCGGTGATAAAAGTTGGGGAGACATGCTTGACAGCGGCTGCCCATTGTGTTGTTGACGCACTTCAGGCAGTCGCCGCTAACGCGATCGCAGCTTCCCGCCACTTGGACGTCAATGTGGCCGTTGCACTGGCACGGGCGACAAGGCTGCCACCCTCCGGCACCGCCGTAGAAACCCTCTTGACACTGGTCGCAGCGAGGGCCTAAAAACATGCAACCGGGTCACTTTCTGTAGATTTGGTGGCTTTTGGGGTCACTTCCATTTGGAAATCAGTCCTTGCAAAGCATTCCCACAATCAATGCCCATTCAAGCCAGATGAGAGATCATCTTTGTGTCCCACCTGTGGTTCCGATTGGACAGGTGTGACACTGCGGCCGGGCCAACCCGGGAGCCAGCGAGCAGGACACTCCGTCGGGACAGGGACATGGCGCGCAGGCTCGGCTCCAAAAGTCCCAATAGAAGCCGCCTGAGCACGTCTGCGTCTCATCTGCGGGATAGCAGTCACCCGTCTTTGGGTCACAGTCGCCACCCCCACAGGCACAGGGCTCGCATGGGCTAAACGCTCCCTCGGCCGCCCTCCGTCTTTTGAAACCGGCTGAGCATTGTTGGCAGAAGTCGCCCTGGTACCCCGGCGGACAAACGCAGGTCCGCACCCAGTGGGCCGGGGCACCGTCCCCACGCTGCGCCGACACCAGTTTGACGTTGTCCAGGTAACCCCGGCCTAAAGAGAAAACGCGGTCAATGAGTCACGCGTGATCCGGGGTCCGACGGTAGGCACTCGCCTCTGTCTCCAAAGGTGGCTCGTATCTTGATGGCGCTCAGGTTCTGGAGGAGCGTCTGGAACTGGAACGGGGTGAGGTGAGGGCGCCACCCACTGCCTGGTTGTTCATCCAGTCTAATGCCATGAGAAACCACAACGTGACATAACATATCATAACATAGCATAGCAATAGCATGACATTGTGTTAGCATAACATATTATTGAGTATCATAACATAGCATAAGCATAGCATATTATTGAGTATCATAACATAGCATTAGCATAGCATATTATTGAGTATCATAAAATAGCATAGCAATAGCATGACATAGCATTAGCATAACATATTATTGAGTATCATAACATACATGAACATAACATAAGAAAAAGTTAAAATCTGACCCTGTCAGAGAAAAGTCAGGAAGTTAAAAAAGCGCTTCTTGGCATTATTTTTTCAAAACTGAAACCCCCCACAAAAAAACTAAAAAAAAGGACAATTTCAGTTTTAATCATTATAGGTCAATTAAAGGCTGCCATTGATGGCCATAGATAATTTAGCTTGGGAGGGCTAAATAATGAATTTAAAAAGAAGTGACGCCAAAATGTGCCAAATTGAGTGACAAATCAGTAGGAAGACATCCTAAAATCAATGCAAAATATTGAACAAAAGGCGAAGAACCCGGTGAAAACAGAAAAAATGTAAAAAAAGAGACACATAACAAAAAAAAATACAACCCTCCAAAACCAGGAAAAAAAGGGAAGAAAACATTTGAAAAACCGTAGAACATCATCGCCCCTCCTTGGATTGGATGTCTCGTGTCATCAATAGCAGCCAATGAGTGAAGATTGCACAGTGGAGGTTTAAAAAAAAAAGTTCACGTAAGACTTAAAAGCTGTCAGAGTCGGAGAATGAATGCCGCAAGTCATAACCAAACCACGTGAGCGCCACGGATTCCTGGTTTGTTTCTACTTGCTGGGAATGTTCTCGCTTTTCCCCAACAGGTTCCTGCGGCAGCTAGAACCAGACTGAGCGGGCAGAGTTCTGACCTGAATGTGTAGTTGATCTTCTTTCCGCAAGGAACGATAGAACGCAAGTCGCCCAGCGAGGCCGCGACCCGATGACCGGAACCTTCCAGAATGACGTCGCTGACGGACGGGTGGCGCACCCCCCGGTCCAGACGTAACGAGAAGGAAAGGTTTTGGCCGTAACTCAGCAACTTGTTGCCCAGGAAAGAAGCTGCGGGAGACGTAAATTTAAAGCGAGTCGGAGAATGAGTACCTTACGATGGAGTATTATGGCCAAACAAAGAAAGAATAAAATAAGACTAAGATTAAAGTCGTAGTATTAGTACAAAAAAGTCATGCGTTGTAAAATTACAGAATTAAAGGTATAATATTACGAGAATCAGATTAGAGATTATAGTCATAATATTAATATAGGAAAAAAAGTCACAATATTAGTATGAGGGAAAAAAGTAGCAATATTATGAGATCGGAATCGTAGAAAAAAACGTAATAAGTATGGATGCAGTGTTGCTAATTGAGCTAAATTAGCGCATGCATATAATACCTTACTTTGCCTGGCAGTATTAGTCTAAATGCTTTAATTGATTATAATCTGAAAGATTTACGAAATTGAAACCAATTCTAAAATACATGTGGCTCTTTTGTTTGGTTTGGTTTAATACTCCGCCGTAGGTACTTAGATCAGGGTTGGGTTAAGCATGGAGAATTGGATCTGTTCCCACCTGGCGCGTACAGGTAAATGGGCAGACTGTTTCTGGAGATCACTTCCATGTCAGTGTACTTTGGAGACCAGCGGGAATGGACATCAACGGGGCTGAGGCCGCCAGAAGTTGCCGCCTTCCATCCGTCGGTCCCTGCGGAAAGGATATGTCGATGATTGACCTCTGATCCTGTTAGGAAAAGCGAAGCGAATGGCAGCTACCATGGTCAAAGGTGGACCAAATATTCTGGACGCCGTACGTCGACTGAGGGGAACACTGGTCGCTGTGACCGTAACAGAAACATAACGCAGCTCCAGGAACCTGTCGGCGAGTGCGCCTGCAAAAAAGCAGATGAACAAAAGTGTGGTTAGTGAACAACTGTCGGTTTTCTGTGCGAGAAACGTCTTTTGATTCTGACCTGGCGCAACCTTGGGGGCAAAGGTCACACTTTTTTCCTGTGCCTCCCGTTTTGTCACATTCGCTGCTCGCAAAGCCTGAGAGAAGACAAGAGCACATTCAATCTTTCTTGATTTTTCATACAAAATGCTTTCCATAATTTGAAGCTTCATAGATGAGTCATTTAAATACTATGATTTTTTTGTATTGAGTGTATTGATTTCTGTCCCCCCCTGAAAATGCCCCCAAATGAACAGTTAGTGACCAAGAACAACAGGATGTCCATCAAAAATTCATATTCCACCCAGAAATTCACCCAAACAACAGGAAGTGACCCAGACGTGCCCATGAATCAAGAAGATCGCTGTTCGAATCGTTCATTCCCGAAACTGCATTTTCTTGTCTACTCTTAATATTTCAACAACAACTCTCTTACTCGTCGTGTACTTCTGGTCTAATGGACTTTTTCTTCCTTTACTGTACTGAATCCGTTAGCTGCCATTTAAGGCATCCAATCCATTTGAAGTAAGAGGGCTTAATCTTTTTACTTCAACGACTACAACTCGTACAATTCCTACATCTACTTTTATAGCACAAAACTATGAACATTACAGTCATTATGTCCTTCAAGTTGCCATAATGTGAACCCAACGGTGAGTTCAAGAATGCGTGTTTGTGTGATTGCTACCAGTTCAAAACGCACCCAAGCCTGGTACGCAAGAGCTATACGAGCTCACGTGAGCCAAGAACACGATTCCGAGCAAATAGAATTCAAAAGTCAAAGGTCGTGGCGACAATAAGAGGAAAAAAAATCACTTACTGTCAGTTGCCGTTACGACACTGAGCGCCAAGAAAAAGGCGCAGATTGAAATCCTCATGTCGAAGTCTTCGCGCTGTGCCTTCTAATCTAAATTCTCACACGCTCGGCTTTTAAAACGTATGTGTGTGTGTGTCGGTGACACGTTAGAACACGCCGACCCTTCTGACACACGCACCGTAAACAGACGCCTGCGCTGGCATGAGTACGCTGGGCGTTGTTCTGGATTTTACAATGCACAATTTTCAACCCACTGATAACTCTGCACCAAGAACACCAGAACTAAAACACAAATACAGTGTAGTAAAAATGGCATTTTTATGGAGAAATCTATTTCATAAAATCCAACCCCCAAAACAGCCACTTAATGGTGTAGTGGTTCACTCGCCTGACTTTGGAGAGGGCAGGCGCGGGCTTGATTCCCGGTGGTGGAGGTATGATTGTGAGTGCGAATGGTTGTTTGTCTCTCTGTGTGGCCGATGGCAGACTGGCGACCACTCTGCGGTGGTGTCTCCCTTTCGCCCGGAGTCAGCTGAGATAGGCTCCGGCAACCCTTTAACGGGAAGATGAATGAATGAACCCTAAGAACAGTTATGCCATTTTGAAGTAAATGTGCAATACATTTGAGTGAATGACCATTTTTTGTATGCTATTCTTAGTGAATCCCAAACAATCAATCAACCCATTTGGAATGCCCAATCAGTAAAAATGAATTGTGCCTGTGGTGCCGTCAATGGGAGCCATTGAGCTAAATTAGTGCTTTAGAAAGTAAATCCCATTACTAGTCAGTACTTGCCCAAACGTAATAACAAATTTGATAGGTAACACAAACACAGGACGAGTTCCTTGGACAGGAAATGACACACTATCAACACAAATGGTGCTCACCAGCTTGACACACACTTACTCACCCATATACACACCTTGATAGACACAGACACTTACTCATGCCTATGCGCAGGTACGTACAAATTCCCATTTTTTCTCAACAACATACCCACACCCAACCTGGTTACCATGGCAACGCACCTCCCTGATCATCTCAACCCGCTGACACAAGCTAGTTGCGTCCCTGTGGGTCTGGAAAGATATATATTTGAGGCCACCTACCGTGTAAGAGCTGCAAGTACAGGCGCTACTACTGGACTGCAGTGTTTGTTCTTTTCTGCAGGGGACGCTACGTTACTGTGACAAATGAGATATCAGTTCTTTTTTTTTTAGCTTCAGGCCACATATTTTATGACAACACTCTTAAGCACATGACTGGAAGAAATATAAGTCTACAATTCATTAACTTTTGTTACTAACATTTTGAGATTTCTGTGAAATTCGTTTTTTTTTGCAGTTGTATACTTTGAAAAGCAACTTTTAATACAATTTTCTCTCCTATTTGAGCTGTAATGTGTTTATCGTTTTATCGTTTAACGTTTGATGGACAAATGATGACTTTTTTTACCCTAACATTGGCTACCATTGTCTGCACAAGACCTCCAACTCAGAGTGCTATTTTTAATACTAAATTATTGCATACACAAGACTGTGAAATATATTTTATTATGAATTGGCCAGACACTGCTTAACTCTTTAAAACAACTGAATAGACTACTTACCGACTGCTTCATTCAAACGAAATGGGATTAGAACTGTGTTTTGCGCTTTTTGGTCTATTTTACAAAGAAAATAGGTTGTGGCCCAGCGAAGCCCAATCAATTGAATTCAGTAAAGTGCACCCCACTACTACGACTACCATGTGCGTAGCTAATTAGCTGGTTAGCTTAGCCTGATGATAAACCTGGTATCTTCACAACACGTACAGTTTAGCCAAGTTGTTTCGGTGGCATGGCGTGTACGACTGGAAATGATTGAATGGCGTAATGAGGTCAAATGAAAAACTGAGGTTATATCCAAGAGAGTTCAAAGTTGACGAAGGAGTTGTTCGCGCCCATTTCGTGCCCCCCTCCCGCCCGGTGGTCGACTGCGTATTGCGCATGCGCCCCGCCCGCCTCCTAGCTCGCTGGTCCGCCTGGGTGTAGTCTGCTATGTTCGCAGTCAGTCAGTCGATGGCGGTGGACACAAAGCGCTGAGGCCACCCCGAAGTTCGCCACTCGCCGCAACAACTTTTAACTTTGCTTTCAACTCGCTCGCGACTCGCCCGGAACTTTTTCTCGCCCGCTCGGAGCGAGTCGCCGGAGTTCGTATTCCCCCCCTCCCCACCAGCGTTGCGGACATGGCGGCGGCGGCGACTCCCCAGCGGTGGTCCCCCCTGGTGGTCGCCCTGGCGGCCGCGCTGCTGGTTGGCGTTGGCGTCGGCGCGGCTATGGACGAGTGCACGGACGAGCAGGGTCGCGCTCAACGCTGCATGCCGGAGTTCGTCAACGCCGCCTTCAACGTGACGGTGGTGTCCACCGACACGTGCGGCAGCCCCCCCGAGGAGTACTGCGTCCAGACGGGGGCCACCGGGGTCACCAAGTCTTGCCACATCTGCGACGCTCACGACCCCCGCAACCAGCACGGCGCCGCCTTCCTTACCGACTACAACAACCAGCTTGACACCACCTGGTGGCAGAGCCAGACCATGCTGGCCGGGGTCCAGTACCCCAACTCCATCAACCTCACCCTGCACCTCGGTAAGATATGATATCAATCATATGATTGTGATAGCCGCCATATGTCTAACTCAATCACAGTACAACACCACAGGACACTAAACTCATTTTTAAACCCATTATCACTTCATATTAATTTATATATCCCTTCATATTATTACTAGTACTGGTCAACGATAAAAAATACAGCATAAAATAATTGCGATTAATCACGTCATCATACAGGCTATTCAGTTTTGAGGCCCACTTTCTACTGTATTGTGAAGTGTCTCCAAACTTTTGACTGCAGGTGTAGAATATACAGTAATAGAAGTCATACCTAAATCTGCCCTAACTTTTATTCTTCCTGTCCAATCACTTTTTAGGTTTATCCCCTTGGTAAACGAAGTCATAATGCACTTGTAACGCTATTT
Organism: Stigmatopora argus; assembly: GCF_051989625.1. NCBI lineage: Eukaryota > Metazoa > Chordata > Actinopteri > Syngnathiformes > Syngnathidae > Stigmatopora > Stigmatopora argus. The sequence continues at coordinate 7,931,971 of NC_135398.1, forward strand.
ATAGTAGGTAGCAGGTATATCGTATATAATAATTTGTATATGCACTGATAGTTCATACAAGTTTTTTATGTTGTGTAAGCCTCAAATAGGGCTTTGGGTTCTCGGATGTTGATATGTAACAAAAAATACTAATTGTGTTAAATTATTTGTGAGTGAACTCAGAGTTAAAATGTTAACTTGTTAAGTTAACCAGTCTTAATTATTACACATACACAGTGGGTCTGGTAAACACCAAAACTAAAAGTTGGAGCAGCCAGTAACCACTCCTGGCCACAAAATTAATAAAGTTGATTTTATGTGCTGTTGAGTTTAAAATAGCACCTGCTATCATGAATTTCTATTTGACTTTTGAATAAACTTGCTTTCATCCAATAACATGCTAGCATTCTTGTAGCGCTAGCTATCAAATTGCTTCACCATATCGAATCCCTAAATGTGAGCAATGCAATTATTTGATCATGTTTAATGTGTGTGTATGTATAGCTAAATTTATGGGCAATTTACATGTTAACTGATTTGCTGCCATTGACAGTGAATGACGTCAAATCCATTTCCAGGGCTGACAGCAATCGAATACTCTCTTTGCCGCCAAAGGCAGCCAATAAGTTAAATTATAAAATGTCCGCTAAAAGGATAAAAAGTGCGTGTGCTGTTCCTCTTGTAGCCCGTCTGAACATTCCCGCCAACGTCTCCATGGTAACGCAGTAAAGAGTACTCTGCGCTCTCGCGCCAGCAGAACTTTGACCCCGAACGAGCGCGGCGGCGGCGGCCATCCCACCGTCCGTTGCGCGGGCGCTCTCGTCTTTCGGGGCGTTTAAAAAAAGTCCGTCTATTTCAGCTCGGCATTCCCGAGGCCTGCGCTCATGCGGCTCGCTCGTCCCGGCGTCGCCGTGGCGACCGTCACGGTCACGTGACGCCCGAGGCGGAAGCGCTTCGGCGGCGCGGGGGAATTTCTCAGTGGATGCTAACCACTTTTTCAGTGTGGGAAAAAGTCAGCCAGCAGCCAGCTGCTGTAAACTTGAGTCCTCGGGGGGCTGAGTGGAGGTTGGTGGCCGGGGGGGGCGTGGGAATGTGATGATGAACATCTGGAAGCTCAGCTGACCTCCTCTCATTCACGGAATAGGCGCGCCTCCTCCTCGGATTTGTAAAGTCTACGCTCACGCTTTAAAGACACGCACGCGCCAGTCAAGTGATGCTCGCCGCATTTCTATCGGACGCTGCCGTCTTCGCGTGTCCATCCGTCTGTTTTTCAGAATGGAATTATGAGATATGTCATCCTAAACAGTGTTTTCCGATTGCGAAAAATGACAAGAAATGACGGAATATGGACATAAACACAAAATCCATGCAGAGGGTGCCAAAGTTAGCCTTAATGTGTAACAGTTGCATGTACTACGACACTATATTGTATGCTACAAATAGCTATAAATAGTGTTAAGTGCATTATGACTTCATTTACCTAAGAGGGAAGTCAGGACAGATTTGGGTATGACTATTACTAATGTACATTCTACCACGGCGATCACAAAAAAATAAGTAAGTGTGTCAAAATTTTGGACTGCTTTTATTATGGCCTGGTAATAATACTAAAAACCGGAAGCACCAATGAGTGAATAGCAAATACCTTGACATTGTTCAAAAATACAGGAGGGACGGCGACTGACTGTATATAATATCCATGAGCACAATGACAACACACATTGTTATGTGTGTGGTATCAAATATCCCAGCATGCATCTGCTTGTCCTTCTCACATCTCCCCTCTCGGCCAAACCCCAGCAGCTGCCTCTGTCCGAAATTCCCACACTGACTTTCCTTCCCACACGACAGGAAGTTACTTGAAGGATCAACATTCCACAAATGACTAGCTCCAGCCGGGTTATAGATATGCAAATGAGCTTCAAAAAGCAAAACACACACAACACACATCGGAGCCGAGTAGGGAGCAGGTGTTGGATGTCAACGCAGGAAGCTGCTCAGACAACTTCCTGTGACATCATGAATGTCTTGCGCCAGATGTTTCAATTAACTCATTCACTGCCACTTACAGCAATTGATAACGACTTTATCCAGAGAGTAACTGTCCTTAAAAAGGGTTTTAAAACCCCCAACATTTTATGCTTTTGTGTTACATTTTTTGAAAAATAAACATTAAAAAAAATTAAGAAATAAGATAAGCATGAATTAAATAAGAAAATAATGACTTACTGTTAACTCTTTAGATGCCATTGACATCCAAATCATTTTTAATGGTGAACATTTAGTGCTGTCTATGGCAACCAATGAGTTAATAACAACCTAATGCACATTCCACATTTTACAGATGCGCGCAGGCAAACACATCATTTGCCACTTATGGGATGTTTTCTAGGAGCAAGGATTTACAACTTCCCGGGGCCCCTCGGGACCGGTGTTTGTTGCGTCTGTTACAAATTTGAAATTTTACCATATCTGCAGTTCCCCCAAACTAGACCAAACTAGTCGAGACCAGTCTAGACTAGTTTGGGACCAGTCTAGACCAGTTGTGACCACCACATGTTGCAATTAGAAGTGAAGTATGCAATAGCTTTACTTCAAAGGCGGCCAACAGACAAGCAGGAAGTGAACATCTCACGCACGAAACGTCACGTGCCCCCCGACTGCCCCCAGACTTGACCTTTCAGCTACTATTGCGAGACATTTGGATAAACATGTTATTTCTATGTGCATGTTCAACCCACTCCCCAATGCCCCCATATTACGATACGGAACGATAGTGATGTCATCGGTATTGGACCGTACTAAGAAGTAAACGTCACCCTACCTAAGATGGCCTCCAGATATGCACACCGCTGTGAAAAACCACAGAACAATGGGTGCCCTTACCAAAATGATGAGAGCTGTCCAATTATCTTTCGACTAAAAAAAACAAAAACGTTAATATCCGGTCAATTCCTCGTCAAAGACGTCCTAAACATTTAAATTCACATCAGAAAGGTACAGCCACATAATTGGACGTCAATCACCGTCAATGGCAGTGAAAGAGTTAACAGTGTAACGGCGGGGGGTGACGCCGTCCCGCCGGGACTGATAACGAGGTCACTGACGGTTGTTCCCGACACGCGGGGGCTGAAACGCTTCCTTGGTGGTCTCTTGAATTAGCACACAAACTCGGCACCTGCGGCCGTCACATGACTCGGTAATCTCCTCTCGGCCAATCCCGGCGCTCGCCGCTCGTGTCTCTCACACAGACATCAAAGTGCGCTTTGCGTTTGGCTCCGCTTGAGTCCAGCGCGCCGCGCCTTTCCAACCAAGATGGCCGCCACCAAGCACGTCACAGGCAGGGCGAGAGTTTCCGTGCGTGACTCTTGTCGCCATGTCACCACGGTTCCCAAACAATCGGCAACTGTTAACCCGACGGCCGCTCCGACCTTTGACCTGCGTCCGCCGCCGGGCGCCCACGCCGACACTCAAAGCGCTCTTTGATTTGTTCGGAATGCGATGAGGTCATTGGGTGCCCCCCACCACCCGCTCCTCCCACGTGCTGAGCCTTCCTTCTGAAACCTCCCCCCCCCAACCCTCCCCCTCCCCCACATTACTCATCCTCTACCTCCCTGGAAGTCATTCCCAGGAATGCTTATCAGAAACTCCTCTCTCCAAAGTTTGGAAAGAGGCTGGAATAAAATGTGAAATAATTCTTAAAGCAATTTTTTCTACGATTTTAATATTTTAAATATTTTGATCATTGATGAATCATGTGTGATATTCCAGAATATAAACTCTCCTAAGAATTTCCCATTTGTTCACTAATAACACTTGGTTGGACAACTTTTTTCGAATTCACTTTATTTTTATAAACTTTACTGAAAAAAAACTAGAAGGCAAAAAACTGACGTCGTTCTCTTAATTGTTATTATTATTGAACGAAAATAGTAAATTAATCTAATTATTTATTGGCAATATTTGGTTAAAAATCCACAATTTTGTCACTAAATCATTTCACACATTCGAAAAAAAACCTTTTTGAAAAGATTCTCATTTTGATCAATGTTTTGCATTTGAATATATTTCCATTTCTGATGCTTAACCAATTGAGCAATGACTCTTGACACTAATTAGCTGCCATTGACGTAATAGACGAAATACATTTGCTTTTTCATTGACCACACAGTAACTAAATTGTTTCGACATACGATTATGGAAGGAATTTAACTCTTAAGCTAAGACGTCTGAAATCTTTGTTGAATAATTGGTCAGTGTTGTCTTTTCCCCTCCCCCTCTCACTGTCTTTCCGAAAGCCCCGCCCCCTCCCCATGTGACTGGTAGTCTCTTGAAGGAAAAAGTTCTTGTCAGGGCTTGTCTTGTCCCCCCCAAGGGACGAGGAGTGGGATCAGTCGGGGGTCCGCACGTCACAATAGTTGAAGAGGAAGGTCCCCGGGCCATTTTGACACTCTTTTAACAACTCAACACTGTTCCTTCGCAATGTGCAGCACACACACATGCAATATGATGTCATATTCAAGCTTCCTGTCATAAAAAAAGTATCCAATCACCTTCTGTTTCATTTTGAGACCCCCCTGAGTGACCCTCACTGTTTACACTTCGCATTCTTGGCACAGACTGGGCCTGCTCCCACTCGTCAGGTATGCGTGTCCACTATGTCACAAAATGGCCGCCGGTGGTGGGGAACAGATGTTCACATGGGACCTGAAGTAGATAGAATGGGATGATGTCATTATTTTTACAATTGGTGATGTCATATTAGCATTAGGGTTGGGAAATGGTTGAACATCTAATACTTTAATACTTTTCATTTAGTTTAAAAGCCACACGAGTTAACTAGGGTCGTCAACCGCATCAACGTATCCATACCGAAATGATGTATCTGGATGCTTTGTCTGATTGATGACCGCTATCTTCACGTGTCCTAACGTTAGCATACATTTGCTATCCTTCCCTCTCCTTGTAGGCAAGACTTTCGACATCACCTACGTGCGCCTCAAGTTCCACACCAGTCGCCCCGAGAGCTTCGCCATCTACAAGCGCGGCAGCCAGGATGGCCCCTGGACGCCGTACACGTACTACAGCGGCTCTTGCGAGAAGACGTACGGCAAGACCAACCGCGGCTTTATCCGCACCGGCGAGGATGAGCGGCGAGCGCTCTGCACCGACGACTTCAGTGACATCTCGCCGCTCACGGGGGGCAACGTGGCCTTCTCCACGCTGGAGGGTCGCCCCAGCGCCTACAACTTTGACAACAGCCCCGTCCTCCAGGTGCGTGGCCACTTCCTTATTTGAGCCGGGACGCCCGGTCGCCTATTTTGGGCCGCGCGTAACAAGTCCACCGGGGGTGTGGCCTGACACCCGCGGTGGCCATGGCGGCGTCCACGCGGTGGCGGGTTTCACTGCCTCCGTTTTAGACTGCTGGGCCGCCTCCCGCTGATATCCAGCTGTCAATCAAAGTCTAACAGGGGCACGCGGCCATCAGGATGTATTAAAAAGATGAGCTAATTTCATTTAAAGTCCCACTATACAAGTACAGTAACAGTTTGCCTCTGCATAGTTGAAACCGGGGAGGTAGTCATAGGCTGGGGCAGGGGTTATATGAGTCAAACAAAAACATTAGTTGAGACTCGTTGACGTTATCGAGTGACAAGTCAGAATAGAAAATTGAAAGTGGATCAGAGTGGGAAGTCACTAACGATGAGGAAGTGCTGAAGTAAGTTAGAACAAGATACAAGTTAAATATCACCATAAGACGACGCAAGTGGGTGAAGAAAAATAGAGATCTCGCATCAAGGCTCCCATTTCCAAATGGATTGAACAATGATAGACGTCCAGTTCACTTAAACTGGGAGAACTGGCTGTGAATGCTCATATTTCATTGCCATTGATTGGCAGTTAATGAGTTAACGAGTGACCTAAAAAGGTTGTTTTCTAAAGAGTTTAAAACAAATTAAAATGGTCGGATTTCCAAAAGTATTCATGTAAATTTCTTCCAAATTTTCTTTTGAAAAACTAAATAATTCTCACCAAAAGTGTTGTTGTTATTTAGCAAATGGTTAGTTCTAGATCTTGAAAAATGTGGCGCGGCCTCCACTGGGCAAACTCTTCCAGAAGACGCCGTGATTGATAGACGGCCAATGGCGCAGCTGCGGGTTGGGTCGGGGGATTTTTCGGGGCGGGGTTCTTTCCAACGAGAAGGTTTGACGGCAGCTGCGATTGACGAACCAGTTACTCTAACAATGAACAGTTTTTACATTAAGCTCACATATCTAACCGCATATTACCACTCAAAACATTTAAACTAAGGACTACTTAACTATCTGAAATATGACCATTTGAGGTCTAAAGCTGTCAACGGCAGGAAAGGAGTTAATGATTGACACGCGGGTGTGACAGTCGGTCAACAAAGTCCGGCATGTTTGCTTCGTGCAGGAAGCCAAGGAAAAGAACAAAAGCGTGCAAACACCTGCTCAAACAAAAAGTCACTGTTCATGTTGGCCTCTGACTTTTTGGCCCTGAGCCTCCACACACTCCACATTTATTTTATATACGTATATATTCTTTTGACAATATCCACATACATTTTCATGACTTGTAACCCATTTAAAAAAATATTTTTAAAGCGTCCTGACTGCGTGTGGTCAATGTAAAAACGACTATTTTTAAAGCAACTCCATTTTATTCATCACAATCTCACATAAATAAGTTTAATGTTGGTTCCTTTAGTGCGCTTTTCTGCTTAACAACTTTCCCCAAAAAACACTTTAGCATTAGCGTGCGCTCGCCATCTCGTAGTAAAAGCCGAGTGGCGTTTGTTTGTCACCGTCTCGCTAGCGTTGGCGTCCGATTCTCCCCGCAGACGCAGATTGTTGATCCACTCGCAGCTGCGGTGAACTCTCACTCCGGCGTGGAGAAAAAAAAAAGGAAAAATTCCCGCGGGGGCACCGATAAGCTTCCTTCCGACAGTGAACGCGGCGGGCTTGGCGAGCGGCCTTCGCGGCCTGTTGTGAAACATTTTTATCATCCGTGACGAGGACGAGCGGGGGTTTCGCCGGGCCCTGCTCGCCACCTGCGCCTGCTATCGGCCCGCCGAGAAAATAAATGTCTTTCCCCGCGCAGACTTTGTGTCTGCTCGCCGTCATCTCGACGCCGTTGAAAAATGAGTATTCGCAGCCAGTCCTCCCAATTTCAATGAATTGGACATCTATGCTTGTCAATGGTTGGCAATGAATTAATGTTGGGTTAATTTTAGGATTCTGACAGGCATTGGTGGCTATGAAATTGTACTTTAGCTACAGCTGTGACAGATACAAAAAACATCAATAATAATCTCAAAACATTGCAATATAATTTAGGAATATCGCCATATTTTAGTCCATTGATTTTACTCACAAAATTGTACCCAAAAAAATCAACTACTCTTTTTGTTACAGATTATCTGAGCGTTTCAGTTATTCCCTGAAATTAAAATGAAATTAAGGATATTGGGATAAAATACAAAAAATATATTTTTGAAATATGATTTTAAAAAGTATTTTGTTGTTCTGTTGCGCAAGAAAGATAAATCCCTCATTCCACTCTGAAAAGTAAAGAATAAACCCTGCAGAAATTTTGACAGGCGTCTTTATTTTTATAAATTTGCCTTTAAACCAAAAGTCGCTGTTGTTGGTCTGGAACTAGCGCTCATCACACAACAGCGCCCCCTTCTCTGTGATGGTCAGGTTGTGTAATTACAGTTTAAAATGATCACATTTTTATCGAAAGTTTTTTTTTATATTATCATTGACAAAAATTATTTCACGATAATTATTGTTATAGTTTTATCGCCCAGCTCTAATTTGAAGTATGGAAATATAACTTTTTTCTTCCTTACTAAATTGGCGAAATTGCAATTTTCGATCACAGCAAAATGGTATTGAGGATTTTTTGGGGAATAGCGATGTTTGTTGAAAGTTTTAATAACAGTATTCCTTGTACTCATTGGGCGCCACTGACACTGATGGCAGAAGTAGACGGCAGCGCTTGTTTGTTCTTCAAGGTGCAAAAACATGCAAGATGTTTTGACTGTCTGTAAACCGTTGGCTGGCAGGACTGGGTGACGGCCACCGATATCCGCGTGACCTTGAACCGTCTCAACACGTTCGGGGACGAAGTGTTCAACGACCCCAAAGTGCTCAAGTCCTACTACTACGCCATCTCCGACTTCGCCGTGGGCGGAAGGTAAGCCGGCGCTCTCTGGGAATGTTGTCTTCCGTAATCTCCCCTCCGTGGCATTCCGCGCATTCCCGGCCGCCCGGGATTACGGGGGAAACCGGAACGGGGCGGAACCTGCGGCGGCACGACGGACGGAGGCCGACCGGCGGCGTGCTCGCTGCCCCAAAAAACTGGCAGAACCAATGTTTCATCACTCCCAAGCGAAAGGGATTGGACGGCTCGCAGCGTCAATGGCCACCAATGTTGGTGGTTTGTAGGACTGCAGATGATATCATTTGAATTATTGGAAATATTTTATTTTGAAAGGGAATGCAGCTGGAAATGTCTGACCTGGCATGCCAGATTGATCATTCCATTGCCCGCTAGGTTACGAAAGTACAGAAATCCGGGAAGACCTTTTGTTGACAATTCATGACTCAGTCGATTGGATAAGAGACAAATTGTCCACCCAACGGATTCTTCTCTGAAGTTAATCCTCCAAATTGGAGCTTTCTGTAGTCGCAATGCAAGTCCAAACATGCATGGTTTATGTAGTGGAAGATGTGGCACGTGGTGAAAGCGTCCCTCCCGCAGACTTTTCCTTCCTTGGCGTGTTTTTTTCCAGCGCGTCTGCCAGCAAAGCCCCGAAAACGACAAAGACTTCAATCAAGTCCCCCCCTCTTTCCTGCCGACGTGTCTCGGCATGTCGTCTTCCGTTTCGTCTTATTTGTTCGCAGTTATTTGTACACACACTCATCTTTGGAACTGGTGCAGTGCAATAATGGAAAAAAATCTGGCCGCGCCATAGGATATTTTATATCATGATATGGCTACGCCGCCACCATGACGTATCAACGCCACATTACTTTTGGCGTAGTATTATGACGTTGAAGTAGTAAAAAGTTTCTAGTTTTTAGAGCAGCCCCCGGTTGGTGACAACCAATGAGTTAACCAGCGTCCCGTCTCCCAGGTGCAAATGCAACGGTCACGCCAGCGAGTGCGTGAAGGATGGCGGCGGCCATCTGGTGTGCAACTGCAAGCACAACACCGAGGGAGCCGACTGCCAGTTGTGCAAAGCCTTCTACAACGACCGCCCATGGAGGCGTGCCACCGCCGACAGCGCCAACGAGTGCCTGCGTAAGTAACCGGCTCACCCGTCCGTCGTCTCCGACCGTTGACGCGCCCTTTTGTGCCGCTCAGCCTGCGATTGCAACGGAAAAAGCTCCGAATGCCACTTCGACGCCGAGCTGTACCGGGCCACGGGGCGCGGTGGCCGCTGCAAGAACTGCGCCGACAACACGGACGGACCCAAGTGCGAGCGCTGCCTGGATCGCCACTACAGGCGAGGCGGCAACGACGACCGATGCCTGCCCTGCGCTTGCAACTCTGTCGGTGAGAGCCCGCTTCGTCCTTTCCCGTTTTTCCCTGCAAAGCGTGCAATCGTTCTCTAGAAGTTATTCATTGTTTGGTTGGTGCGTTCAGGTTCCCAGTCCCCGCAGTGCGACAACCGAGGCGTGTGCGCATGCAAACCGGGTGTGACGGGTGAAAAGTGCGACCGCTGTCAGCCCGGATTTCACAGTTTGACGGAGGCCGGATGCAGGTAGAGCAAATAGAGCCCCAAAACAGCCTTATTTTAGCGCCCCCTGCTGACTAAATTCTTCAGCGCACACATGCAACTCCTTTTTGCGGGCTCCTCTACAGGTTCCCCCAAAAACTGAAAAGACCTGGCGTCCACATACATGGACAACACATTTTAGGTCATAGGATGACGTCATTTTTGTTGTTGTTAATCATTATTTTGGTGTAAAGTTTTGGGAATGATTATATAAAATAAATACTAACAAAATGTTGATTAAAAAAATATTTAAACTGAATAAAAACAGAAATACACCGGTGATGGCCCCAAATACTGCTATTAATTTGATAAATAATTTCCCAAATAGAATTAATTGCAAATTTCATTTTTGAGAAAAATCCTTGTTTAAAAAGATGCATAAAAATATGATTAGATAGTTTTTTTTATTTGATTTTAATCAGTAAGTTAAAATAATGTCAAAATAAAAGAATATTTACGATGACTTCAATGCTTCTGTTTGCGCGCTAATCTGAGCAATGTGTTGGTTTGCGGAGGCCGTGTTCGTGCTCGCCGGCAGGAAGCACCCAAGAATGCGACGTCAACACGGGACAATGTCGCTGCAAGGAAAACGTGGAGGGCTTCACCTGCGACAGGTAAGCCAATCGCACGCGCCCACGGGCCCCGTCCTGGCGTGAGCTCCGCCTTTGGCCCTTTCAGGTGCAAGCCGGGCTTCTTCAACATGGACCCCAACAGCGACGAAGGCTGCTCTCCGTGTTTTTGCTTCCTTCACTCGTCCGTCTGCGAGAGCGCCAGCGGTTTCAGCGTGCAAACCATCACGTCAAACTTTGAGAGAGGTAGCCTCCCTTCCTTTTAATCTGATTTCCAATTTGTTAGTAAATGTATGTGGACGGCAGGACTTTATGAGGTTAGGTTTTTTTTTTTTTTTAATGAACAAAAATTGTTACCTGCTCGCTAAATCAAATATGATTTCATGATGTATTGATTGCATGCAGATGACGAGCACTGGACGGGCGAGCAGCGTGACTCCTCTAGCGTGGCGGTCAATTGGTCACCCAGTGGTCAGGACATCTCACTGCTGTCCGAAGATTACTTCCCCATTTACTTCGTGGCGCCAGGTAGGCTTCCGTATGGCCAATTGGGTGTCAAATTGCGAGGACGGGTTGTAGGGCGTGCACTGGCCACTAAGCCTAAAAACCTTTTTTTTTTTGCTTTTAGGCTTAAACATATACTTCAAATTTTGTTTTAATGAGCAAAATGGTCGGTCATGTGCAAATTAGTCCCAAAAACAATTTTTTAAAAAAGAATTCTGCTTTTATTTTTAAAAATCAAGCCGTACCGCCCACCCCTAATGTGATGTTTTCCGGACAGACAAGTTTTTGGGCGACCAGCTGCTTAGCTTTGGCCAGAACTTGAGCCTGAGTTTCCGTGTGGAGCGCCGCGATACCCGGTTGTCGGCCGAAGACCTGGTCCTAGAGGGGGCCGGCTCGCGGGTAGCCGTGCCTCTCATTGCCCAGGGCAACGCCTACCCCAGCGAGCACAAGACCCACTACGTCTTCAGGTAACGTGTCTACGTGCCCCTCCCCGTCGCCCATCCCGTCCCTTCGCTTACCTCGCCGTCGTCTGTCAGACTCCACAACAGCGCCGACTACCCGTGGAGGCCGGCCGTCAGTCACTCGGACTTCCAGAAAATTCTCCACAACCTGACGGCCGTCAAAATCCGCGGCACTTACAGCGAGAAGAGTACGTCCGGCTTGGCTCGGCCTTTCCTTCGCCCCGCGGCTAACTAAAGCTTTCGCGCACCTCTGGCAGGCGCCGGCCACCTGGACGACGTGAGCCTGGTGACGGCGCGCGAGGGGCCGGGGGAGCCGGCCCGCTGGGTGGAGCGCTGCACGTGTCCGCCGGGCTACGAGGGTCGCCGCTGCGAGCGCTGTGCGGCCGGCTACCGCCGCGCCCACCCTTCGCTAGGAGCCTTTAGCGACTGCGAGGCCTGCCACTGCAACGGTCACAGTGACAGTTGCGACCCTGACACAGGTACGCAATGACGCCTCCTGGGTTGAAATTTTACACGTATATATCAAAAAGCATCAGGGGATTAGATAAGTACATGAATAGAATAATAATTTTAAAAAGTGCTATTTTTTTTGTTAAAATCTTGAATAAAAATGAATAGGGCTCACCTACTGTTTTTTTCCATTGTACAGGCGCGTGTGATTGTCAGCACGACACGGGGGGTTTGAGCTGCGAACGCTGCCGGGACGGTTTCTACGGCGACGCCGCCAAGGGGTCATCCTCGGACTGCCAGCCCTGCCCTTGCCCCGCGGGGGCCACCTGCGCTGCCATTCCCAAGAGCGGCCAGGTGGTGTGCACCAACTGCCCCGTCGGCACCACAGGTAGCGAACGGCACCTCATAGTTTAGTTTTGTTCATTTGTTTTGATTTATTTTGTTGCGGCGAGCGCTAGCCTTGTTCTAATCGCTAATTAGCACCACATTAACGCAAGAACACTATTATAACCGCTACGATAATATTCTACACTTGCAGAACTTTGACGTTTCTTTATGAATGATCAAACAAAACATAGCAAAAAATCATATAAGAACTCAATTTAGCATTAAAGTGTAATATATAACATGCTTTGCTTACCAGAGCTCAACGAGTATTAACCCGACAACCGAATCTTTTACCTCCGCAGGCAAGCGGTGCGAGCTTTGCGATGACGGCTACTTCGGGGACCCCTTGGGTCAGAGCGGTCCCGTGCGCGCCTGCCGCGCCTGCAAGTGCAGCGACAACACCGACCCCAACGCCGTGGGCAACTGCGATCGCGAGACGGGGCAGTGCCTCAAGTGTATCTACAACACGGACGGCTTCTTCTGCGACCGATGCAAGGACGGTTTCTTCGGGAACCCGCTGGCCGCCGAACCGGCCGACAAGTGCAAGGGTGAGTTAGCGAGCGCTGCGCCGCGCCACGGTGTCACTAGCGGATCTAACACGCTGCCGCTTTCCGCCCCGCAGCATGCGCGTGTTCCCAACACGGTACTTTGGGCAGTCAAACCGGCTGCTCAGCGGTGACGGGACAGTGCCCTTGTCTACCCAATGTCGTTGGGCGCGACTGCGGCGCCTGCCAGCCGGGATTCTTTAACCTGCGCAGCGGGAACGGCTGCGAGCGGTAAGGCTGCTTATCAGTTTATCCTTAAAGTCTCACTATGAGAAGTTTTTAAATAATAGAATTTTCTCAAAAAGTCTTCAAAAATAACCTCTCAAGATTTATACAGATCCAAAACAACTGAAATTATACAGCCATTCATTTTCCGAAACGCGGTCCTCACAAGGGTCGTGGGGGGTGCTGGAGTCTATCCAAGCTGACAAAGGGCACCAGCCCTGGAACACCCTGAATTGGTGGCCAGCCAATCGCAGAGCACTAATCATGGCTTGGGGAAATTTAGGTTGTTCAACCAGCTTACCATGCATGTTTTTTTGGGATGTGGGAGGAAACCGGAGTACCCGGAGAAAACCCACCTGGGATGGACTGCCACTCGTCCACCGGGCTGCAGAAATTATATCATTTAAATCATTTATTTAACTGTTTGCCATCACATTATTAGTATTCATATTTGATCCATTATTAAATCATGTGATTTTTTCATAATGATTGATATTTGGTCCCAAATGGCTCATTTTTTGTGCATTTTTTTCTTCTTTTGGTCAAAGTTGGAGTCATTTGTATTATGCTCGAATTATATTTTTATGGAAGTCAAAACAGCCAGTGAGGTAAAGACTTGGGCGTTGTCTCCGCAGGTGCAACTGCGACGCCATCGGCTCTACCAACGGGCAGTGCGACGTGGTGAGCGGGCAGTGCGAATGCCAGCCGGGCGTCACTGGCGCCAGATGCGAACGCTGCGAAGTCAACTTCTTCGGCTTCAGCTCGTCGGGATGCAAACGTAAGAATTGGGGAGTCGCTACGTGTCCTCGCCGACCGCCTCACGTGCCGCGTTGCCTTCCCAGCCTGCGACTGCGACCCCGAGGGTGCCCGGTCGGGTCAGTGTCAGGAGGACGGACGCTGCCTGTGCCGGCCCGGGTTCGTGGGCGCCCGGTGCGACATGTGCGAGGAGAACTACTTCTACAACCGCACGGCGCCCGGCTGCCAGCAGTGTCCTTCCTGCTACAGTCTGGTCCGCGACAAGGTGGGGAGCGCACGCCGCCTATCACGCCGCCTTTCAGCTCACGCGCGGCTTCGCCACAGGTCAATCAGCAACGCCAGAAGATCCACGACCTACAGACGCTGATCGACAACCTGGCGTCCGGTCAGGAGACGGTCAGCGACCGAGCCTTCGAAGACCGCCTGAAGGAAGCCGAGCGCGCCGTCCTGGACCTCCTGGACGAAGCGCGAACCAGCAAGGGTACGCTCGTCTGTAACGGGTTGAAAAATGTCACCGAAACTAAGCCCGCCTTTGCGTTTTGCCGCTTAGAAGCGGATCACGGCCTGGTGGAGCGCCTGAACGTCATCAACGGCTCGCTGAGCACGCAGTGGAAGCGCCTGCAGAACGTGCGGGGCACGGTGGAGGACACGGGGGCGCGGGCCGACCGAGCGCGCGACCGAGTCCGGCAGGCCGAACACCTGATCCACCGAGCGCGACTGGAGCTAGACAAGGCCAAGGACGCCGTGGCCCAAGTGGTAAAAGTCGCGCCGCAACGCCGCTCCCCTGCGCGCGGCGGCCGCGCTGACGGCACGCGGTCTGCTCGCAGGACATTAAAGCCCCGAGCGGTGACGGCGATCCCAACAACATGACACTGCTGGCCGAGGAAGCTCGCAAATTGGCCGACAAGTAAGGTCCCGCCGGGCTTCGGATGAGGGGCTCCCTCATCTGAGCTGACGGCCGTTATCGGCGCAGGCACAAGACGGATGCCGACCAGATTGAGAAAATCGCCAAGGACGCCAACGACACGTCGACCAAAGCGTACAACCTGCTCCTCAAGACGCTGGATGGAGAAAGCCAAACTGCCCGCCAGATAGATGAGCTCAACAAAAAGTGAGTGGCAAAAATACACAAAAAAATGTGAACAAACGATTGTATTTGATTTTGGCAATTATTTCATCCATCACTGGTGGGAGCTGCTGTGTGACACTTTCGGACTTCTTCACGCTCAGGTACAAAGAGGCGCTGGAGCTGGCCAAGAATTTAGAAAAGCAAGCCAGCAAAGTCCAAGCGGAGGCAGAGGAGGTGGGAAACCACGCCCTGAAGATCTTTGCTAACCTCACCGGTCTCCCGTCCTTCGACACGCACGCCCTAGAGGTAAAGTCCGGGCTTAGCGGCGTGGCCACTCCCGCCGCTAGCGTCCCCTCTGCCACTCTCTATTTTGCAGGAGGAGGCCGCCAAGATCAAGAAAGAGGCGTCGGAATTGGACAAACTGATTGACAAAGCGGAGAAGGAGTACAATGAGCTGAGGGACGACCTCAGACCCAAAGAAGACGAAGTGCGGAAACTTTTGGAGAAAGGCCGAAGCGAACAACAGGTACGAACGACTATGTATACATTTTAAGTCAATGAGATCCAATGAGTGAAGTGAACCAGAACCCTTTTAAAAAGTACCGAGCGGGTAATGACGATTAAATGTCTTTTTTTTTTCTGCAGACGGCCGACCAGCTCCTGGCCCGTGCCGACGCCGCCAAAGCCACGGCGGAGGAGGCGGCCAAGCGGGCTCAGTCCACCTTCCGCGAAGCCGAGAGCATCCTGGACGACCTGCGAGGTGCCCGCCCCCGACGGCCGAGCCCAAGTTACCCGTCACCCGCTAGCCGCTCGCTCACCTTGGGTGGTTTGCTCATCCTTGGCAGACTTTGACCGGCGGGTCAACGACAACAAGACGGCAGCGGAGGAGGCCCTGAAGAGGATCCCGGCCATCCAGGCCACGGTCGCCGCCGCCGTGGCCAAAACGCAGCAGGCCGAGGCAGCGCTGGGGACCGCCGACGCGGACGCCAGACAAGCCAAGGTCAAAGCCGAGGAGGCCGAGCGCATTGCCGCCAATGTGCAGAAGGTGCGTTGCTACCAATTTGGATTTGTCCTTTTAATGAGGCTTTTTTTTCTAATCAGTTTCAGTGGGTGAACTTGTAAACTTTAAAGTGCTCTGAAATAGTAAGGATGTCAAAAAATGGAAATGACTCCACCTTTAATGTTGTTTTACATTGAGAAAATGGATTCGATACTCAAATTGTCAGTTTTTTAAAATTTGTTATTCTACTCAAAAGACAAATTCATTCACCAATTCTGGTTGTGACATCACAACCAGAATAATCATAATTTCTAGTCTTGCACTAGCTAGCTATCTACCCAGCTAGCACATGTTGACACAAAGCTATATATAGAGTGCCTATAGATAGCATGCTAGCAGAAATCTGCTACTGATTCTGGGTGCGACATCAGCTGTTTGGAGTTTTTTTTTTTTAGTAGGCCGGACCAAAACAGCTGACAAAAGAAGCCCATCGGCTCTAATTTCATTGTTAAGCCTTTTCTGTCACTGTGTGTCGCAATGGATTTGTGTCCAAAATATGCTGTGCTATCATTTCAAAGTGGTGTGCTGCAGTATTTCACAAGGCCTTTAAAAGTCGACATTTTAATGGGTTGCAGGGCTCAGCCAAGACCAGGGAGGACGCCGAGAAAGCCCTTCAGGACGCCAACAAGCTGGACGGCGAGGTGGACGACATGATGGACCGGCTGAGCGCCGCCGAGGAGGAGATGAGTAGGAAGAAGGCCGAGGCCGACCAAGATATGATGATGGCGACCATGGTAATGCCTGCCCACGTCGCAACACGTCACATCATTTTACCCATTGTGGTTAATGTAGCCTTTTCCTTCTGGCCGATAAATGATCAGGCTTCCGCCAATGCCAAGGAAGCGGAGGACAACGCCCGCAAGGCCAAAGGCGCCGTCAAGACGGTCCTCAACACCATCGCCGCCCTGCTGGAGCAACTCGGTAAGTACGGAAAACATTCAAGGATCCTGTTTGTTGCTAATAAGTTCCCGTATTGACAGGGCTTGAGGTAATTTATCATTAGATTGGAAAGATTAGATTAGATTACATTAGAACTGTATTTATTCGGGAAATTTCTTGGAAGGCCGTTAATGTTTCCCTTCGCAGGCAACATCGACAAAGTGGACGTGAGCAAGCTGACGCAAATCGACGAGTCGCTCCGGAGCGCCAAGGACAAGATGGCCAACAGCGATCTAGATCGCAAGTTGAAGGAACTCAACGAGGTGGCCCAAACGCAGGAGGCCATGATCGGCGACTACGACCGGCAGATCCGAGAGATCCGCGCCGACATCGCCAACCTCAACGACATCAAAAACACGCTGCCCGACGGCTGCTTCAACACGCCGTCCCTGGAGAAGGCTTAAGCCGCCATCTCGCCGCCGCCGGAACTTTACCAAAACTCTCCTCCTTGACCCTTTTTATCTGTTTGTTTGACTTTTTTTATGGGCGCGTCAGCGCAAAGCACCAGAGACCAGCACGAACCCCGCGAGACTGCAGGCGGGAAGTCCCTCTCTTCCCGCCGCCCACCCCCTGGTTTTGGCGCGTTCTTCGCGGGTGACCACATGGGGGCAACGCGCAAGCGGTGGTCTCCGCAAGCCGTTTGAGCCTTTGTCGCGCGAGAGCGCCGAATTAGCCGCGCTACGTACCAGTGCTTTTCGGGCTGAGGGTCCTCGCGCCCGTCCGGTAAATGCTCAAACGGCTCCGGCGTCCGCTTCAGGAAGGGAAAGTTGCGTGCGGCGAAGCGATGGAAGCGATGCTCTGATGGCTTTATTTATGGATGGCTGCATTGATTTCGCTTCAGCTCCAGTTAATAGAACTCTTGTCTGTGGTCACTCGTGAAACGGGGTAGCTTGTCACAATTTAGAAAAAAATCTTTTGTGAATTTCTTCCCCTTAACACGTTGTAGAACATCCAACCGGGATGCTAAATATCCCTGGTTGGATTGATCATTTTCATGTTTAAGTCTTTGGCTGCCATTGACGGCTGTAGACGTCCAATCCATTCGAACTGGGAGGGCCGAAAGAATCAACGTAAAAACGTAGTATTGGGAATTCACAGTCAGTTTTCAAAGTTTAACCCATTGATGCCTGAATTGACATTGCATAAATAAATATACAACAAAAAGAATTGGGGGGAATAGATTAGTACAGAAAATTATAATTTTTACAATTAGAGAAACAAATACAACTAAAATTGGAAGATTAAAAAAAGATAGAAGAAAAATATATTTTATTTTAGAAATCTATATTTATACACACGGAAATCAAATTTAATACATATAAAATATTCTTAAATTTGTTTTGAAGGGGCTCTAATAAATACAAAGAAATGTATTAATTCCTTTATATTTTTATTTGAAAAATCTGATGTAAATGTCTTAAAATTATTCTTTTATTTATTCTTTTTAATTTGAGGGTTTTCTCATTTTTATCTGTATTTCTCAATTTAGTGATCTATATTTAGTATTTTTATATTCACACTATTTTGATGTACTTCTGCATTCCCCATGACTTTATGTATATTTTTAAAAATATCAATTTAGGCTTCAAAGGGTCTAAATGAATTGGACGGCTATTTTTTGTCAATGGCAGGGAATAAGTTAACTGTAAAAACGGCCCTCCCAAACTCTCACTTCCAGTGGATTGGACGTCTATTATCCATAATCTAATTTAAAGAGTTTGAGTTCCGTTTTCCGCCGTCAACGACACCGAAAGGTGATCGATCGCCCAATGCCAGCCATCCCAGTGTAAATGGATTGGACGTCGTAGACAGTCGTCGACTTCCCTCCTCAGCCGGACTCTATGCAACTTTTGTACATTTGCTCTGATACACTGGTGCTAAGACAATAAGAAATGTGTTGTGTCCGTGTGTATGAGTGTTTGTTTTCAACGGGCTTTTTGTGTCGAAATGCCGGCCTTTCTCGTTCTTCTTTCACGTCACGCGACGGAAGTCACGACGTAGTTAACCTTTTGATCTGTAACGACTTTGTGCCTTAATATATGAACTTTGTGTGTGTAATCCAAACGAGAACACTATGACCTTTGACCTCCATCCATCCACGTATCGACCATGTAAGCACACGTGTGTAATAAACAGTATTGCTAAGTTATCAGGCGCCGGCCTTCCTTTTTGGCGTCATTTGTCATTTCATTAAAGAAAAATAAATACATTTAAAAAACACCAAACTTGATTTCTTTAGTGCACTTTTTGAAAGTTTGCTGTGTGGCGCCGTGATCTTTGACCCCTGGTGAGGTTTCAGATTGAATCATGGAAAAAAAATACACCTAAACATTTTAAAATTGATTTTCAATCTTTTAATTGTAAATAATACCTTTTTCTTTAGCGTTTTTTTAAAATGTTAGCCATTCACAGTAATAGACGTCTAGGTAATTCGAATTAATTCTGAAAAAGAGTGTTCTGTCCTGCAGATGGCAGCATAATGTTTGGCCCACAAATAGAAATAGAGCTGTTATTTGAATAAGTTGGCTTCGAAACACCCCAATGTCGTATATTTTTCCTCTTATTTGGAATGTTAAGTCGTCGATATAGATGGACTTGCGACGAAGCAAACCCAAGAATCATTTCCTCGACCGTCTCGTGTGGGCGTGCGTGCGCGTGCACATGTCCCTGGGGACACGCCGGCGCGCGCGCCCCCGTCTTCACTTTTTGAGTCTTGTCTTGTTCTAGCCAACTTTCTCCCTCGCTCCCGGCAGGCCGGTCAGGACGGGACGGGACTGGGACGAAACGGGACGGCACTTGGCTGGCTTGCGTTCTTGCCTCGTGGCGGGGTGGCCAGAGGCCCGTTGACCCCTCCGAACAACAACAACGACCCCCGAGGACGGGAAACATGAGGCGGAGTCGCCCGGACTTGGGGGAGTCCTCGGCGGCTAGCGGCGAGCTAAGCTAAGCTAACGTTACTCCAGCTCGAGTCGTCGTTTGGCGCGCTTCTCGAGCCAAAAGTTTCAAAGTTGTCAACATGGACGAAGTGGACTCGTTGGACGGCGGAGCGGCGGAACCGAACCCGGAGCCCCTCTTGGCGGTGGCCGGCGCGTGTCAGCAACAGGGATGGATGCGCGTTCACGGTAAGAACGACCGTGACGTCAAACACACACAGCCGGACACGGCTTCGGCAACGGTGGGGCAAACCGGACCGAGCGGTTGCCACGGTAACCGCTTATACTAACCAAATCCCTGCTAAAGTATAACTGTGCCATAAGAGTTTACATTTCAGTTCTTAACACTCACTTTTCAACATCCTTGTTAAAAAAGAGCACAAAAATTCAGTTGCAAAAATGTAATTGAATAAAATTTCCTTAAAAAAAAAGCAAAACAAAAAACATCTAGCTAAAATTCAGCCTAAAAAATGTCGGCTGCAAAAGATGCAAGCACAAAATAACAGCCACAGAAATTCAACTCCATAAAAATTGAGTCACAATTTTTTGCCGAAAACAATGTTGTAGGCATTTTGTAGGCAGTTTTTAAATAATACAAATATTGTTGCAAAAATTCGGTCAGACCAAATTGCTGTAAAAATACGTGCATCTTAAATTTAATCACAAAAATTCTGCGAAAAAAATAATAATTTACCAAAAAATAAAAATATCAAATTCAGTTGAAAGAATTCATCCACAAAAAAATATTACAAAAATGAAGTAAAAAACAAATAATTCATGAAGAACCAATAACAAATGAGAAGTAAAATTTCACTTTAAAACCAAAAAACGAAGAAAAAAAACCTAACTGCAAAAGAGCTGCAATCTTTTTTTCCATTGAAACCAAAACAATATTGGCATTTTTTCACTTTGTATTTTAAATAATGAACAAAAGGTGTTTTTTTAATGAACTATTTATTTAAAACGTAAACAAAAGAATATTTACTGTACTGTACTTTTAAAATATTTTTTAATTACTTCCAGATTTTAATTTTCATTTAAGACTGTACTTAAAAAAGAAACATTTTAATAATTGAATGGTAAATAAATCTACCGTCACGTCTTTATCTGCCAGTGACGGCATTAGGCGTCCAATCCACTTGGACCCACTTGCTCAGTAACCCAAACATCCAAATACACGCCCCACCCCTTGCGCAATGTCCCATTTAGACACATGAGCTCACCCTTCGGGACTCCGGCGCCACTCCCGCATTCTCGCCACCGAGGTCACCGGCGGGCCGCCGTCCGTTTGCCGACCTTCGGTACTCGCCGAACCGAACCATTGACGGCGATAGACGTCCAACTCGTTCTGCAGTCTATCGCCGTGGATGGCGGCAACGGGTTGATGTCAACCCGACGGACAATGGAGTCCGACGGCGACGGGAAGCTCGACGGGAAGTGGCTTCCCAAACAGGAAAAAGAAAATAATTTGGCCGTCAACATCTGAAAATAGCTCACCGGAGCCATTGGGATTTCCACGGAATGTTGTTCAAGCAAAATCAAGCTATCTAAATGCATTTCAATGAATGATCCGTTAACTCATTGACTGCCATTGACGGTAATAGACGTCCAATCCAAGTGAGAAGCGTGGCAGCCAATGAACAAAGGTAGACATTTATCGCTGCATTTAGACTTGTTGCAATGCACTTTATGGCCATCAGAATTTTGTGCTTAATTGCTGGATTTTGGAATTCCACATACCAAATTAGTACGAGTAATCGGCCTTAAGATGTCCTCGTACTTAGCCAATTAAATTTCCAAACCACTAGTCACACATGAGCTAGATATCTTTACACATGAGCAAAAATATGTACTCAACACTGCTGCTTCTGTTTACGTTGGCAAGGTTCAAAAATGTGTGTGGGTGTAAATGGGGACAAGCTGTCATAATTAAAATGGCCCACGTCCCGATAAAAGATTGGACTATTCTCAAAGCCTCACGACGACTCATTGAGGATCAAGTCTGGAGGCGTCACGCCCGTGTTTAGCCGTCGCCGAGGAAACGGGACTCGCCGGCCGCGCGCGACGCCGCTTCTGTTTGCACACGCGTGTGCTCGGGAGTTCGTCGTTGAATCGGAACGCTTTCCACGCGTTAACTAAACACCTGAGCTGGTGTCGATCTTCCAACATTTCAGTACAAGCACAGCTGAGGGATGCATGTCAACAAGTGTTGAACATTCCCCCGCGGGCGTCCAGTTTCGACTTTCCAGCTGCTTAACTCCTCCACTGCCATCGACGGGGATACATGTCCAATTGTGTAGCGCTTGAAAACGGAATTAAACTTTAGTGTAGATGTGCAATCCATTCAAAATGGGAGGGGGCGCCTTTCAGTGACATTAAAAAAAGGTGCTTAAACTCAATTCTAGAAGATTTAAACAAGTTTATCACTGGTAGAAGTCTAAAACAAACAATCATTTGCTGCCAACCCTCCCATTTCAAATGAATTGGACATCTATTGCCTTGAATGACAGGCAACAGGTTACATTTTTGAAAATTATAATAATTATTTAAATGAGTGTATCACCAGTAAACATCTAAAATCAACTTTTAATTGCTTCAATTGGACGTCTATCCGCGCAGAAAGAGTTCCAAAAATACAAAGATATTTTGAGTCGCTGGCAAGATGTTGGACGGGGTCCAAATCCCACAAAAACAAAAGCCTTGAAAACTGGTTTTCAATCTTGTCCCAGACAAAAAAAACAAAATATTGCGTCACCGAAACCTCCGAAGCCCTTGCGGTTATTATTTTTTTAATCTTTCCGCACCTGACGTGCAGTATTTCTACTCAGGGGGCAAAGGTCACACTCGATAAGGAAGCAAAGTTGGACTCCTCAACATTCCGCTTTTGGAGGTCTTTGACCTTCTCATTTTTGTTTTATTTTAAACAGATTTATGACCCCAAGTCAAGTGCTATAAAAATAAGCCTCTTTTAAACAAAATAAAAATAAAACAGTGTTTTTCCAGTTTGGTTTTATTTAAATTAGAAAACCCAAAAATATATATTTATATAAATATAAAAAAACATCATCATGGCATATGCACCTTACACCCCTTTTTAAAAATATGTAAATAAAAGATAAGTGCAAAAATAAATATTTTTTTCTAAATAAAAACATTTTTGTCCGCCATTCCTCCAAAATCAAATCAAACCAATCGAACATCTATTGACACCGATTGCACTGATTTGCAAGTACTAATCCTCTTGGTTTGGTGTGTTTCAGAGGTCAAGGGTCCCGCAGCCCATCATTTTTCTTGTGGCCAGAGTCCATGTTTGGACCCGGGCACGTGGGAAAAGAAGTTTTGCGTTTTGACGGACAGCCAGCTGCTGCTCTTCGGCGACCCCCAACAGGTGAGCGCCGCCGCATGGGCGTACGGAACGTCCCCCCTAAACTTGGACCCCGCGCCCAGAATCGACGGGAGACTACGGAGAACTCGCCGAACGGCGCCCGCAACCTCCGCCGGACCGTCAGCGTCCCCTCGGAGGGTCACTTCCGGGACTATCCACCAGACGGCGCCTTCATGTTGGGTAA
The DNA here is from genome assembly GCF_051989625.1 of Stigmatopora argus. Classification (NCBI taxonomy): domain Eukaryota; kingdom Metazoa; phylum Chordata; class Actinopteri; order Syngnathiformes; family Syngnathidae; genus Stigmatopora; species Stigmatopora argus. Next base: position 7,955,231 of record NC_135398.1, read on the forward strand.
AGTCAATTTAGGGTTAACCATGTTTCTACTCGCTACCTCAACATGTTTTGCACCTAATCGTAATCCTAATCTTAGCGTACTACTCCACCATTTATCCTTCTTTGGAATTGATGAATATTGACGACCCGCCCCCTCCCACCAACATGACCTCTCCCCTCAACACGTACGACTCGTACGGTGTTTGTAAGGTTTTTGGGGGGTTTGTAAGGGGAATCATAATCATTTATAAGGGCAGTTATCGGCAGAGGTTGACAGGTATGACATAGTGCTTCTTATCCTTGGCCCCGCCCACTAAGATTCTAAACGGCCTTTGACTCAGGTTCCACCTTTTTACCTGGGAAGTGCACTTTGCACTTTGACGCCACTTTTTATCGTAACCAATCCTCATTTCTGGCGCCTCAAGTGCACCCTCAAGAGGACGGCGATGTCATCGCGGTTCCCTCTGCTTAGTCACGTCGTGACCTCATTTCCCGTTTCGGCTTACAACCAAAACCTCCCGTCTACCCGGGGGTCAAAGTCGCAGCGAGATGCTCAAGGCCACGCGTATCCCAGGAAGACGGGAAGTAAGAGAGGGCGGGCGAGCGATCGTCGATCGAAAATGCGCCGAGAGACAGACAGAGCGAGAGAGACGGCGAGGAAGTCGTCTTCTAAACTTAGCGCAAAAGTGGAGCATCTTCCCGAGTCTCCATGGCCTGCTTGTTCCGGAACTTCCTTCTTCTTTTTACTCCAAATTCGCGTACGCCAAGCGCGACGGCCACGATGACGGCGTAGCTCACGTTGTTAACGCCAATCTTCTCACCCGCAGAATCGCCGTCCAATCCATCACCCAGGAGGCGGAGCATCCCGGGTCTGGCCAATTCGGACAAGGGCGTCGTCGCGGAAGCGCCCTCTTCTTCGCCTTTCCGAGTGCCCGTGAGTTTCTCCGCTTTAAAAGTCATCGTAGTCATTTTTTTGATTTGCGACAACACATATCGTGTTTCTGCGTTTCAGGGCTTTTTCAGCAAGCGGCTAAAAGGTTCCATCAAGAGGTCCAAAAGTCAAAGCAAATTGGACCGCAACAGCAGCTTCAGACTTGCGCTTTTAAGAACCGCCGACGCCGATAGGTGCGCTCCGTTTATTTCTCACGCCTATTTGTGTTTGCGCCGCATCAGAGTGACGACTGTAGCGCGATCGGTCGCCTTGCGGGTTGCACAAAATTAGCCAGGACCGCCTCCGGTTGCGAGAACAGGTCTATTTCCACGCAAAAATGTCGATAGAAAGTATTGGATGTCCTTAATGCCTCGCATCGCCGCCCGTGTTTTGTGTCTCAGACTCCCTCAGCTGAAGGAGTCCACGTCCCGCGAGTCTCTGACGAGTCCCGGCGGCGCTCCGGAAGCGCTGGAGCTCGACGGGGTCGACGCCGTCACGGTCCGGCCTCTGCATGCCAGCGTTCTGGGTCGGGACTTTTGTTTTGAGGTGAGCCGGCGGAGGGAGCTTAAAGGCACTACGACATGGTGACCCTGTTAAAAAATACAAAAATGACCTCATTTCATAAAAAAAAAAACAATTTGGCAGTCCAATTTGGCCAATTTTCAAAATGTCACTGATTCTGGTTGTGATGTCACAATGTGTGGATGTTTAGCTGTCTAGTGTTGCACTAGCCAGCGTTGATAGCATGCTAGCAGCTCATTATGCAAATGACATCACGTGTTTGGAGATTTTTTAGTGGGTGGAGCAGTTAAAAAAAGTGACTAATTAGGATCCAATTTCATTAATAAGCCTTTGTTGTCACTTTCTCGGAGGGATTTGTGTCCGAATGATGGTCTGGTAAAGTCGCGTGCTGTAGTGTTTGATAGCAACTTGGAAGTTATCTGGCTCTCGCTCACACGCCCTTTTTTGTCCGCCTCCCGTCAGGTGACCTCCTCGGGCGCCACCAGGTGCTTCAGCTGCTCCTCGGCGTCGGAGCGGGACAAGTGGATGGAGAACCTGAGGAGGAGCGCGCAGCCTGACAAGGTTTTTTTTTTTTGCAAATATCAAAATAGTTTTATTTTATTGAACATTCATTCATTTATTGACCGCCTTATTTTACGTAACTAAATGCAACAAGCGTCCAATCCACTTCAATACACAATGAATCCTACAGTAAATGACCTCAAATATTTCTCCGCTTGCCTCTGGAGGACAATCGCCGCAGGACGGAAAATCTGCTGAGACTGTGGATCATCGAGGCCAAAGACTTGCCCCCCAAGAAGAAGTACTTCTGCGAGCTGTGCCTGGACGACGTCCTGTACGCGCGCACCGGCGCCAAGACCCGGCGGGAGCGCGACGGCCCCTTCTGGGGCGAGTACTTGGCCCTGGCCGATCTCCCCGCCGCCCGCAGCCTCACCGTGCACGTCTACCGAGACGCCGACAAAAAGAAAAAGGAGAAAAACAACTACGTGGGACTGGTCAACGTCCCCGTGGCCACCGTGACGGGACGACACTTTGTGGAGAAGTGGTAGGCATGCTTAAACAAATTCCTACTTGAAGTCACTGACTACTATTAACGCTTTTTACATGGAGCACATAGTAACTTTGCTTTAAACACACACACACACACACACACACAGAAACACTTAATGCTGTCTTAACTGCTTTAATGTGTTTTTTTTAACCCTTTAGAGGGGAGTAATTATTTCTAAAAAACCTTAACCTCATAAAGACCTGGCGTTAAATATTTTTTATGAATAAAATAGCTTCATATAATGAAAATGTTATTAAAAAATGCTACAATCTGGTTGTAACCCCAAGAACAGTTAAAGAAAATCATAGTTTGTAACTGCTATTGACCTCAATCCTCATCCATTTCATTTAAACTGGAAGGATGTAATTATTGGGAATTAAATTCAAGTATATGTTCAAAAAAAAAATCATCCCAGCCAATTACTCAATTTGTGTCTAAACTTATATTAATTACAGTTCGGAAAAACTCCCACTAGTTCTAAAACCTTATTTCGACAGCAATGTTATTCAAATTCTCCAACATCCACACGACTGGCCGTCCATCAGCATCCAGACTTAACGTCCTCGGACCCGTTTCCCAGGTACCCGTTGAGCACCCCGGCCGGCGCCAAGGCCAAAGGGGGCGGCCCGTCCCTGCGCCTGAAGCTGCGTTTTCAGAGCGTGGCCGTGCTGCCCATGGAGCGCTACAAAGAGTTCGCCGAGTACGTCACCGCCTCTTACGGGACGCTTTGCTCCGCCCTGGAGCCCGTCATCAGCGTCAAGAACAAGGAGGACATGGCGGCTGCCCTGATGCGCATCCTGCACGCCACCGGGAGGGCCAAGGTGAGACCCCCGTCGGCCCCGTCCAGCTTGTGGAGATAACTGAAATGATCCCGCAGGATTTCCTGAGCGACGCCGTGATGTCGGAGGTGGAGCGCTGCGGCGAGCACGACGTGCTGATTTTCCGGGAGAACACGCTGGCCACCAAATCCATCGAGGAGTACCTCAAACTGGTCGGGCACCAGTATCTCCACGAGGCGCTGGGTGAGAAGTTGACGCCTTGGTCCATTTCCATCTTTTTTGAACTGCGTTTGTGGGGGTTTCGTCTCGCAATGAAGCCCCAAAGCTTCCAATCATTCTCGAGACGAAAAGAAAAATTGTTGGGGAGGCTTCCATTGCCCATCGCTAGCTAAAAGGTAAGGCAAACATTGTGCGCAGGCGAGTTCATCAAAGCCTTGTACGAGTCGGACGAGAACTGCGAGGTGGACCCCGGCCGTTGCGCCGGCGCCGAGCTGGCCGAAAATCAGAGCAACTTGAAGATGTGCTGCGAGTTGGCTTTCTGCAAGATTATCAACTCCCACTGGTACGGGTACAAGCTCCTATTTACAAAAGTCAGAAAAAGAACAATGTCACTTCTACCACTTTATATCAGATATTGTCACTTAATACTTCCTCAGTCTGCTAATATTACGCCCAAAGTAGTTTTGTGTTGACACAAACCTTCCGTCGCCAAGGTGCAACCAAACTGAATCACCACTTCTTATTGACTTGACCTCAAAAGTAGCACCAACACAACTTTAATCTTGTAATATTACAATGTATGTCAATTCATCGTGCCAAAATGACATCAATTGCGAAAATACATCACATTTTCGGAACTCCTCTCGTAGAAAAAGACAAGTTTTGAAAAATTTGTAAATTCAATCGCCGATTTGTTAGATTGCCCCACCGCACCTGAAAATTTCCCGTCTAACATGGTGACTCGGTGCATTCGCAGCGTCTTCCCCCGCGAGCTGAAGGAGGTGTTTTGGTCATGGAAACGACGCTGCGAGGCGGCCGGTCAGCCTGCGCTCATCGGCCGGCGTCTGATCGGCGCCTCGCTTTTCCTGCGCTTCCTGTGTCCCGCCGTCATGTCGCCGTCGCTCTTCCAGCTGACACGGGAATACCCCGACGAGCGCACGTCCAGGACGCTCACGCTCATCGCCAAGGTCATCCAGAACCTGGCTAACTTCACAAAGTACGCCCGCTGCGCCGGGGGAGGAGGCGCCGCTCTTCCCTCGCTCACCACGCTGGCGCCTGCAGGTTTGGCGAAAAGGAGGAGTATATGGCCTTCATGAACGACTTCCTGGAGCGCGAGGGCGCTGGAATGCGACGCTTTCTGGGTGAAATCTCCGACCCGGAAAGCCCCTCCGGCGCAGCGGGATTCGACGGACACATCGACCTCGGGAGAGAGCTGGCGCTGCTGCACGCGCTTTTGGCGGACGTCGTGGCTCAGCTGGACATGGTACGTGCTTTTAAATTCTGTAGTCGCTTCTTCAAGTTGACAGTGCAATATTCAAAAAGTCATATTTTCAAATGTGACACAGGATTTCATAGAGCTGCACGATAGGGTGAAGTATATCGCCAAAACGTTCTATCGACCCTCAATAGTTAGCCAATTAGCTTCTCCTGTCAACTGTATGTGAGTAATGTATGCCATACATTTGAAAATAGCAACACATAATTGGCACAGAACACCTACAGCACAATTCCTTCCTATGTAAATATTACTCATTCATTATTATTTATATTATCAGCACTATCGGCTGGCCAAAAAATCCGAGGAAAACGGGTCTTGTTATGGCAATAATTTCAATGTTTTGGCAATACACATCATCACATCATTTAGCTCAATTCGATATTTAATTTTCTGAATTAGAACCCAATTGACACTCATGTTTCAGTGCCGTTGACAGGGACGGACGTCCACTCCATTTGCACTGTGAGGGGGCAAATGATTGGTCATTCAATCGCCCCCATGTCGTCCAAACGCATTGGACGTCTGTTGCCGTCAATGCCAGTTAGCTAAAATAAATAAAAATGAGCAGCCTTTACGAATCCTGGGTCACTCGATGCCGTAACATGTGCATGCAGACATGTTTGGCTACATATGTTTGCATGCGTGTGTTTGTGGACGTGATGTCTGTCGTGTTTTGCTGTGGGTGCATGTCCACTTGGAACGATGCCGAGCGGTCGCTTGTCTTTACGATCGGCTCTCGACGTCCGTCGTAGAAATTGTCGCTTGCCTGACTTATGTCACATGACCATGCTGAGCATGCATGTTAGTTTCTCTTTCATTTTGCTTTCATTCATTTTCCTTTCTGTTGTCTCCCCGTCCCCTTTTGCATCTCACTCCCTGTCCGGACGATTGGGCCCCGCCTCCTCCTCCTTCCGCTCGCCCGTCGCCTCGCCCGCATTCTGCCGCCCGCCAGCGTGAAAATTCCTTCCTGCAGGCCACGCGTGCCAAGCTGGGCGCCTTGCCGAGGATTCTGGGGGATATTTCGCGCGAGCTGGCGGGCCCCGATGCTCGGCCACGTCGCCCCGCCGACGACATCGGCGCCAGCTTGTCTTCCGGTCTGCACAGAATTTTTGACGAACCGGCCGACAGCAGGTAAGCGGTCCATTGACAAAACGAAATCAGTAGACGTAAAACGCGCTTAAAAGAGTGCGTAAAATTTTAATAGAGTAAATCGAATAACCCGATTCGAAAAAAAGCTTTGAACTCAATTATTCTGCTTCGATGATTCGTATAATTCGAGCGGCGCTGGGATTATACGATGCCCTCTTGTGGCTGCAATGAGTATGACAACTCCTCTCACGGCAGGTTTTGTTTGAACTAATATGGGTTTGTTTATGCATTCCTAATTTACTTTTGAGATCTATTTACCATTTGTATCACTTGAACAATTTGTTTTGTCTTATTGAAAGAAAAAAAATCAGTAAGGAGCGAAATGGACTCTTGCTTGTTTGCCTTTTTTTGTCCCAGTGTGTCGTGTCCTGACGTGAATTCATCAACGACTTCGGCGGTCACCCAAGGGGCGTACGCCCCGCCGCCCTGCCGACCTCCCTCCGTCGGTGCGCCAGCGTGCGGACGAAGCGTCTCCCTGGCGGACCTTCAGGACACCGACCAAAACCCGCAGACAGATTCCCGGGCACCTGCGTTACCGCCATTCGGAGATGCACTGCCTCAGAGCGCCCCGCAGGTACGTCGTCCAGTCAACTGATTGGGTGATGGATCACCGACCTTCCCGTTTTTCCTCAGGTACGTCGCCCTCTGGCCGCACCCGTCGAGCGTCCAAGCGGCCCGCTGCCACTCTCCTTCCGCAATCCTGCCTATCGGCCGGGCAACCCCGCCTCTCCGGCAAATAGCTCCGCACCCTCGCCTCAGGACTCGGGCACCGGCAGCTCCCGTGGGAGCCGGCGAGGGGGCCTGGGCGGGAGTCCGGAACGGCCAGCCGCCGCGGTGGCCGCGCCCTGCCGGGGTGCCGCCGCGGGCACCGCCAACATCATCAAGGTGGAGCAGCAGAGTCGCCTCGCCAGCTCGGATAGCGCGCCGACCGACGGCCGGCCCTCTCCTGACGGGGCGGCGCCTTCTGCCGGCACACAGCGGGTGAGCGGGGTGTGCAATCATTAAGAAGTTACAGTGACCCCAAAAATGCCCCCGAATCAATAGAAAATCATCTATCCTCAACCCTCCGTTTACAGGCGTCACCGTGCACCATGTCACCCGTTGAGCGAACGGCCGCCTGGGTGCTCGGCAACGGCCAATATCACCAGGACAGACGGCGAGGGGAGCCCACGCACGCCGAGGGCAGCGGCCCAGAAAATGGAGGGCATTCGGAAAAGGTAAACGCCCAGTTTGGCGGGGAAACTTTGCCGTTGAGGCCGTAGATGTCCAAATATTACGAGATTTCCAAACACGGCGTGCTTGCCGGCAGCACGAGGCCGAGGTGTGGCACCTACGGGATCTCCTGCGCGCCTCCTGCCGCCGCCTGGAGGAGTACGAGCGCCGGCTGCGGGCGCAGGAAGTCTCCATCGGCAACATGCGCACCGACTACACGGCGCGACTGGACGCCAGCGAGGAGAGGCGGCGGCGCGAGCGCCAGCACAAGCAGCAACAGATTGACGACATCCTCTGCAGGCTGCTGGTGGTGGAGGAGGAGCTAAAACGCGACCACGCTGAAATGCAGGCGGTGATTGAAAGCAAACAGGAGATCATCAACGCTCAGGTACGCCACTTATAAATCATTGCCGTGTCATACGGAGGGAAAAAACGGAAGCTGGCGGAAATCTTAGTGATCAATGGCCATGATCTGTGTGGCATTTTTTTGGCTGCTGTGACCTTTGACCTTTGGGGTTAGTCACCCCTCAATGTTTAGGATTTTGTTGTCGGTTTGTGAAGGGTGGTGAATTTTATTTTTAAACCGCCTGCCCACTTCTTGTCCACTCAAAATGTTTGAAATGTCACTCCTTGGCTGCCATTGACAGCAATAGGCGTCCAATCTATTTGGAATGGGAGGTCTGAAAGCTATTGAATGATGTCTCAGTAAATACTGCACAATGTATTTTTTAAATGTTTTCTATTGATATTTTATTTTTAAAAAGGTAACACTAAATATTCACCAAATATAACATACTCATTTAACATGTGCAAGCTCATCCTAATTTAAATGCGTTGGACGACCACCGCTGTCAATGTGAATGTTTTCTTTGGCCTCCGGTAACTTTTGACTCCGTGTGTCCAATCAGGAGCAGCGCATCGCGTCTCTGGATGCAACAAACGCCCGATTATTGGCGGCGCTGACGCAGGTTAAGGAGCGCTACAGCGTGGCGCCGCACCCTCGAAACCCCGCCAAGCTGTCCATTACCGAGAACGGAGAATTCAAAAACAGCGGCTCCTGATAGGCCAGGAGAGGAGTAGGGGCGGGGCCGAGGCCCACCTTCACTGTATGGGTGTTGACGTTCGCGAAACCCAACTTTTGTAACTTTTCTAATGTTTGATGTGTCTTTTATTTTGAAAGCGGCAACGTTTTTATCTGCGCCTTTCACATTTTATTTATTTTTCCGCTTACTGTTCGAGCTACTGAAGTGTGCAAGTTGAGGCCGTTGCGTCATCTCTAGTAAAAAGTGACGCTAAAGAATGTAACGCTATTCTCTCTTGTTAGGGCACACCTTGGCTGCCATTGACGGCGCTAGACGTCCAATCCATTTCGACCGAGAGGGAGCAAACGAACGCCCACTCCCACTCAAAATGGATTGGACGTTTACCACCGCCAATGACACTACAAGATGAATATTCACAGCCAGTCCTCCCATGTTCAAGGAATTGGACCACTATACATGTCAATGGCAGCCAATAAATTAAAGAATATTATTAAAAAAAACTTCAGAACATTATTGCAAGCCATGAGCAGAGTGTATTTATTTTGTGTGTTATTACGATTCATTTTTTTACTATATTTACTCATGAAAATATGAATCAAAATATGGTCACGGAATATAATTTAGACCTAGTGCTCTGCAGACTGTATGGAAATAGCCAAAACGTTCGGTCCATGTATGCAATCAAGTGTCCATGTTGGCTAACTAGCTAGCTAATGAGCTATCTCCATTCAATAGTTCGTTTGCTAATTAGCCCATTGCCTTTCTCAAACTCCGCCTCTTAAACGGATATGTAGTATCTGGAGAACTAGTGACTGGAGCATGTCCGACGAACTCGGGTTAAAATGACCTCTTTTCTTCTCAAAGTCGTAAAAAAGTGGATTGAAGTAGATTTTAAAGGCGCGGATTACATTGTCACACCCGGCGAAATGTCTCCAACGTAAACAAGCATACAGACTTCTTCTAAGGTAAGAATAAGCTAACGCCAGATGCTAACTAGCATGTCGTTTTTCCTAAAATGCTTTAGTAGAGGCAATAACGCCAGATGCTAACTAGCAAGATGTTGTTCCTAATATGCTTTAGTAGAGGCAATAACGTTCAGAAAAATGGATATCAAAGTTGGAGTCACCGTTATGGAATATTATGTCATAATGAGATGTCATGGGTGTAATGTCAGTATACCTGTTTCCATTAGCTAAACTTTATTCAATTCTCTTACATTAAAGCTATGCTTCCTTTTTTAAGTAAGCATGGCGTCTTAATAAGTGCCTCTAACTTAAGTTCGTATTTTTCATGTAACGTTTTGTGAACGGACATTATAGCATCCCAACCCCTTTGGTTTAAGAAACCTTGCATGTTAGCCTGCTATATATTTTTATTTTTTGCAAATTTAACCCTTGCTGCATTATCTAAATCGCTTTGCCTCAATTTTGATTTACTTAAAACACTGGTCTACTGCCGGGTCACCTATCTTGTCGGTTTAGCAAGCTAACAAGGTGAGCTTTTCCACCCATAAAACAATTGAAAATAGAAACACATAATCCACACAACCATATTTTTTCTACTATCAATATTCATTTATTGACTGTCATTGGCAGCAATGGGCGTCCAATTTATCTAAACTGAGAGGACTGGCTAGGAACACATGTTTTTAGTGCCATTGCTGGCGCACGAGGTCCAATTCATTTTGACTAGGAGGGGCGAACCATCGAATGCAGTCAAAATGAATAGGACGTCTAGCACCGTCAATGGCAATGAGTTAAAATAATGATAGCCTAATATACAGCACTTAAAAATGATGGCAGATTTGAAATCGGTGACCAATAACTGTTTAGGATAAGTAAAAAAAAAAAAAAATCAAGAGTCCGTGCCAACGCTCAGTGGACGCTCAGCATATTTCTGATGTGTTTGGGCGTGGCCTCGTCGTTCAAGTGCTTGGTGGTGTACCTGCGGGAGGAGGCGGGGTCAGAGTTTAGCGCGCCGACCCACGGCGACCGTCGCGAGTCCCCACCTGAGCGCGTCAAGAAGACCTTCCACGCTGCTCGCCGGCTGCTCTCGAAGCACCCTGATGCATCCTTTCATCTGCCGGACGGCGACCCAAAAATAATCAGCGCTCGGCTTCACTTTGCGCCTTCGGCGACCTTACGTCAATGTTGGAGGTCTTGACGAAGGCGCCCGCCGGGTGCACGTGGTCGTAAAGGATGATGACGCCGACCATCACGCGAAGACAAAGCGACAAAGTCTCCTCGTTGCTGAAGCGACTTCGGTACTCCCTGCGGAGGAAGTGTGGGGGGCGGGGTCAAATTTGGCAATCAATCGGCGAGCGATCGACGTCTGATGCGTTTTGGACTCACGGCGTTTCCAGCATGACTTTGCAGACGCTGGCCATCGTACTCAGGCAGTCGGTGGTGTTCTCGATGGGAATGTCGGGATTCTGCAAAGGGCAAAATACTTTCGTTTTTTTTTTTAAATGGAGCATAAGTGTTTTTTTTGTTTTTTGTTTAGTTTTCAAAAATTGTAAACGTATGAGACTATTTCGTTTTTGTCTTTGACTTAGCTTTTTTGAGTTAAAACCAAATAAAATTATTACACTCTGGGTTGTTCGTGTGGCCTTGTGATTGCTAATTGAGTCCACCTGTCGTTTTCCCACCCGGTGTATCGCCTGCTTTCTCCCTTCACATGCGTAACAAAAATTTAAATTCAAAAATAAAAAGAAAAGGATAATATTATTAGTACTTTTTCAAAAGTAGTTAAGAGATTTTTTTAGTGTTTTTTTTCCTTTTGCTTTTTTGATTGGAAATTTTAATATGGAAAAAAGGACAATAGTTATAAAATTAAAACATTGAAAGTAAATAAAACTGAATTTACTGTTGTTTTCCTTGTTTTTTGTTTGAAATTAATTTCATTAAGAAATAAGGATAAAATATGTTTAAATATTAAATATTTTAAAGTAAAGAATGTTCATGCTTGATTTCTTTTCATGCTTATGTAAAATTAAATACAAAAAAAAACAATAGAAGAATAGAAATGTTTTTCTTTGATATTTTTTTAAATATATTTTTTATTTTGAAAGGTAAAGACTTACTGTTTTCCCCTTTTTCCTTCACTTTTTATAACTAAAACTGTTTTTCACCATCGAAATAGTTGACGTTGAATTTGATCAATCCTACTTGCGTGCGTACTCACATCGGAGACAAACTTGCTGGTGGCGTCGCTCAGCGTCTTCAACATGGGCGTGGCGCTGGCGTAGAACAGAGACATGCGATTGGCCATCTCGTTGGTGACCTCGGCGTCCGCGTCGCCCTGAAAACCATGCGCGCTTCAAATTCGGGCCGCGACCGAGCGAGCACGTCGACGGCGAGCCGGCTCCTCACGCCGATGTTGTTGATACGCATGCGGCTGATGGTGCGCCGGTAGTAGCTGAAGTCGTTCTGGATGGCCGGGATGGTCATCTGAAAAACAACCAAAGCGCAGCGGGAACTTAGAAAGGCGACACGGAGAAGACGGCGAGCACGCCAAGTGGACCTTGAGCTCGTCGAAGCGCAGCGTGAAGTGAAGGATGAGCGCCAACTGGCGGGCCAGCGCCTGCTTCTTCTCCAGATGCTGAGTCGCCGGCGCTTCGGGGTCCGTCAGCGCGCCCAGCAGCCACCGCAGACCCTTTTCTAATCGGACGGCCATAACTCGTTGGCGGTGGCAGAACGGAAAAACAATCTTCACCTCACCGAGCTTGTGCGAAAACTGGTAGAAGCGTTTGAGTTTGGCCACCAGCGGGAGAACGGCGGCCCACGCCCTCTCCTGAACGCCCTCGGAGGCGGGGCTCTGGATGGCCAGCCGGATCTCCTCCCCGGCGCCGGCGTAGGCCTGCAGCTGCTCCAGGACCAGGCGAGCCTCCTTCAGGACCTCGTCCACCTTCTCCCAAAGCTCCTTCTCCGAGCGCGACGCCTCGGCGCCTGCCAAAGGCGTTAGGCCGCCGCCTCGCACTTTGTTTTACGCGCCGACGGCCGGATCGCCTTACTCTCAAAGTCCAGGAAGAAGTTTCCCGCGTTGTTGTCGATGTCCCGGCTCAGAACCTTGATCAAGTTGCCCATGGTGACTCCTGCAAAACTGGACAAAATAAGGTGTTCGATTTAGCCAGGGTTACGGGATAGTGTCTTTAAAAAAATATAAATTTATATATATATATAAAATGTTGATGGAGCTCAAATTGCCAAACGCTTCCAAAATGCACAGCTAACAATTGGACAATGGATCTTCTTGTCTAAATTAAGTGAATTCCAAGCGAAACTTGGCAAATTCTTTTTTTATTTTACTCCAAAACAGACAGTCTATTGCTGTCAATGACAGTGAATTGAGTTAAACATGTAAGCAAGTGGCCTGACCTCAGATCAGTGGGCTTCACTTCCTCTCCTTTAAATTTAGCCCAAACCTCAACACTTCCTCTTTCACTCTTTGCATTCGTCTCACTTCAACGTGTCAATCTCAAGTGTCTTACTTTGGATTGAACACATTTATGATACCATTTTGAAGCCGTTAGAACAGTCGAAAGTCCTTCAATGGAATATTGGAAGTGTTAATACGTCCAATCTATCATCATGGAAGTGGGGGAGGATGAGGCTATGGTCCTTTTTATCACTAGGAGATGTCCAATCCATTTGGAGTGGCAACAAATGAACATTTCCGTCATTTGCTGCCTTCCTACCACTTCAAATGGATTGGACGACTAGGCATGGCATGCAATGAGTTGAGGGCTTTAAACTGTGCATCACTTTTTAAAATCTTTTTTTTATTTTTTTATTTATTAAATTTAGTGACTCACTAGTCATGCACTTTTTCCCCAATTTGCAGTAGTAGGATGATTGGTCCCCACATTATTAGATGTCTATCATCTTGCATGGGTGGCAAGAAGATGAAAGTATGATTTTTCTCATCACTAGTCTACATCCAATCCATTAGAAGGGTGACTATCGACAGCGAATACATTTCGTCCATTGGCTGCCAACCTTCCCACTTCAAAAGAAGGCAAATTTCACCTTAAAATCTGCCTGAAACGCCCATAAAATGATGCAGAAACAGAAATTAAAATCCAAAAGTCTGATCAGCTATGTTAAAAAATATAATAGTAATATTAGAGCAGGTAATGCTTGAAGTGTGTGTGTTTTTGCAACCCAAAGTTTTGTTGTCGAGTCTCAGCACGAGCGAGCCGACAAGTCTGGACCGGCTAGACCAAAGCAACAACCCACCCGCCCAAAGCATAGCATAGCAGAGTACAGACCCCCTCCCCGTAGAGACCGCTCCCAAGTCCCCCCCGCCGCAGTGCTCACCTTTTGCCCGGAGGCCGAGAGATGGACGCGGGGCTCGTGGGTTCGGCGTTGGCTCTCTCGCGGGTCCAGGTGATCCTACATGCCGGAAGTGGGCAACTCAACGCGCCGTTCACTATAAAAGGAAACGTTTCCTGCAGCGGTGGCCAATGGGCGAGCGTCTACGGAGCGTCACCGCCACGTTCAAAACACACTGAAGCATTTCTCTAAACGCGCAGTCCGAAACTGTCACCGCAGCAAACCACCAAAAGAACAGAGTGCACTTCATCTTTTTCAAGTTCAAACAGCTGCCAAGGAGGGGGTTGGCTTATTTGCTGCCATCTGGCGGACGAAGAAAAAATGACATGAACAGCACTCGTTTTTCAACCTGACTTTAGCATCATTTCCCAACCGAGGGATGGGAGAATATTCATAAAATTATTTTTTTTATATTAAATCATGTATTGTATTCCTACAAGACTATTTCAATAAAAAAAGTTCTCATATTAAGAGATTCAAGTGGTTTTGTTGCTTGTTTTACATCACGCCAACCAGAAGTGGTTTGTTTTCACAGGCTTGACTTTTGTTGACGTAAACACAAAACTACTTTAGATGTAATTTTCGTAAATTGAAGTCCTATTGGGAGAAAGGTCTGTAAATTGTTATTAGATCATTTATTTTTATGTTACATTAACTGGTTGTTCGGGGTCTGCAAACTATGAATGCAAAACTGCTTTTTTACTGCTTCTTTTCTGAGTGAGTAAAAGGGAAGAATTAAATATTGAAATACTTTTTGGGTGGAATTTGATACCCCTTGATAAAACTTTAATGAGAATGACTTGATGTTGTTAATACGTATCGACCAGGCTGCTGTGGTTTTCAAAATGAATGTTTGAAGTGGGCGGGGCTAACAACACACCATCTGAAAGAACCTATATTTTTTGTGTACATAGTCCTTACCAGTCAACCTCACGCTATCGATGATGGTCAATTTGTAGTTCACAAACAAGGTCTGGCACTGACACTAAATTTGTTGTTTTTTCATATTTTATTATTTTTAAATGTTTTAAAATATTACATGTGACCTTGAATGTGAAGTCATTGTTTTCGTGGCTGGGTCTGCCCCTCTTTAACTCTGTTGACTGCTATTGTCACTGAATAAAGTTAAGCCTCTTTAAATGGATTTATGACTAGACTAGACTCCATTTGAAGTGGAAGGGTGGCAGTGAGTTTTTATTTAATGCCAACCATCCACTTCAAATGGATTGGAAGTCTTCTAGTCATAAACCCATTTAAAGAGGCTTAACTTTATTCAGTGTAACTCACTGACAGCCATAGACATTCATTTGTTCTCACCTTCTCCGGGTGGATTGGATGTCCATAGTGATGAATAATACTAAATAAATAAATATTTCATTCATGCCTAAATCTATTCAGTTTAGGTGTTAGTTTTTTTTGGCTTTTGTTCTGTGCCTTAAATAACACCCCCAAAAGAAAACCTACTTTTTCTCCTCACTGCCAATCTTTTCTTGTTGTTTTAAAGTATCACATGACCTCCATCTTCTCTTCAGAAGCAAAGATGTTATTAATAGCGGCTGCGGCGTGGAAGGGAGGGGGACCTCCATTTTGGAAAAATGAGGGAAATAGATGAGAGCATATTCATGAGGGTGGCTGAGTGATTCTGGGGCGGAGGGGAGTGGCTGGGAGAAGAACCAAGATGGTGACTGGCTGTCACTAGCCGCCCCTCCACACCTCCCGGCTAGCCAATGGTGAGCTTCGCTGCCGTTTGAATGATGTTTGGGGGGGGGGACCCAAATGTCTTTGATGGTGGTGGGGATATCATAGTCACTCATTTGCAGCCAGGATATATTTATGCTGCCTTCAGAGCGGCTACGTTTTCTTGTGGTGGCGCAATGGGTTCCCATCCGACGTCAATATAATGGCGCGCCAAGGGGAGTTGGCGCCAGGTTGAGAAGATGGGTCGGGCGCGTGTTTTGTCGCACGATGCATGCCACCAAATTATGTTCAGACGACAGGGCTAAAAGTTGAAATCTGTCTACCCAATTTGCGATTCACATAATATTTGGACTATTCTCGTAGTTGATTGTCTATTAATCGTGGCAACCTTAATTTATTTAGTGTAATTATCTCTATATACGACATCAATCTCCATTTGCTATTCATTCTGGCATTAGCAAATGACAGGTTACTCTTTCACAAGTACAAGATTGTACTTTAGTACAGGAGTCCAATCGCGTACTTATCTCGCGAGTGCTTTATCTCTTTCATATTTTTGTTCAGAAAAGTTTGTATTACGGAGTAGAAAAAGGACTCTACAGGTAAACCTGCCCAGACCGGCTCATTCATCATCGTCTCTCAGTCACCGACACGTGTGTCGTCTTTTTACTTGTGTGTCCTTTTGGTGTCCTTCCTGCATCCTCGCAGCAGCCCGTAAGCCCCGCCCCCACTTCCTGCTGCAGCGCCGACCTTTTTTTTTACACCTTTGATCCCTCGGAAGCCGTGACCCCGCCCCCTAAATAGTCCCTCCCACTGTGTACGATGTGGAAACAAGGCCAGATTAGCAGCGTTCATCTGATCGTCTCCATGGTGATAGTGACGTCACGTTGGCTAAGAAAAAACGGTCGATGCCGTGTTAATTGGCGACCAGCAGAGGGCGACTTGTCGCTTTCAAGATTAACTCGTTGACTGCTCTTGGTGCCAACAGATGATTAATCCAGTTCAACTGGGAATGGATTGGACGTTTATTGCCGTCATCAATGGTACGGAAAATGAATCACCAGAAAAAAAGGTGATTTTATATATTAATGAATAAAATATCTGAATAAACGACAAGGCACAATGTATTAAAAAAGTAATTTCCACTTGTTAAATCACATTAACAGTGCAGGTGAGTATTTTTTAATATTCAAAAATACATGATTCCTTTTCATCTGTATTTTTAAGATAAAAAATCGCAACAGTAAATACTGCTTGACTTCCGTATCAGACAATCATTCAATTCTTTTAGTGGCACTGAAAGAATTAAAGAAGAAAACAAAACTAGAATTTAATTAACATTTCTATTCACCGTAACAAATTAAAAAGACAAATAAAAGAAATAAATGATACAAAATAAAGAAAAAAAAGATTTAAATCACACTTTTTTTGTATTTAATTATCCAAATGACAAACTATATAAATTATATATATATAATTTTTGTAATCCTGCGAGCAATTATTTAGGGGGATTTCATTTTTTTAATGACAGCCATAGATGTCCAAACCCTTTCATATTCGACATTCCCTCCCTGTTCAAATAAATTAGACGCCCTTGGTATGTGAACGTGTACATATGTGAATTTGCAACTGTATTGCACGTGTGCGTACATGTCGTTTATATTTTGCGGGAAGAAGAAGTGAGGACGGTTGTGCGCGACTGCGCACTTCCTGTCATGGTTCTTCTTCCTCATTCTTCACTTGAGGCACACACCTCCAAATTGTTTTCTTCAACTTTAGCTTTAGCAGACTAGCAAGCATCTGTTGTGTGGCCTTGTGAGCTCCCTTTTCTCGGAAACCTTCAAAAGTGTTGTGTGGTTTGTTCTCAGACGACCTCTGATGACAAGTCTCACGCAAACAATGTCCTAGTACTACAAAGTGTGGTCCAGAAAGACACCAAATAGGAAAAAGAGGTGGAAATATGTAAAACGTCACAACAAAAACCACATGACAAACACGCCTGTGCTGCTCTACTGTATGTGTGCGGGTGTGTTTGTCTAAAAATAGAATTTGGTGAAGTAGGGTTCCTCCCTGCTGGAACTTGGAAAGTTTCTCTTTCAACCTTACAAGGAATTGGAAGAGAGGAGGAGGCTAACATAATACATGGCAAGAAATGCTAGTGAACATGCTAAGCAGTTGCTAACAGTGATGCTAATGCAGATTAGCAGTGCTAAAGGCAAGGCCAACACGTTTTCGCCAGCTGCGACTATGTTCACAAGGAAACAACTAAAAATGTCAAACACGAAAGTTATATTTGCGCAAACTTTAGTTTTTTGTTTTTGTGTTTTGTAGCATGGTTTGGTAACATGTGGATAGTCTTGTAACACCCACAGTTTAGTAATATATGGGTACAATATAGTAAACTGTATGTGCAGTTTAGTCATCTGTAGCCACAATATAGTAATCGGTGGTTACTGATTTGTATAGTTTTATTCGGGTTAGTAATCTGCACCCACATGTACAGATTAGTAAACTTTTAAATTCAGTCTCCTAATCTACATCCACGGTTTGTTCATACGTGGGTACAGAGTAGGGTGACAAAAAAATATATATTGGAAAAGTGAATCCGCTCCAATGATTGTGGAATCCAGTGGACATTTTCCACATTACCCACGGCCGCCATTTCACGACGTGTGCATGTACGTGTGTGGCCGAACAAAAGCTGCAGTGTCTTTGTGTGTGTCGTGCACACCCACACACAATCGCATTAACTTGACACATAGGAACATTTCTTTATTGACTTTTCATTTTCATAAATCAACTTGGAAACTCGTGCAAGTGCTTCTGAGTTTGAGGGAATACTTTTTTTACTTGTTGCAATTGGGAAATTATGATTTAATCTTTAACAAAAAAAACCATTTGCGTACCCTGTGCCAATTTAGTGGCTTGTCGTGTCATATTTTGCTCATAGAATTACATTTTACTGCAATGCTGAATATTTGACCTGGATGAGACGCGCGCTAGTGTGTCGCCATCCAGTGGCTGCACGTGGTATCACTTGTTTTTCCAATTCCGGCTTTTTATAAATTTGCAGTCATTTAGGTTTTCAAAAACTCAACATTTACTCAAGAGATTCATTGGTCATGAGGTAATGTTTATCTAATAAAAAAAAGTGCGATTATTAACCCCAATTCAAATTATGACTGGAAAAACTGCTCATGTTTCAGTGCCATCATTCGTTCATTCACTTCACCTTCCCGTCCCAATTGTTTGGACGCCTGCCGCCGTCAATGGCAGCTAATGAGTTCATAACGTTTTTTTTTTCTCTTCTCCCCAGACACGTCTGGAACGCCACCACTAGAGGGCCTCACGGGGAAAGATTGCTTTCAAAAATGAAGAGTCCAAATGAGGTCGGCGAACTCAATTACAACACGCTGCCACCAGGGGGAGACAGTCTTCAACCTCAGTGGAAAAGATAAAAAGTAAACCCTCGCTTTTTCCCGGCTCACTTAAGGCTGTCCCATTGTTCTTTTTTGTAAATCTTGAAGTAAAGACATTCAGTGCGGTAATGGGTAAAAAAAAATCGTAGATGGGTTTACTCATTAGCTGCCATTGACACAGACAGAAGTCGAATCCATTTTTCCCCCCACGAGGGTACTGAAACCTGATCGTTCGGCGTGTAGTCGCCAAGGTTGTGTTGAAAGGAATAAACGTACCTGAGGGAGACCTTCCCCCAGTTGTCTCACACACACACTAACCCCAAAGGACTTGTAAAGACAACACCGACTCCCATTGTCATGCGTGTTCTTCTCATGCTAACGTTACCAGCAAAGCATCACACATGTACTCCTCGTTTGCGCATTTCACTTGGTGTGAATTTTTGTCTGGGTGTGTCTGTGGGGGGGTGTCAAAAGGTCCTGAAATTGTGAAAACTCACCAACATGTTTTATTTGTTGATGTTCCACAGAATTTTTAGAACTTGTAGAAACTTCACCGGTAAAGATGAAGGAAGGGACTGTTGAGCAGGCACCGCAAGTAACCCCGGGGGTGTCGGAACAAGTCTCGACAATGCCACTCTTCCACTTTTTGAAGAGGAAGATGAGGAGGAACAAGGAGACGCTCTGAGGAACAATCGCAAAGAGCAGGGAGGTTAAATTCATTTGACCTCGTGACATCCCATGTGGGCCAGATAAGGTAAATTGCCCGCCGCCATTGACAGCGCTAGACGTTTAATTCACTTTGACTGGAAGGGGGTAAAATGGCACTGAAATATTAGCAATCACAGCTGGTCCTCCCCATTATTGTGATTAAAAGCCAAGAGATTCATTTGGGATAAAGTCCTGTACATTTTGGGTACTCACTAAGTGTCACTGACGGCGCTGGACGTCCAATCCCTTTTGACTAGAAGGGAGAAGTCACAAGAAGTGGGCAAGAATAAATAGAAATGGGAATGGAGATGTTCTGAACAATAGGAACAGATTGGGAGATCCTAGATCCTACTGGAGAACAAAGGAGGAACAAGAGGGGGCTTTGGGTGACAATGGGGACAAACAGGTTTGGGGTGGAGGGGTAGCATCCAAGACCATGATGAGGTGTTGAGAAGAAGTGTTGAAAGGAGAGAATAAGAATCAAAATCCCACATGAGCAAAAGATAGGAACATCTGCCCCCATTGAACTGAATGGAACTGCCAACAATCTGTTCCAAACTGGTCGAATAGTAGAATCTAATTGTGAAGAATAATAATGTTTACTTGTAGTTAACAATGTAAAAATGAAACTTTATTTTTTTAATAAATAAGGGAATATTTGCTATTAACTCAATGTCTGCCGTTGACGACGATGAGCGTCCAATTTATCTAAACTGGGAGGACAGCTTGTGAATGCAAATGTTTCAAAGCCATTGACGGTGCCAGATGTCCAATCCATTTGGATTGGGAGGGGTAAACAAACGTTCAGATGCCCCCAGGAAATGACCCAGAATTGTCAGAGACGGCATGAAGTGATGATCAAATGCCCCCAAATCAACAGGAAATGACACGGGAATTACTACAAAATGACTTGTAATTGCCACAAAATTAAAAAAGACCTGACCAAATAATATGGTTATAGTTCATTCGTCACTCCCAGGAAAAAACGGATTGGACGTCTAGTGCCGTCAAAGGCAGCCAGTAAGTTCAATGAGTTAGTTAATTTTGAGTCATTTTGTGGCAATTTGGGGGTTGTTTCCTGTTGATTCTGAGTTACTTTCTGTTGATCGTGTGACAAGTCTAGGCTAACTAATCTATATTTTATGTTAATTTGGGGGCATTTTAGGGGTGTTTCTCATTAAGTATTCAGTAATTGTTAACAATGATGACCTCCATAAGACTTTTTTTTAACTGAATGTAATTCTGTAGACTGAATGTGTAATTGGATATAAATAGAACTTTTTGGGGTCAAAAACGTGAGGTTTTAGTAGACCAGTGAACATTTGGGCTAATGAAAACCCGAGCCTGCATTATGTGGATTTCTGGAAAATGTTCAAGTTCTGAATCGGGTACCAAATGTAAGAGAAAAAACGTTCGGTAGCCAAATTTGGGCGACAACAAAAGCAGCGCTAACAAACTGTGTGCGCTCGAAATGGGAAAGCTCGTCAGTCGAAGCGGAATTCCAGACGCCACATTTTCCGTCTGGCCGACGCCGCAGCATTTTGAAATGACTGACGGCGGAGAGGGCAAATCGAGGCTCGCCATTGGCTCGACCTCACCGAGGACCTGGCCAATGGGAGCCGTCGTGAGCCTCGGCCACTCCCCTGTCAAAGCCGGCCGTTGGTTGGCGAGCATTACTCAAAAGTGAATCCCATCCCCCCCAAAACGAGCAGCGCGTAATGGCGGCGTCGTCTGCGCCACTTTGTTCTTCTCATGTTTCGCTTGTAAAAGCGGATGTGTGCAAAATTCGGTAAGGAGAAAACCATGTTTGCCCTTGTGTCACCTCACGAGCACACCACTTGGTTGATTTATGTTTTTGGGGGGCACTTGTCGCATGTGTTATGTCGCACTGTTTTTTTTTGTTTTTATTATCCCCCACCTCGGCCACTTTTGTCTCCAACAAAGGCGAAAACGAGGCCACTCGGTCAAAGTCCTCGCTCACTTCACCGTGTCTCGTTCACGTTGTCTTTTGGCTTTGACTAAGGCAAATGGCGCACGGGGGGTCTCGTCGAATGTTTTTATCTGGTACAAACGAAAGACGAGCAGGAGAGGAGTTTAGTACGCCATTCGGTGGCGAGGCGAGGAGGCTCAAAATGGCGCCCGGGGAAAGGAGAGAGGGAGGGGCGAGGGGAAAAGCTCAAATGGCGGCGGCGGCACTGGCGCTGGCGCTCCACTTGGCGTTCTAACGACGCCTCCGGCTTTTTTCGCGATCAAAGGCGGACACGCGAGGACGCGGCGCGTTCAACGCAAGCGGCAACCGGCGATAGAAGTCAACATTTTTTCCTCTTTCCACTCAATTTGCTCTCCCTCCGCCCGCGGAGGCGGGTAAAACGGGGCCGCGAGTCGTCTCCCGATTGGTTATCCCCGACATCAATCGATGAAACGGGGACGAACGTCACCCGCGCTCGAGCCGAGGTACAGAACTCGACGTTTGGGGATTTCCGGCCGTGTAAAAGCCCGCCAGGAGCAGGCGGCCGCCATTTTGTCCGCCTAATTCGGTCGCCTTGACATTTTGCTGGGCAAAAAGTGACGAGCGACCGCTGGGGACGGAGGGGGCGGCGGCCCGGGGGGCTCGGGCTTCGGAGCCATTGTTCCAGCCGAGAACACCTCTGCCGCCCGCGCGGCCAATGAGCGGCGGGGCAGCCGGCCGCGGCCCCGCCCACAAGCCTATAAGAAGCACTCGGCTTCCAGTTCGCTCGGCCATCGGCACAATAACACAGCGAACGAACGCCATCAGCCGGGAGTTCTTTCGTCCTTCTTTCTGTTCCAGACTCCTTTATTTTAGTCACCCGAAACAATGGCAGACGCCAAAGTGGACTCGGTCTCGGAAATGTCGGCCAAGGTAGGACCCGTTCGGGCTCCTTTTTCATTTGGGCTGACTGCGTCCGCGCGTGCGTTCGTTCGTGCGTGCGTGCGTCCTCGGCTCGCTAAGCGGCTCACCTCCACAAAGCTTCGCGCGTCATTTGGATTAAAATAATAATCATTTTCCCCCTACTTCGGCGTGCTCGCGGTTCGCGCTCGTCGGGGCGTACGAAGGTGGGAAGCCGTAGCGAGTTCGCCGAGCATCTCGGCGGCCGGAATGACGCCAGCTCCGGGTTCATTGTCTCCCGCCTGCACGCGTGCGAGTCGCCTTTGTTTGGACATGCGGCTCGGTTCCGAAGCGGAGAACCAGCCAAGAGCGCCCGGGTTCGGGGGTTATGGAAGGAAAAAAAAAGAAGCGGAGAACGCGCGCCGAGTGGCGGGGGACCGAGTGACCGGTCGGCCGGCCGCTCTCCATCGGCGCTCGGTTCCGGTTCCGAAAGTTGCTTTGAATGGCGATCGCCGACCGACCGCGCCGGCCAGTTTGTTTGTTTATTTGTTTTCGGCGCTCGCTCGCGTCCTCTCGGCGCTTCCGCTACGCGCGTGCGAGTCTCCCTGGGAAACTTTTCTTGAAATAAAAAATAAAAGACGGCGAATGCGGCGCACTTCTGTGTGTGTGTGTGTGTGTGTGCGCTCGTGCGTGAGCGGAGGTGTGATGCGTCGTGCGCGCGCTTTGTGTTGGCTCTACAACCTGCTCAAGTTGGACGCGCGCAATCTCGGACGGGGAAGTTCATTTTGGAAAAAAAAAATGGGGGGGCGTATTTGACACTCGTGGCGTGTCGAATTGCTTCGCGGCGCTTTTAACGAACGCGAGGTGACCGACGGTCGGATTTGGGCTACTAGCGCCACTTTTCCGGTGTGATGTCGGCCATGTGTCTTCTTCTATTGTCCTCCGTTATTACACGCGCGCTCTCCTCCTCGTCGTCGTCGTCGTCACCCCCCCTCATAAAAAACGTCACCCCTCCCCCTCCCTCCCTATTTGGCGCCCCCCGGGCTTCCTCTCTCTTTCTCTACTGGTCGCCTTGCATTGTGGTTATTGCAGTGCGTCTCCCGGGCGTGTCTGTTGACATATGGCGCCCGGTGCACTACGTTACCCACAATGCACCGGCAAAGTATCCGATTACAAGCCATTAAGATAAAGAGGCAGAGGGGAGGGTGTGTGGCGCGCAAATGACGGTTACGCTACGACCATGTTTTGCTTGTAAAACAGGTGTCTTTAAAAGTAACAAGATTTTTTTCTGTGTTTTTTAGGAATTGAAAGACAAGAAGTTGGCGGAGGAGAAAGAAAACGGAAAAGATGCCGCCACCAATGGAAAGGTGAGAGAGAGGATGATGTTGGATGTCGCGATATGCCCCCAAGTGCCACAAGATGGCAGCAAAGTGAATGTGTCCAAATGGAAACAAATGACGTTGTTCGCTAATACAAAGACGTGTTTTGTTTTAAGAACTGCTTATTAAATAATCAGAGATGACTTTGGCTCGAACACAAGATCGGCCATTGTGGCACTTTCAGTGGATCACATTGATAACAACAGGGAGAGCAGAATTATTAGGCAAATGAGTAGTTTGGCCACACGCTCCTCTTTATTCACATTGTCTTGCTCGAAAGCCCCCTACCAATGAAGCATATCAGGTGATATGCAGCTCTGTATTGAGAAAGGGTGTGGTCTAATGACAGCAAGTCCCTATATTAGGCGTGCCTAAGCATTTAGCAACTTCCTTTGTTTTGGCCCTTGGCTAAATGGATCATTAGAGTCAGTAGCAGTTGTAAGGGGAGGCGGCCACTCCCCCACTTCAAATGGATTGGACATTACCAAGTAGTGGTAAACTTACAGATGCAAATATGTTTTATTTTCTGAAATATTAGGTTTAAAAAAACGTATTTTATCTGTTGCTTTTAATAAATAAATGTATTTTCAAACTAGAACAGCAAATATGACCTAAAATTGTGATTTTTTTAAACTAAGTAAACTATGAATTTTTAAATATGCAATTAAAAAAAATACAATATTTATTTTTCAATAGTCTTTTTAATATAATATTTTCAATGAATCAATGTGGCCTTTCAGGAGAACGAGGAGAACGGCGAGCCCGAGATCGATGACGAGGAGGACGACGAAGTGGACGAGGAGGACGAGGAAGACGACGTAGAAGGTGACGAGGAAGATGAGGAGGATGACGAAGACGAGCTGGAGGGCGGCACAAAGCGGGCGGCCGAAGACGACGAAGACGATGACGAGGTGATTAAATAAAGTAGATGTTTGCTGGAAAAGATTTTTGAAAACAAACAAAAGAATACATTCTTTTATATCCCCAAATTTATTCTATATTTTTAATTTTAAGTCATACTAATTTATAGCTATATTTTTCTAAATACTACACAGAAAAAATAAATCTCTCAAGTGGAATTCAAAAATTGTAAAAACCGAAATATCAATCGAGGAAAAGGAATAAATCTGGAAAAATACGTATTGAAAATTATGACAATACCAGGAAAAAATGCAATTATTGGTAAAAAAAAAAAAAAAAAACGATAAACCACTTAGCATAAATGATGTCTCTCACTGTCATCAGCACAGAGATTTGACCCAATCTTATGGCTTTTCAGGACGACGTAGAGACCAAGAAGCAGAAAACCGACGACGACGATTGATGCGGCGGCGGTGGCGGCGCCCCGCTCGGGTCGCTTCCTGTCGCTCATCTTTCCGGGGGGAGGGGGGAGGGTCGCTCATCCAAAAAGAAAACGGATCCAAACAAAAGGCAAAAAAACACGGTCATTGGCGAGCAGAGTTCAACGAGGAAAGCCCACCCACGTCCGCCATCCTCACGCACAATTCGGGCCTCAACGACAACAGCGGGGAATTAGTTTGTATTTTTATTTACATTTTCTATTTTTGTACATATTGTTGGCAAAGGGGGCGGGGCAGCAAACGGGCGCTTGGTTCATCTCCCCCATCCATCTTTGACCGCGTAATCAGAAAATCCGTCTTCAGCTGTTCAACTCAGAGCATTCCAGTAAATTTAATGTATGTACTTTAGCTGTACCATAAAGGACTTTTTTCTTTTTTTTTAATTTTAATTTTGCTTTGGTTGTTTGTATGGTGGGAGGCCAAAGAAAAGAAGTCTTTTTTTTTTTTTTTTTTTAAACCCCCCTCTTTTGGTTGCTTTCTGGCCGCCTGTTTTGATGTATGTGCAAAGTTTGTTGTTTGACAATAAACCGGACTTTTATTTTGTGACTTCTACTTCGGTCTGTGTGCCTTCTTTGTCTGTACAGTCAATAACCTTGGGGCATAATACACAAATTTCTCAATTTTCCTTCATGTGTGCACACTTTTAGGTCATTAAATAAAAACATCAGAACTGCCATCCACATATATGGACATTAAAATAATTCATTTTCTCTTTAGAATTTCAAAACAAAGTGGTACTAAATTCTAATTTTTAGCTGTATCCTTTATTGGTGTGCTTAACCATTGCTCCAAAGCTTATTTTTCAATTGTATTTGAATTTTCACTCTTATCCTCATTTAAATCTTTACAGATTGCCTAACCATTAATGTATATTGCAACTACTTTCCTACATAATTATGATAAATGAATAAAAATGATATAAATTTTGCTTCTGTGGATAAACTACTACAGAGCGCCCCTAGTGGCAGGTTCAAAAATATTTAAGATCTTCACAGTTTGCTATGATAGATTTTATTTATTCTAGTAAACAGAAATCCTTTTTCTTCATCCTAGTTCTGAGCGTTTTACTTCACAATAATAACTAACCTCGGTTTGGTTTGAGCCGCTTTCATAGTCGTCCACGTACGTATTTGGGCGGAGTAGCGTCAGACGTGTTCGTTCTTGCCAGAAAGAATGTTGCCAATCATAGCCATTTTGGCCTGGAGGACATGAAAACGCATTAGTAGCTAAAGTCGACCACACTTGAGCCAAATTTTACAGCATGATACTCTATACGAAACTTCC
Organism: Stigmatopora argus; assembly: GCF_051989625.1. Taxonomy (NCBI): domain Eukaryota; kingdom Metazoa; phylum Chordata; class Actinopteri; order Syngnathiformes; family Syngnathidae; genus Stigmatopora; species Stigmatopora argus. Next base: position 7,981,424 of record NC_135398.1, read on the forward strand.
AAATATATTCAATTCTTTATTAATTCAAGCATGTACAATGGTATCTCTACTTACCAACCTTTGTACATGCGAAATATCCAGGATACAAAACGCCTCAAAGGGGAAATTTTGTCTCTGAATATGAAATAAATTCAAATTACGAAACTCAAAAACTAAAATATTCCATCATCTCCCGAATTGGAAATGTACCTTGAGCACCTGCATTTTATTTTGAAATTGCTGTGATGGGTTGCTCTCCCATTGGCTATCTCCCAACACCCCGCTGGCCTCCCATTGGCTATCTCCTCACCATACATTGGTTAGCATTTAGCATGTGCTTTGGGCCCTCGTTCATACCGTCACAGAGTTTTGACACGCGTAAAGAACAGAGTTGCTATTGTTTGGTGAGTTTTTCGAGTGTGCTCAATAAACCTTTATTCTTTGTTATTCATCTTTAAAGCCCCAGCAAATTGATTACAATGACGAATGAAAAGAAAAGTGTTATCAATTGAAGGAAAAGAGGGCACGATAAAAAAAAGAAGCAAACTGAGTGATATAGTTATACGTAGTGTAGATAACAGTTCCAAAAAGGACCCAAAACAGGATTTGGACATTTTTAGGTCAACAATGTCACTGACTAAACGATTCAAGCGACAAGTTGGCCACTAGAGGCCCCTAACGTATCGTGGCTGTTCTTGTGCTATTTGGTTACTTTAGTGCCTCCTCGTGGACACGTTTTGAAATAACATATTATTATTCCAGTCTTTATTTCAACTCTTATTTTTATTTCTATATTTATTACAATCTTAATTTCACTTTTATTTCATTTTTTTGTGCATTGGTTTTAGCTTTTAATACTTCAACAGTAATGTATTTAAATGTGTATTTTTTATTTCGGTTTTTCTCTCCATATTTATTAGAATTTTTGTCTTAATCTGTTTGACTTGAATTTTTAACATTCAGTCATTCACTGCCGCCCCTCCCCACTTAAATGGAATGGACAGCTATAGCTATCAATGCCACCCAATAAATAAATGATGTGTTTATAGATTGAATTTTGTCACTTTCTCTCCTCCATAGAATCTTTTTTGTCATTTTGACATTTTACTAAATATTAAAGGAATAAATGAAGAAAATATTGGCTAAAAATAGAAAATAATACTTGAAAAATATCAATATATAGATAACAGATAATAGATAATAACTGCTTAGAATCATAAAATACTGTGCCGTTGCTATGACCACTTGTGTTTACATTAAATTAGGGCACAGCAATTTAGCAGACCGTTATAAGTAATGGTTGCCATAAAGGACAATACACACATTTAAAGTTGGATAGTGGCAGCGAATGAGCCCACGATCGTGTTAGCATTGACAATAGCAGCCTGTGAGGGAATGATACAATCATTGGATGGCGTCATATTGTGTGTAGTCGTAGTAAGAGTGCACACACCACACAAGCATACAAACAAGACCACACAGTGGCTAGATTGTCATTTGAGCCACAATAGTGGAACGGTATCGTTTGTGTTGGCCGGAATACGAACGTGAGTCGCCACTGAGTTGGTGCTTTGTCGTCAGTCCGCCGTACCGAGTCAGCCCGGTTTTGGACACTCGGCGGTTGGATAGGTCGTTGTGGCCAACGTCTACGGGATTTCCCATTTGTGGCTCTTAGCTAGGCTGTAATGGGAGTCCCAGAATTGAATACATTGCTTGATTTGCTATTAAATATATGAGTGTTTCAGTAGTTTGGATGTTTTTATTTTTTCAAGATTTGTTTTTATGTCTCTTGTTGTATATTCATTTTAGTTCCAACTGTATTTAGTATTTGGGTTATTTATTCCAGCAGTTTTCTTTATTTGGACGTGTATTTATTTCTTTTTTTATCCATATATTACTTGAGATTTCATGTGTTCTTTTAAAGTCTATTTAACCAGCTCAAATGGATACATTTATTTGGATTGTTATTTGTTGAATTAATCATGTAATCTGGGTTTCATGAGCCATTTGTATCTACTGTACTTATATTTATCTAGTTCAAGTTGTATTTTTTATGTAGATTTCAAGTTTTATTGCCTGATATAATGTGTTATTGATTGATTTGAGCTGGGCACCGGTGGTCTTCCATACTCAGCAGGAGTTCCGCTGATGTGATTAGTGATCATGTCACAGCGAAACAACATGCTCATAATTAATCGGACTGAGATAAGCTCCACTTTGGCACGCGCTGGCGCCAACAGATAGTCTCACTGACATGAAAGTAGGCGGTGGGTGGGGGGAGGTCGGCGACCTCTCATTCAGAAAGAGCAACATTTCATACATTGAAAAGGAATGCTTTTGCTGAGGTCATGTCAGGCTTTCACTGTCAAAAAGTGCTCTTCCCACCTTATCAACCATCATCAATCATAACCTGCTCCGAATATTAAAGTGGGACTCCAGCCAAAATTGTACCTTCCCCCTTTTCTAGGCCAAAATTACACTCAGTAATAGCCTAAAACGGAACAACAAGCTTTAGTCTCAATCTGTCCAGTAGTTTTGACATCGAAAGTGTCAAGTTGCGCTGCAACCTAAAACTATCCAGTGTAAAGCAGCACAGTAGAATAGATATTTATGCTTGAATGTAAAGATTACTAATTCTGCTTGTGACAAACGTTTTTTTACTTTTAAGACTGTGGTAATGTAATTATCAGAATATCATTCATTTATTGGTTTCCTTTGATTCAGTGAAATAAATATATTTCTATGTACAATAGCGATATTTTTTACCTAATAGGATATTTGGACAGGTATTTAAAAAAAACATTTTTCTTTATGATTTCAGGCTAACAGAATGGCTAAAATTTGGGCGACTGTCAAACAGCACAAATTTCAGATGTGCAATAAATCAAACACATTTTGAACATCCAGGTTTATTCATAGGCACCTTCATAGGTATATAAAATAGACATGAAAAGATTTCGCCGAAAAAAAAATCACCTTACATAAGATAACCTGCAAAAGAGCTCGCCTGAGAAGTCTACTGCTTTAAGATGGTCGTCGATTACTAACGCCACCGAATCCTACTTTTCGCATCTACTTTCCCACGTGATATCTATCATTCAACTCATGAGACAGCAGCTGCACTTCTTTTTCCAATTGCGACGTTAAGAAACGTTTGATGATGTAAATATCCTTGAAATAAAACAGCCGTGTTTTGCTCCTGACAGGAAATCGAGGAGCAAGAACAGGAAGCAGCCAAAACGCCACAATAAACGCAAGGAGGCGGACAGGGACGCCATTTTGGAGGAAAGTTTGGATTTGAACGGTGAGGAGGAGGAAGAGGAGGGATTTACTCGCTCAACTTTGACACGAACACACGGCAGGCGCGTGCACGAGTCGCAGGGCCGCGCACGGGCGCTGTTCTCCACCCGACCATAAACAAGTTGCCTTCTTTTCTTTTCGCCTCACACGCAGGCACCATCACGCTTCGGCTCGGATCGGTTCGGTTCGGAACGTCGAGAGCCAGCATAGCGGTACCGCCCGTCCGGGACCTTGCTGGCGGTGCGGGAGGGGCTATGTGGACTTGTGCCGGTGGGACGCGTCTCTGTCCCTCCCAGTCGAGCAGTTGAGAGGACTCCACTTACTTAGTCAGGACGGAGACATTATCCTCCGAACCGCCAAACCCGACGGGAGGCGCCATGCCGGTCAGAAAGAAAGGTAAGAGTTACCGGCGAGCCCCGCGAGTCAGGCGCTTGAATGCGCCGATTCTGGTTCTGGTTCTGGTCGCCCTAAGCGGCTCTCCCTCTCACTGGCCAACTAGCATGTTAAGCCTGCCCGCCGGGGGAAAAGTCCAAATTCTGTCGCTCGACCGCAGCCTAACTTTTCGGGAGGACGGGGCAGGGCGGGCCCGGACGTTTGGCCGCTCTCCCCCCTGACTGGACGGAACCGGGCCGCAGAGGCCCGAGCAGAAGGCGAGCTAGCCGGTTAGCTTGACATGCTAAGTCCAAGTTGGGAGGAGAAAGCACTTTTTTGGGGGGGAGCAGGAGGGGGTGCAAACTCCAGTCGAACTCTTAAGTCCCGAAAATCCGATGGTATTTGAACTAGTATTCGAATTAAAACGACGTCATTTTCTTCAGTATTGACATGACTCTTGATTTAGTAAGAAATTTCTCTTCCCGTTATGACATGGTGTTGCCAAATCACCTCACATTTTTCAAGAATATATTTGCTCGAGAAACTCCCTCGTCGCATTTGACGGCGATAGACGTCAAAACATGCAGGAGGGTTGACAGCGAATGAACAAACATTTAACACCTCCCAAGTTCAAATTGATTGGATATCTACTAGTGATGAACACATTAAAGGTATATTAATTACGATTTTAGGAGACTAGTTAAAGCCTTTTTCAATGGTTGCCATACACACCAAATCCATTTGAAGCGGCCATTGAATGTTCAATTGCTGTCACTTTCTAGTTCAAAAGGAGTGGACGCACGCTAGTTATAAACTAATTTATAGTTATCTTTTTCAAATGGTAAGCATCCTTGTTCGCTGCCATTGATGGCAAAACCATTTAAAGTGAGAGGGTTTTCAACTTCTCCATTGAAATTGATTAGACATCTACGAGTCATAAACTCATTTAAATTCACAGCAGAAGGCTGATTGGACGTCTATCATTGTCAATGGCATTGGAAGAGTTAAGTAGGTCCCCAAGATCGATAGCTAATGAGCCATGCCACATAGCTCAGTTCAACAATGACTAAGGAGTAGGACTTCGAAGCTAGTGTCCACAACAACAACCTAATTATATGGTACCTTGACAGGACTTCAGCCAGTAAAATAAATAAATGAAAAGGTAAGTGCACAATGTATTGTTTGAACACAGCGATATGCTCATGCACAATAGTCCCATCGCAGGACATGTGATTTTATGTATTTCTTTTTTAAACATGCAAACTTGGCCTCCTGGATCCCTTTTACATACAGATGAATTAAATGTTATCAATAATAACCCTGAACTTGTGGATTATATTTTAAAGAGCAAATTAACAGACTCTTGAGGACTTGTGTACACCTTTTATTGGCTACATAAAAAAAAACGTAATGAGGACAAAAGATCATTGGGTCGAAAAGCGACATGTAATTTTCTTGTTGTTTATGGTGGGAAGCAATCGTAGTGGAAATTTGTTGTGGTGGTGTGAATTCTTTTGAAAAATCTAAATAATGTCGCCTTTATTGTTGTTGTGAATGGAGTAGGGGTGCGGACATTTGCGAATTTGCTCTTTACCATTGGGTTTTCGTGACAGACGCTCAGCGCGCGCTGTCCCTGCTGGAGGAGTACCGAGCCAAACTACAACACGCTGACGAGCGGCCGCTGCGTGTGTCCATCCAGAGGGTGATCGACATCTTCCAGAGCAACCTCTTCCAGGCCCTCATCGGTATGTATGGCCTGGATCGCTCTATATAACTTCTGCAAAATATTTTTAGATTAAATAGGGTTCAATAGCTGGTGGGTTCTTACCTTCCTGTGTGGACTTTGCATGTTCTCTCTGGGTTTTCTCCAGGTTCTCTGTTTTTCTCCCGCATGCAAAAACCTACATTGTAGCCTGGTTGAACACTCTAAATGGCCCCTAGATATGAGTTTTTGCATGAATGGTTCTCTGTGTCCTTGTACCCTGCGATTGGCTGGCCACCAATTCCCACTGTTGGCTGGGACTCCAGCATCCCTGTGTTCCTTGTGAGAATAAGTGGTACGGAAAAGGAATGAATTCAAAAGTTTCTGATATAAAGAAATAATAATCCTAAAATACTAAATATTTGCTAACAAAAGGCTGAAAAAAGAGAATTTAGACCATTTTAGGTCAACAAAGTCTTAAACGATTCATTGACTCCAAAAAGGCCTATAGAGTAATCCCTCGAATATCGCAGTTTCAACTTTCGTGGTTTCACTACATCGTGGATTTTTTTCTGGGGGAATAATTTTTTTGTACGTTCATAAAAATGTGAAAATCCACGCTGCAACTCGCAAGTGAAAGCCACTCCCCTGTCCTCCACTTGCTACTAGGACTCAGCACTGACGTTCAATTTTTTTTCTAAATTTATTATTATTATTTTTTTAATAGGGGCGACCCTACTTTGCGATTTTTCATTTATCGCGACCATGTCTGGTCTACATTAACCGCGATAATCGAGGGATTACTGTAATTAGCTTCCATTTAGTTAATTGACCCTAGGTATTGGAATTCTAGTTTGTATTTATATAAGAAATAACTTGTAGTATAAGAAAAATAGACCCCCCCCCCAAATGGCGCAAATCTTAAAATCGTTAGCCCCTTCAGCATATTTCTTCATTCTAATATATTGATAACAGAAAAAAGTGTTGTCCGATTTTAATGAATATTCAAGTTGCAACCCTTGACGAGTGATTGACCGTGGAGCGGTCATAGTTTACGAAACGCTAATGTGCGGCTCGCTGCCTGCTAACGGGAAGCGAAAGGAATGCGGTCTGAGGCGTGCCACTTTATCATCACTGTTGTCATTGTGCTCACAAACGTCATTGAAATGTTTACCCTCTGTACCCTGTTTTTAATTCATTGAAGCCAATAGATGAAATGGTTTACTCTTAAATTACTTAAAGCTGCTACAACAAATGACTTTAAAATGATAGCAGTCCATACATTGGACCCCCCCCCCCCCCCCCCCCCCCAACACCAAAAACAATATATAAGAAAAGGCTGAATAATTAAATTCGGTCCTTATTAGTTCTCCTTTTTGCCTTGGCCCCGCCCACTAAAAACTCCCCAACAGACGGTGGTGTCATATCCAGAATGAGCTGCAGATTTTTGCAGTGTGCTGGCATGTAATCCATATTTGTGCTATTCTGTTGTGACTGTCAGTGCTGTGCCAACATGTGCTAGCTAGCTAACATAGCACTAGAAAGCTATAGCGATGATCATCAATTCTGGTTGTGATGTCACAACCAGAATTTCTGGAGGAAAAAAAGCAGGCGCTATAGTTTTGCGTGAAATGACTATACAATGGTAAAAGACAGACATATTTGAGTTAGGTGTAATTAAAAAATAATAATAATAATTGAGGGCACTCATCCATTGGCCGACACCCTGCAAATGAATTGGGCGTCTGTTGCCGGCAATGGCACCAAAACATGCTTAAATGTCTACCACCCCAGTTCGAATGGGTAAATATCTTTCGGTGTCAATGGGAGCGCAACATGATGTTGTGAGTCCAAAGCGTTGGAAAGTGAGGCAACCTTGGCAGCGGGCCGAGCCGCTTGTAATCCCTCTGCGGACATGGCCATTCCACCCCCTTGTTAATCCACACCCTCCCCTCGCCATCTGAGACGCTCCACTTTGTTGTTCTTGTCCTTCTTGCGCTGGCCTGCATCCATGCCAGCAGATGGCAAACATCGACGCTCTCTGTTATCATCTGCTCGGCATCATGTCGTCATCCATTGTCCCGTAAGGAGTTTAATTGTTGAATTTGTAAATGTTGGGATCTGTATTCGCTTGCTGGCCTCCATCAAGGCAAGTGAAAGTGGAGGGGGGGACGTAAGTATTTTTACATCAGCGTGAGTGTTGTGAATATGTCATCTATTTTTAGCCATCTTGTTCCATACTTGAAACTTTCCCGAAATAAACACCTGATTGTGCCCTTTCACACTAAAGGCGGTGAGAATGGAGAACATTACCGAAGGGTCCGAGACCATAGCTTGGATTGTCAACTAATTGCCAATTGACTCATAGCGAATTTTAATTTTCTTTATGTACATATAGATTCTCCGATCAACATTTTATTTTGAATAAATATTTGTTCATCCGCTACCATTCCTCCCACTCAAAACGGATCCGACTTCTCGTGTCGTCAAAGGCAACCAATGAGGAAGAGGCAAAAACATCCTTAGTTACCATTAGTGGTTATCAGTAGTGCAAAATCAAATGTATTTCATTTGTGGTGACCTTTTTGTTATAGTAAAACAATAACAGATTGTCGATACTTTTGCAATCAATTAGCCTCTCCAGATTGAAAATTTCAATTCAGATACTTCTCGATACCCGTTTACAAGCCGACTAACACGGCCAACTCTACTACATTTGAGGGACTGCAACACTGGCATCTACTGGTGTCTGTGTGTGATGACTCCCTTTTCTGTAGTAGCTTAAATTTCACAACAAGCAACTATGTGAAGGAAATGACGGCTCTTCACCTCTGCGGCAGATATCCAAGAGTTTTACGAAGTGACCTTATTGGACAGCCAGAGGTGGGCGGAGAGCGGCAAGACTGCGGAGGGCGCGGCTCCCGTCAACCCGTGGGACTTCTCCAGCCTTCCTAGCACCACCGTCACCTCCGACACCCTGCCCAGCCTTAGCACCAGCATTGAGGTAACGAGCTCGTGTCGGCCCAAGACTGCCAAAATTAGATCAAAACACACATCAATTTATCTCATTTGAATTTTAAATTGACATTAAACTGACCTGCCCCAAATGATAAAACCATCAAGTAATACTGCAACCTAAAACTATACAGTCTAAAGTTCTAAACAGAAGCAGCATAGTAGGATTTATGTTTTTGCTCAAATCTAAAAATATTTACTGATTCTTCTGACCAGTGGGTTTGAGCTAAATATTAGGCTCACATTATTATTATATTATTTATACTGCATATGTGAAGTAATGAGTGTATGTAGATATAGATAGATCTGGTTTAATTGTTCTGCTATTTTCAATTGTTATGCATGCATTACTCACCTATGGTAAGCAGGGGGAGCCATTTGGCTGATATTGAGTGACGGTTGGGACATCTTGATGTCGATTGTATTACGACAACTTCTATGGCATTTGGAATATCAAAAATGTTGCAAGTCAGCGCAAATGTTATGCCATCTTCTGGCCAAAATGCACATCGCAGGAGCAGGTCAATGTTGATAGAAACTTTAAGATCTATTTGGTGATGTATATGATACAACATTAGTTGAACTAAATCTAAAAATGTAAGTTAATTTCGATGATTTGCGCTTCTGTGTATGGCGATAATGACGCGAATGCCCACGCCCTCTTTGTCGCCCGCCGCCAACGGCAGGATTCGGCACTCCTCAACGAAATCCTGCACGTGTTGGTCGAGGCCTCGCACTCGCCAAAGCGTGACGCCCAAGTAAGTAGCGTGGGCGGCCACGACGCATGCGGCATCCAATTGTGTATGTGAGAGCATGAAGGTGGGCGGGGCCCGTGCTTGCCTGCCTGTGTATGAGCGCCCGCCACCTGTCTATCACCGTCACCCACGGAACCCAATTAGTTTAAACAAATTATTTATGCAGCATCTTTACGTTGGGTGGTGATTGATAAAGATATTTAGTGGCCGTTAAATTGTGGATGGTGATGATAGAAGGAATTCATGACGGATCAATGCTTACTGCTGTTTCGGGGATAAATATCGTCATATCGCCCGGCCGTAATTTGCGAGTTTTTTTCTTCATTTTCATTTTTCTTTTTTTGTACGCGTAGTATCATTTGCGTCGAATGACTTTGTCGCAAGCCTGTTGGCCTCCGTATGATCGTCGCCCCATGTGGGGGATTCTGCGGTGTTGCCACGGTAACGGCGCGCATCGCCATCGCTGCGACGACCTGCCCGCCTCGACGCTCGTGCCGGGACACGAGCGCGCTGCCCCCTCGCCGCTTAACGGCAGTCACGCTGCTGGGCCAAGTTGAGTGGGAGGCGGTGGCGTGCCCTGACGTAACAGGAAGTAGAATTGCGTCAACTTATCATCACACTGTTTCTTGCTGTGGCTGATTTGAGTAGCGCCAATCGAGAAATTATGTTATTCGAGTTGAGACTACTTGACTTGTCAAGTACTCTGTTGTAGTGCAGGTGAAGTACAACTGACTGCATTGTTATTTTATATGCAGTAGAACCCTAATTTGGATGAAGTTGGGACATTGGGTTAATCATAAAAAACAGCACAATTTGCAAATCATGCTCATCCTATATTTAATCTAATTTGCTACAAACATATTTGATGTTTAAATTAAAATTATTTTTTTAGACTAAGTAGACAATGCCCCAAAATCAATAGGAAATGATCCAAAATGTATGGGAATTGAGCGATGGAGAGAAAAATATCCTGCCTATTGCGTCTTGTATATACAGTCGATCATGTTATTATTTTTTTAAAAATATATATAATATTTTTTATTTTGTGCTATGAGATGCTTACTGAAGCCTCCATGGAGTCTGGAGCGCCCCCGCCCTCCCTTTTGCTCCCACTGCTTGGCCAGCCGTGCGCAGGCAGCAGCGTGTGAGCCGAGGCGGCCGCGGACGATGACGGAGGTCCGGGGGAGGAGCGGGGCGGCCCTCTCTGCGCCTTATCGAGGCTCACTGGCCCACTGACCGGTGTCGCTCGCGTTTTTGAAGCGCGCACGCCACCGGGCGCTGAGCTGGGCCGGGCTCAGGACCATGGACTGCATTTGTATCGTCACCACCAAGGTAACGATGCTCGGGCGCCTCCGCCACGCAGTCCCCGTTTCGGGGGCTTCTACCCCTTGATGTGGAGAGGATATTTTCTGCCGTTTGCGCGGGCTTTTGTGCTCCTAAAATAGCGCGGCTTTTTAATGCGGCCCGCTTGTGCTCGGTGACGTCACGTTGTCGTATTCTTGGTCGTAACGAATGCTGAAGATGGGCGCCCAATGGAGCAAACCGACCTGGCTTGTACTCTGTGGCTGCCACTTTGAATGCACTTATCCATTATTCAATTTGTCATCGACGGCCGGGCAGAAAATTGTGAATATTTTTTTACTTATTTGGAATTTGTGTGTTTAAAAAAAAGTTTTTTACTTAGTTAAACAAGGGAAATGAACAGCATTTTTCCCCATTCTATTTTTTGATGAATCCACTCGAGATAAATCCACTATCGAAATTATTGTTTGTGACAACTACTTTACTCTTCAACTGGCTTTATGGGCTTGATAAATACACCATCTTTTTAAGAAGTTAGAATGTCCCAGCCAAATATAACAAATATGCTGTTAATAAACAAGGTGGCGCCATTTCTGTAGAAATGCTGAGGAATGATGCGGTGGGCATATTGTGAATTGTGGAAAATTTTTGGTTTGAGAAATATTTTGGAAAGGCAGAAAATGGTACATTTTAAATTTGAGTACTGTGAAAATTTTTGTCTTGTGATTTTCTTTTTTTTTTATTGAGCTGAAGGATTTGAATGTGCAATAGGAATGTGGTCCCAATGAGTTTAAGCAAGTGCAATGTGCAATGAGGCTTTTGGAAAGCAGGGGCCGCTCGTCTCCCTTTTGGATAGATTGTAAATTATGTGTGGTACATGCACACTCAGTGAGGGTAAATTTAGAAAGTGGTGTGCGCATCCAAACCTGTCAGATACTATCAATGTAACGACCATCGATCAGATAGTTAAGGTTAGAATTCTTATATGCCTTGTGAATGGGGATGGATGTCATCACTTGCCGGCAATCTGATTGCTAATTTCCTTCCACAGTCAAATCCATTTTAAATGGGAAGGCTGGCATTGAGTTGTGATGTTTCACTGCCATTGTCTCCGATGGGCGTACATTTCAATTTGATCTTTTGATTGTCCTCTGTAGATCCAAGTCGAATTGGATTGGGTGCCATCAATGACAGCCAAAATGATGACATTTGAAAAGTCGCATCTTTTGTACCCAATTCCCATCCTCTGAAAATAACGGGGATCAGGCTTGATTTCCCGTCACGTCATACTATTGGATCAGGCCAAATATATATTTATATCTCTATAGTCAAATTGTGAGTGCATGTGCATCTCCCCTGAGCCCTTGCCGCTGTTGCTATGGCGACAAGGACAGGAGGCCGAATGTCACGTCAGACGTGTACGTTATTTTTGCTGAGTCGCCGATTCGTTGCTGTGATGTCACTTCCTGCCACTTCGCCTTACTCCTTCATCCTCCACGCTCTACCTTCCCTCGGGAGGTAGCTGGCCGAGCTTCTCGTGAGTCACATGACCACGCTCGCCCACCCCCTCCCCCTGGAGAGCATGACACCCCCACAGTAGAGCAACGCAAATACACAGAGTGAGAAAGCAGAAGAAGTAGGAGAGGAGGCAAACGCCAACCCGCTTGAGAGAGATTTTATCCGACCCAAAGTAGGGGAAGATGTGGGGGGGTTAGCGTGAGTGGAGGAGGCGTGCGGTGGCGGTGGTGGTGGCGGCGGCTTCTTTCCCCTGAATGAAGAAAGCTCTCCCTCACGGCTTTCCGGCTCGCCGCCATGGAGCGACGATAGGAATGAGGGCGGATGGTGAAGGCAGGAAGCAGCAGCAGCAGCAACAGTGGCGAAGGCGAGGGCGGCCGAGGTGGTGGCGTGGGGGCGAGCGAGCGCCGCGGAAAGTGGCGCCGACGCTCCCGCGGGAGGCGGCTGTCGGCCAACGACAAGATGGCCCCCACCGCCAAGAGGCTGGAGTGCTTCTCGCCCGTTTTATGCCACTGCAAGTTGGCATGCAGCAGCAGCACCGTTTCGCTCATGTTCGGATGCAAGGTGGGTGCTCCACGCCGGGGATTCGGCCAGGGCCAACTTGGGATTCTCCTTTCGCTGACAGCTGGCCTTACCGCCCCCTTCAGCAGTTTTTCTGTCATGACGCAACGTTACGCCAATAGCTGGCCTTATGCTTTATTGGCAATTTTGGGACATTCCAAAAAATATCTGGAAATGACATCCACATATCCACATTTTGGCTTGAGTTTGGCCTAAATGTGAAGTTCGCCTTTGGGTGCTGGAGCGGATCCTAACTAGCCATCGGCACACTGAATTGATTGGTTGACCATCGCTGGGCACGAGACAAACAAGCTTTCCCCGGGAGCACACCCACATATCTACGGGAAAGTTGAAGTGCTCAATTGGCCTACAATGCATGTTTTTAAGATGTAAGAATAAAGCAGAGCACCCAGAGAAAATCAACGCAGGCAGGGTAAGAACATGCAAACTCATAAGAACAACAATCATCCATTATATATTCATGCAACTTTAACAAAGTAACATATAATTTAAAATGAGTGAAATCTGCTTATGGAGCCTCTAAAGTAGTCTAGTCTTTTTCTTTTCTTTTAAGTCATCACTATTTGGGGGATAAATCTGGTCAAAATTGGAATAAAAGGAGCTAAACTATCCGGTGCCAACATATTTTTTGTGGTTTTTGGTTTATTTGGACCTCTAATTCGTTGAGAAGTTTCAGTTATTGAGCCGGTGATTTTTGTTGATGTTTTAAAAAGTGGAAACAAAATTTAGGCCTGTGGAATCCATAAATTCTTATAATTACCTGGTCGCTTGTCTTGCAGTTTTTGAGGAGTTTGATCATTGATTAGTTGTCAATGACTTCTGCAGATTTACCGTATGACATATTTTCTTCCAACAGCTAAGTGGGAGTGAAAGAATTGTGGTGATTAATTTAGTGGTTGAGTCCTTGCGCCATTTGCCACGTTTGTTGTCTCGTTTCATCTTGCGCCTCCACATCGTTGTCATTCCGCGACATCTGCTGATGCTGCTATTTTTAGCTTCTTTTGTCATCCCGTAGTCAGCGATGTGCCTCCTCCCCCCTCATCTTCTTCTTCCTCATCCTTCCCATGAAGAGGAGGCACTCTGTTGTCGTCCCCGCATATACATAATTTTCCTAGTTCTTTTTTGGGGAACTTTTTTTTCCTCTATCTCTTAGATTTTTGACACTACATACATAAATAACAAAGTAAAAGAAACACAATTTTAATGATGTTTTTCAGTGCCATTGCTGACGATCAGATTAAATAAATTTAGTCTATATTGACAGCCAATGAATTCAAGAAAATGACTCCAGGTATTGGGGATGGACATTTAAGCTCAATGCGATGCACCTCGATATGGCAGGGTTAAAAATACAGTAAAACATTGCCACTTTGTGGCTCGACCACTAGAGGCGAGTTCACCAATAACTTCACCAACTGTGGCGGGTCTTGGAACCTATTAACCGCGATAAACGAAATATTACTGTACTTCCCTCATCTTTTAAATACACTCGGAGCCAGGCGATGATGGATGGACAGACTCCTTCAATCGCAGTTGAGGTTGACCTTTTCCCATTTGGTGTTTCAGAAGTACCGGCACCAAGACGAGGACTTGTCCCCTCAAGAGGACCGGAGCTCTCCGCACCTGACGGAGGAGGCAGGCGGTCCCGAGCTGGTCCAGGTGGCCGAGAAGAACCTATCTCAGATCGAGAATGTCCATGGCTATGTCACCCACGCACACATCTCGCCTATGAAGGTATTGCTGGTCTCGGAGTTACTTGGCCCTAATTTATTTCAGTCCTCTCAGAGAATTTAGCCTTCAAATCCGATTTCTTGACTAACATGAAACTGGATGAACAGCAGTGCTGGTATGCGTTTGATCACCCCCCACCCCACACACACACGCACAAATAGATAGCATCTCGCGGTCATGTGCCACTTGCTCACCTCAAGGCTGAGACGCATTGCCGTCTTACCTAATAGCTTTTTAAAGGATGGCTGAGAACATCTGCATTCCACCTTACTGAGTGTGTGAGCTCCATTTGTGTTACCACGTATGTCCCGCAGGTGGCGTCGTTGGAGTGCGTGTTTGAGGGGTCTCTGTCATCAGGACCTGAGCGGCCGGAGCTCCCCTCCTCCCCCGCACTCTCCTCCCTCTACCCTCACGGTGATGACAGCCCCCTCCCGTCCTGCTCCTCCAACCCCTATCCTCCCATCCAGGTAACCCCCTCCCCAATCCCCTATCCCATCCTGCATGCCCATTTAGGGCCACAGTGGGTGCGGGCTTTCATTCCAACTAAAAATTGTCCTTTTTAGAAGTCCAATAAGTGGATTGCAGTCAGGTGCTTCTTGTTTCAGCAGAAAGTCCATTGGTTAAAGTGTCTGTGCTGGATCGGTTGGAACAAAAACCTGCACCCACAGCGGCCCTTGAGGGCCGGTTTGCCCACCCTTGTAATTTGTGGGGTCCAGTTTGCACATGTTGACACGGTCTATCTTTTCGGTGTGCGTGTATGAATAGCGGCATGATTTTGAGTGCAGATGAGGAAAGCCCGCAGTAGTCTTGCCTTTCGTGGCGTTGCCTAGCAACCTCCTCACATGTAGCTAGAAACCTTAATTCACACGTAACACACTTCTCTTTTGATTATGCATATACGCTGTGGCATTGCAAGGCGCTCTTGGTTGTTTAGTACTTGGCTTGGTTCTATCTGATTTTCATTCAGGTTTAATACCAGTTTAGGCTGAATACAATTGTAGATGTTATTGATTCCTGGCTAAGTCTTTGTTCAAGCACCCTTTTGCACCTGGTATACCCAAGTTTCATTTTTGTTTACTCTTCGTTTGGATATTTTTGGCCGTTTAAAGAAACGGAATAATTAGCATTTATTATTAAAAAATGATTTTCAAATAGATGGGAGGCAAAAAGTCTTGTAAGGGTTGAAAATAAATAAAATAATATACAAATAAAATAGAAGAAAAAATCAATAAATACATAAGTTAAATCAAAGTGCTAATTCGGTTAGAATCTAGATTTAGGCCTGCTCAAATTCCTATCCTCCTCCCAACTAGACAAAAGTGGACACTCAGCCATTTTGTGTCCATCTGTTGCGGTCACGTTCCCTGTCTAAAGTGTTGACACGCGGCCACTGAAGGCCAACATTGATTATTCATGCGGTGGGCGGACCACGGCCGCCGCTGAAACCACAAGCTCCCTCCTTGCCGAAGGCCATTCGGCGCCGTACCGCTCCGCCGTGACAAAGATGTCCTCGCGGCAGCTCTTTACTTCCGAGGCCATCCGGATAGATGAGGGAGCTCTGGACGACGGGCGGCCGCAGGCCCATGGCTCGCTGGCTACCTTCACGGCGTGCGCCGTACCGGCATCGTGCCGCGCTCGCGGTCGCTTCCTCAACTTGCGCGACAGTGTGAAAAAGAGTCCCACCAAGACCGGCGCCAAGGTGGCTCCTCGGGCTTACGTCAAGGTAGTCTTACAGATTCGGATCTTCCATCTCGATCCATGTCTTGTTTTATTTTTTATTTTTTTTATTAAACTAGGCCTCATGCACAAATTATATATATTTTTCCTTTCTTAAATATTTTTTTTGCATTAATATAGGACAGGTTGTTCTGATTTAATCCAGGTTTATTCAAGATCTCTTTAGTGTGCTTTAGTTTTGGATAATGTTTGTTTAGGGGAGTAGGTAGTTGCCAGATGCTAATTGCTTGCTCCTTTCTATTTTTCGTCTTGACTGAATTCATATTTAGTAGTAATAGTTATTTCCGAGGGGGATGTGTTTGTGTGTCATGCTGGTTTTGTTGCAGCAATTAAGAGAATTGTGTACATCGACTGTCACTTGGCATGCCTAGAGTCCTTGGGGTACAGCCTCGTGTTGAAAACTGATCTGAAGGTGCATTTCGGGGGTGCTGTACTTGACAAATGACATTACTATTTGATCTGGAGAGCTTGACAAGTGTGATTGGTTGAGGGACAGGAAGTCTATTAGAGCGCCACGGAGAGCCGGCCGGCCGGATCAATGCGCTCGATGCTGGTTAATTTTGGGAACGGCGGGAGGCGGGGTCATCGCTCTTGCGTAACAGAGGTCGCTGGGATGAAGACTCGCACGCGTCCCTGTTCACTGCAGCTATTTTCGCTACCCGTGATTGTTAAACAATTGCTGGAAATTTGGTGAAGTGTGCTGTGTCCCCTCTTGTTGTTCAGGCCAACCCCCCTCCTGTCCTGGTCAACGCAGACAGCCTGGACACGCCCCCTTACGTGAGTTCCACCTCGTATACAGTACTTGTGCAAAATAAAGTGATCAAAGTTGGAGGACAGCATACCTTGAACCTCAACTATCTTTGTGCCCAGGTGAACGGAACCGAGGCGGACTACGAATACGAGGAGATCACGCTTGAGAGGGTAAGTGGCGCCGACGCCTCGCGTGATGGCAGGCGCGCCGTGACGTCGGCCCTTGTGTCGCAGGGTAATTCGGGTCTGGGCTTCAGCATCGCCGGCGGCGTGGACAACCCCCACGTGGGCGACGACCCCGGCATCTTCATCACCAAAGTCATCGCGGGGGGCGCTGCCGCGCAGGACGGACGCCTCAGGTGTGTGTTACCCGTGCACGACCCCCCCGGCGGGGCCACGTACATAATACAACTGTTACCCGATCGGCCACAAGTCCTCGGTTTTCATGGCTTATTTAGCTTACGCTAAAGGTTCATTCATTTTTTCTGCTCCTATTAGCTTATTAACTAATTTACTAGCAAAGAAGTAGTATTTGTCTTTTGGAATATTTGCGTATCCTACCCAAGACTTTCTTCAGAGTTAGACTTTTTTTCCGGCCGGGATTATGTCCTCAGGGTGAACGACGTGATCCTGCGCGTGAACGAGGCGGACGTACGCGACGTGACGCACAGTCGCGCCGTCGAGGCGCTGAAGGAGGCGGGATCTCTGGTGCGACTGTACGTGCGTCGTCGCAAGCCCGCGGGCGACAGAGTGGTGGACGTCAAACTGGTCAAAGGACCCAAAGGTGAGCGAATCTCGGAAATCGCATCCCGGAAGAACGCGAGTCAAATTTCTGGCTTTTAGGTCTGGGCTTCAGCATCGCCGGCGGCGTGGGTAACCAGCACATCCCGGGAGATGATGGCATCTACGTCACCAAGATCATCGAGGGAGGGGCCGCCCACCGAGACACGCGGCTAAGAATCGGCGACAAGCTTCTGGCGGTGAGTGGCGACATAATGGTGACGCTGGTGTGGCGGCGTGACGTGACATTTGTCGCACTTGTTTGTGTGCAGGTCAACGGCTGCTGTCTGGAGGACGTGAGCCACGAGCACGCCGTGACAGCCCTCAAGAACACCCCCGACGTTGTATACCTGAAAGTGGCCAAACCGAGCAATGTCTTCATTGACGCTGTCAACCACAGTAAGGCCAAACACTTTTCCATCTCTCTCACACACTCACACGACTTCCCTAATCCCCTGTAAGGTCTCAAATGTTATTTCATAAATGAACACTTAAGCTTCTTTTGACGTGGATAGACCTCCAAAGCATTTGGGCTGGGAGGGAGTGATAATTAGTTTGTAAGAGGCAACAAGAAATATTGTCCAATTAAAAATAAATACATAAATACAAAACAGGAGGAAAAACAGTCATCTTTTTGTGTATAATTTTTTTTTAAAGTACAGTAAGTGACCCAGATTGCCCCAAAGCGCAGCAGAAGTGACCCAAAATCAAGACAATGTGACCCATAAATACCCTAAAATTAACAAAGCAAACCAAAATAAACCCATTGGTCGACATTGACAATGTTTGACACTATTTATTAAGTGACTGACTGAGATGGCTGGCTGTGAATGCTGATGTTTTTTTCAGTGCCATTGTCTGTGCTAGACGTCCAATCCATTTTGACTGCATGGATGAACATTCATTCTCCCATTCAAAATGGATTGGACGTCTAGAGCTGGCAATGGCAACCAATCTATTAAATACTGTACAAATGAATGCCACTTTTTGGGGGTCTTAACTCTACTGTTCCTCATCTCCGTGTTCGTGTGTCATCAGCGTTCCCTCAGCATCCGGAGAATCATATCAGCGCTCCCAACTTCCTGGCTGAGCCGCTCCCCCCGCCGGCTTTGTCCGGACGCTACTCGCCAACGCCCAAGGGCGCCCCGGTAGACGATGACGTGTCACGGTACGGAGCGATGGGATTTCATTGTTACCAGAAGTTCTTAAAATATGATAGAGTATAGAGGTTGTTTAAAAAAAAAAAAAAAAACAGGATAAAAAGTTCCAATCCTAGTGCATGTGAGTGACTGCTGTTCCAGCAGGGAACCGCGGAAGGTGGTCCTGCATCGCGGCACCACGGGCTTGGGCTTCAACATCGTCGGGGGCGAGGACGGCGAAGGCATCTTCATTTCCTTCATCCTGGCCGGAGGACCCGCCGACCTCTGTGGCGAGCTGCGCAAGGGTGACCGACTAGTTTGTGTAAACGGCGTGGACCTCCGCAGCGCCACCCACGAGCAGGCGGCCGCCGCTCTCAAGAACGCCGGCCAGACGGTCACCATTGTCGCGCACTACAGGCCCGAAGGTGAGCCGTCAGACGGACTGGCAATTTGATTGTACGGTCCACTAATTGAACTCATTGGTTGCTATTGACATTAAATTGGACTATTTTTACTTTCAATATCAAGTTAAAAGGTAATAGCATCGTGACAAAAGTAGCCGCAAACCAACTTGACTGTGGTGCAGTATAATCATATCGGCCTTTTTGTTCCCGTGCAGAGTACAGCCGCTTCGAAGCTAAGATCCATGACCTGAGAGAGCAAATGATGAACAGTAGTATCAGCTCTGGCTCCGGTTCTCTTAGGACCAGCCAGAAGCGGTCGCTGTATGTCAGGTAGGCCGCCACCGCCGCCACTTTGCTCCTTCCCGTTTCTCCCGGTTGACGACCTTCAACGCACGCACGCAGGGCCCTGTTTGACTACGACAAGACTCGGGACTCGGGCCTCCCCAGCCAAGGGCTGGACTTTAAATTCGGGGACATCTTGCACGTGGTCAACGCCTCTGACGACGAGTGGTGGCAGGCCAGACACATGACGCTGGCTGGAGACGTCCAAGATGTCGGGGTCATCCCCAGCAAGCGCAGGTAGGCCTGCCCTCATGCACACGCACTTGACTTGACTTGACTCGACTTTAACGTGGTCTGGTCGACAGGGTGGAGAAAAAAGAGCGAGCCAGGTTAAAGACGGTGAAGTTCAACCCCAAGTCTCGAGAGCGAGGGGTGAGTTGGATACGCCCGCTCGGCGTCTTCGTCGCCTTTCCGCTATTTTCTTAGCATGTCGCAACTGAGGCCGTACTAATTTTTAACTCGTCAGCTGCCGTCGACGATGACGGACGTGCAATCCCTTTGGACTTCCTACTCAAACGGATTGCACGTCGAGTGTCGTTCGAGTGATTTATCCTAGCTGCTGTCTTTCCCTTTAAAAAGATTAGCCCCGCTTGTTAGCAGGCTAGCCTGTCACTTTACAATCTCAGTTAACACGTGTTAGCATATTTATCTGTGGAGACGCAACTCGAGTTTTTTCTTTTGGCTTTAACAATGTGGCAATTTTTGTTGTTGTTGTTGTTGTTGTTTATTTTTTTATTTTTTTCCCACTACGCCAGCAACTAACGGGTGTGCGCGCGGCTGATGTCGACTGCATGTCGCTGATCTTTGAGCGTCTCGGTGGTAGCGGCGGTGTCGCGACTGATGCTAACGGGCCGACTGACAAGTGCATGACATACCTTGACTTTCTCAGTCTTTTTCGTTCGTGCTGAGCCACCCCTCCTCCAAACATTGGAGATGTTTGTGCTGCTGCTAATGTCGTTATATGTGAGTGCATTCTTGAATGTGACCGTATCTGTTTGGTTGAGACTGTAGGGCTGCCACAATTCAGTTGAGGTGACTTTTTAAAAATATATAATTTAGAAGCATTGCTCATCGAACGTTTTCCTCTTTTATAGCCTGTTTACTGATTCAATACTGTTGACCATTCCTGGGTTACTGTTCATACTTGTTCATTTAGACCAATTTAAGAGTTAAAATGGTTTTTTTTTATTGTCAAAAATAATGATCAATAATGGAGAAACAAGGCGGCATAGTGGGAGAGTGGTTATCACGACCGCCTCACAGTTCTGAGGTTAAAGGTTCAATCCAATTCCTGACTTTCCTGTGGAGAGTTTGCATGTTTTTCCCTCCGTGTCTGCATGGGTTTTCACAGGGTACTGTGGTTTTCTCCCACACCCTAAAACATTTGTGTAAAGCTGGTTGAACATTCTAAATTGTCCTTTAGGTTTACGCGAGTCTGAGCGTAAATGGTTGCTTGTCTCGTGCCCTGCAGTTGCCTGGCAACCAATTCAGGGTGTTCCCTGCCCTTAGGCGACCCCACGACCCTTGTGAGAATACCGGGATGGAAAATGAATGGAGAAACACAAAAAGAGTTGATTAAAACATAATATATATTTTTTTATTCTTGTAGTATTAAAAATACTTTTGGGGGGAATATGGATATTGGGTTGAAAATGTTACTATGGTTCCAACAGTACTTTCAATGGCAGTGCATTAGTCAATCAACTGTTGTGGCAGCACCAGTCAAGTGTTTTTTGTTGACGTGTGTGGCTCCTCCTCCATCTTCATCTCCCTCCTGCCCTTGCTCCGCCCACACACTGACTGACACTTTGACCTTGAGGTGACCTTGAGCGCAGACGTCCTATTCCTCCTGTGTACTCCCTGTGTACTTTCTGTAGTCGTGGGGCGACAAGCGTAGAAAGGGCGTGTTCGCCAGGTCCTTCCTGTTCGGAAAAGGTCGCGAGGTCAGCGAGCAGGAGAGCAGCGACGCCGAGCGTGAGTACGACGGCACCGCCCCCGCCTGTTGCGCTCATCGGTCAGCGACAGGATGAGAGATCAGCCGGTGACCATGTTGTCACGGCGACAAGGCCGCCAATTGGCCCCAGAGGCGTGCCCCTCCCTCGTGTTGCGTCTGCTCTCTCCGTCTGTCGCTGTGACGACGTAACTTCCTGTTTGTGCTTCTTCTTCTCTTGTCGCTTTCAGGACACCATCGACCTGCTCACCAAAGGACACAGTGAGTCCCCCCCCCCCCCCCCCCCCCCCCAACCCATGGACCCTCCCCTCACACGCCAAATGTTTAAACCACGTCCCGACAAAGTGACAAAGCGCTGACTAGTCAGTCTCAGGTCACAGAAGATATTAGTTTGGATTTTACTCAATGCTATGTCCTTGTGTGGGGACACCTCCAAAAAGTTGAACATTCATATTAGCAAGCCAAAGTTGCACATTTTATCCAGTCATGACATGTGCAAGGAAGTATTCTAACAATTTAGTTTAAAAAAAAATACATTAGCTCAGTGGTTCTCAAAATATGAAATGAGTACCCACAGTTATACCTACTTAAAAGAGAGAGAGAATGGAAGGTTTAATTTGTAATGAACAAGAGTGCATTCATCAAGTACATAAACTACAAAAGATTCCCATTTCGTGTTTTGAACTATTAAATTAAGAACAATTTACACCAATATGAAGCCCCCAAATTACCACGATTGTGTTAGTAGTGGACCCGTAGCCCCGCCCCCTCCCTTCCCGCAGGCATCTTCTTCATCGTGGGCAGTCCTCCGAGCTCTGAAGACTTTATTTTTTGTTGTGCAAACGCTTGACGTTGCCATCTTGATGATGATGTCATTGATGATGCGACTATCTTTTGAGTGACCTGCTGTGTCCTTTCAGAACATGTGACGTCCAACGCCAGCGATAGCGAAAGCAGTTACCGTAAGTAACGTGCTGGTAACAACTCTACCTAATCCCCAAGACAAGTTCCTATTAACTCATTGGCTGCCATTGCTGTCGATAGACTTCCAATCCATTTTGAAATGACATTACCAGTACCCGTCCAGTCCATTTGAACTTAAAATGGATGAGACATTTGTTGTTGTCAATGGCAGCCAATGAGTTAATATTGTCAACGATGAAATGTACAAACACATTTCTTTTCACCGTATTTATGTTACAAAAGAATACCATTTCATTATTTAGAATGACACTAATATTAAATGTATCTAGAATTACTGCAACCTAAAACTATCCAGTGTAAATGGAAGGAACATAGTAGCATACGTGTTTGAGCTCAAATACTCTAAAGATATTATTTTGTGATCGATCATTCATTGCCAGTACAATTGACGCTAAAACGTCCGTTTTTGACTGTCATGCCAGCAGGCGGCCAGGAGGACTCGGTCCTGTCGTACGAAGCTGTCACACGACAGGAAGGTAAGGTTCACCTACCCGCCTTAAAACGTGTCAAGAATCTGCCGCTGTCTGACGCCGTCTCGTCCCGGCGTCCAGTTACCTACACGCGACCGGTCATCATCCTGGGCCCCATGAAAGACCGCATCAACGACGACCTCATCTCGGAATTCCCCGACAAGTTTGGATCCTGCGTCCCGCGTGAGTGCCGATGTGGCCGCCCGGCCGTTGCTCTTTTTCGTGGTTTTCACACGGCTTTTGTTTTCCGCACAGACACGACGCGGCCCAAACGAGACTACGAGGTGGACGCTCGAGATTATCACTTTGTGGCGTCCAGGGAGCAGATGGAGAAGGACATCCAGGATCACAAGTTCATCGAAGCCGGGCAGTACAATAACCACCTCTACGGCACCAGCGTCCAGTCTGTGCGAGAGGTCGCCGAGAAGGTGCCCCCTTTGAAATATGAATGAAATGAAACCATTTTCTCCATTGTTGTCAATACATTAAATACTAATTTAAATAGGAACAAAAAATCGACTTCAAATATTTATTGCAGCCAGTTTGAAATTGGATTTAAATTTGCTACTTGATTTATTCATTGTTGTACTTACTCATGAAAAAAATATAAATACGAACGTTTATTCACCCCTGCCCAGTCAAAGTCAGGTTCATGAGTCCTCTGTTATTAATGTTGCAAATGTGCGCGTTCAGGGGAAACACTGCATCCTGGACGTTTCGGGCAACGCCATCAAACGCCTGCAGGCCGCGCAGCTTCACCCCATCGCCATCTTCATCAAACCCAAGTCTGTGGAAAATATCATGTGAGTCCCGTACGCTGGCTGGAACGCAAAGAAAAAACAGACTGAAGCTCAGTGATGTGTCGTGACCGCACGCAGGGAGATGAACAAACGTCTGACGGACGAGCAAAGTCGCAAGACGTTGGAGCGAGCGGCCAAGCTGGAGCACGAGTTCACCGAACACTTCACAGGTCCCGATAAAAGAATATGGAGTCCTTTTTGACTCGTTAGGCGCTGCCACAAACAATAATGACATCCCTGCTTGTTTTATTTTGGACAAAATAGTTGAGACGTACAGTGGAACAAATAATACAAGGCGACGAGAAGAAAAAATGCAAATTAGAGTGTTGGTGGCAGCCCTAATAGTTGTATTTATTCCTGAAAAAAAAAATGATGTTAAATCTAACTTTCCAAACGGTTTGCACTCGCAGCCATCGTGCAAGGCGACACCCTGGAGGAAATCTACGAGCAGAGCAAGCAGATCATCGAGGATCATTCCGGCTCCTTCATCTGGGTCCAATCCAAAGAGAAGCTATGAACCGACGCATTTCCAGAAAGCACGCAAGTTCCGACAGGGGGGAGCAAGGGGCGTCCGCTCACATTAACCCTTTAAATGAGCCGACGCGAGAGGAAGGCCTCAACTTTAACGACTTTTACTAACGAGCTAGCCGAGAAGTGGAATGCGCTCGGCCGCCTATTTTCTTATACGCAAAAACTACAAAGTCTATATTGATGGCCGTTATCACCAGAAAGATTTCAATAGGATCACTTCCTGTCTTATTTTTCTTTTTTTAACCAAATAAAAGCTCAAAAACAGGAAGCCCACATTTCTTTAGTGTTCCTTTTTATTTGAGATAGCGCAGCGGCCTCAAAAACAGAAAATATGTAACCGCTAATCGATGTGGTTGCATAGATAAAGAGGTTTGAAAAAATATTTTGTGGTGGATGGTGGAAATAACTGATCCCCTCTTTATGAAATCTAACATTAAAATTTCATTCTTAGAAGGAATCGGGACAAAAGACATTGCAAAAACACTTGGAACCACATTTTATACAATAGCTTTCATTTATGATGTTTTTAGGCAATTCACCTATGCGTCTAGTAAGTGCAGCATGGATAATAAAAAGGTAAAGGGCATTTTTGTTTTTTTCTGATGCTTACAAGAAATATCAATTAGATCCAGGTTGCCATGGCAATAATGTTCCGCTTTCCCAATACGGTGACCTCTTGAGGACGAATAGGTAAAGCGCACTCCGACATTCCTGCTGAGTAGCTGTCCCCCCAAAAAATACTAGTTACGCCGACTACACACATTCATAATGAAAATAAATCGAAAATAAAATGATAACTGCCCTGGTTCTTTAATTTTTTTCCAAACGTAACAAAGTCGCGTTTGGTGACGTCACAGTCCTGTTGCCAAGTGAAAGGAGGTTCAAAGGAAAACATCGCGCTCAAGCTAAGTTAGCTTAGCTCGTTTCCTGTTCGCGTCAGGCAAAAAGACAAGATAATGCGGCGGCGCGTGGGTTCAGGTAGTCACTCGACTGGATTGCTGGGCTTTTTCCGGCAAGTGGAGGACCGTGCTTCGCCGCAGCTAAAAAAATAAATAAAAATAAAATCTCCAAACGAACACCAGCGCGACTTTTCACTTCCTGATGTAACGAAAGGCGGTCACGGCGCGTTGCATTGTGGCCAATGTAGGCAGAATCCTGCGAAAGTCGTCCGCCCCCAAAGTGCCCGGGTCGATTAGCTATTCCCTCGAGGGTCTCAACCCCCGGGGTCGTTGTAGTTTTCTCCTGGGAGCGCAAAGGGAGTATTTGTCCGCGGAAGCGTCTTGTTTGGACGACGCCACGCCGACGTCCGACTACGAGTCCCGCTATGCCCCGCCCGTCCGCCCGTCGTGACGCCACTTGTTTGGTCAGGCTCGAGCAAAACAGCCGCTTCCGTGTTGTTTTCGTTTTGCTAGCAGCCTTCCTTCCTCTACCGCCGGCCATGAGCCCGGCGTCTTTGTGAAGCCCCCCCAAACGGTTCCGAGCGAGCGCCACCTCGTCACGATATGTCGCTGATGCAGAGCTCCAAGAAGAAGGACAAGCGCATTCTTTCGGCCACCTGCCCGGACCCCAAGTGTCGGGCGAGCCTGTTTTTTCCGGCTCACGGCTCCGTTAGCATCGAGTGCACCGAGTGCGGCCAGCGGCACGAGCAGAGGAACCTGCTCAACGTCCAGGAGGTGACCGAGCCGGATGCCGTGCTCCACAACCTGCTGCGTAACGCCCTTCTGGGGGTCACGGGCGCCCCGAAGAAAGGCACCGAGCTGGTCAAGGTGATGGGACTGTCCAACTATCACTGCAAGCTGCTCTCCCCGGTTTTGACCCGCTACGGCATGGACAAGCAGAGCGGCAAAGCCCAGCTGCTGAGGGACATGAACCAGGGCGAGATGTTCGACTGCTCGCTGCTGGGCGACCGCGCTTTCCTCATCGAGCCGGAGCACGTCTCCACCGCGGGCTACGGCAAGGACCGCTCGGGGAGCCTGCTCTACCTCCACGACACCCTGGAGGAGATCAAGCGGGCCAACGGCGACCGGGAGTGTCTGATTCCCGTGCACGTGGACGGCGACGGCCACTGCCTGGTCCACGCCGTGTCGCGAGCGCTGGTGGGCCGCGAGCTCTTCTGGCACGCCTTGCGGGAGAACCTCAAGCACAACTTTCAGCAGAACCTGGAGCGCTACAAGGCGCTCTTCCAGGACTTTGTGGACGCCGCCGAGTGGGAGGACATCATCAACGAGTGCGACCCGCTCTTCGTGCCGCCCGAGGGCGTCCCGCTGGGACTGCGCAACATCCACATCTTCGGGCTGGCCAACGTCCTGCACCGCCCCATCGTGCTGCTGGATTCGCTGAGCGGCATGAGGAGCTCCGGCGACTACTCGGCCACCTTCCTGCCGGGCCTGGTGGACGAGGAGCGCTGCCGGGCCAGAGACGGCCAGCTCAACAAGCCCATCTGCATCGCCTGGAGCAGCTCGGGACGCAACCACTACATCCCGTTGGTGGGCGTCAAGAACGCCGTGCTGCCCAGGCTGCCCGCCCACCTGCTCCCCAAGGCCTGGGGGGTCCCGCAGCAGCTCATCGCCAAGTACGTCAAGCTGGAAGCGGACGGCGGCTGCGTCATCGGCGGCGACCGCAGCCTGCAGGACGGCTACATCGCGCGGCTGGTGGGCGCCATGGAGGAGGTCTTCGTGGAGAAGCACGGCGTCCACCCGGCGCTGGTGGCCGACATGCACCAGTGGGTCTACCGCCGCACCGGCGTGGTGGGCGTCCAGCCCGAGGAGGTGACCGAGGCGGCCAAGAGGTCGGCGGCGGAAAACCGACTGCGTCGCTGCCTGCTCTGCGGCGCTCTCTCGGAGCTCCACGTGCCGCCCGACTGGCTGGTGCCCGGCGGCAAGCTCTACGAGCTGGCCAAGTCCACGCACGGCCAGCTCCGCCCCGACAAGAACTACAGCTTCCCGCTCAACCGCGTGGTCTGCTCCTACGACCCGAGGGCCGACGCACTGCTGCCCGACTACGAGCTCAGCTCGCCCGACGCCTGCAACTGGTGCCGCGGCACCTCGGTGCGCCGCCTGGGGCCCGACGGCCGCGTGCTCTACCTGGACGGCGACCGCACCGCCACGCGCTCGCTGGGCGGCAAGTGCGGCTGCGGCTTCAAGCACTTCTGGGACGGCAAGGAGTACGACAACCTGCCGGAGGCCTTCCCCATCACGCTGGAGTGGGGCGGACGCGCCGTCCGCGAGACGGTGCACTGGTTCCAGTACGAGGACGATCCGGCGCTCAACAGCAACGTGTACGACGTGGCCACCAAGCTGGTCACCAAGCACTTTCCCGGCGAGTTCGGCAGCGAGCTCCTGGTGCAGAAGGTGGTGGACACCGTCCTGCGCCAGACCGCCAAGAGGAACAGTTCGGAGCAGGCGGACGAGGGGGCCCGCGCCCGCCGCCCGCCGGACCCGCCCGGTAAAATCATCCTGACGGGGCCCAAGGCCAAGACGCTCCACAAGGAGGAGCTGACCGCCAGCCGGGCCGAGCGCAGCCTCCGGCGAAGCATCGGCGAGCGGGCCTCGCTCTCGCAGCGCCGCCGCACCGAGCCCGAGTCGGAGGAGCGCTCGCCGGAGACCTCGGCTCCGTCCTCGGCGCCGCCCACCCCCGCCAAGTCTTCGACGCCCGCGCCTCCGGCCCCCTCCGGCGGAGAGAAGAAGATCCGCGTGAGCGCCGCCGACGGCAGGACGGCCACCCTCACCCTGGGGCCCCGCGCCTCCTTCTCGGACCTCCGTCGTAGCATCTCCGAGCACTTGGGGGTGGCCCCCGACCGCCAGTGCATCCGCTACGGATTCCCCCCCAGGGAGCTGCCGCCGCCCGCCGCCGGTCACGAGGACGAGCCGGTGGCGCTGCGGCACGGCGACCGGGTCAACCTGGAGATCCTAAGAGACCCCGAGGACTGCGGTACGGCCGCCCCGGCGACCGTGGCCAAGATCCCCGAGCCGCACGTTCCCGCCGAGGTGGAGCGAGAGCTCGGGGAAGGCGTGGACCTGGAGATGTCCTCGCTGTGTCTGCTGGCGACGTTGATGGGTAAGGAAATCCGTTTTTAGTGGGAATCGCTTGAAAAATAAGCTCATATTGACTTTGTCGCCCGTCGCAACATGGACCCCCTGCGGCCATGTTGGTCAGAGCGTGAATTGAAATGAGTTTACCACTCATAGACCTTCATTCCATTTGAAGTGGGAGGGTTGGCAGGCAGCGAAGTGACTCGTTCCCAATTATCGCCGCCCTTCCAGTAAATGAGATAAATCTGTTTAATGACATTTTGAATGCCTATCCAGGCGAGGACGTGTGGACGTACGCCAAGAAGCTGCCGCACCTGTTCCAGCGTGGCGGCGTCTTCTACAACATCGTCAAGAAAGACATGGGTACGTAATGGCACGATAAAATATGTTGATGGCAGAATTCAATTAAATCGGTAATTATATTCATTTAGAATTATGACCAATTGTAGGATCTATCATTTTTGCTCTATAAATTGAAATATAGAGTAACAATGTCAACAGAAATAGTATTAAAAATAATAACAACAGAAATACTCAGAAAATCTAAATATGAAATATAATTGATAAAATGTTTTGGAAAAAAATGAAACAATTGACATTTTGAGTATAGAGAATGATTAAAGTTTTGTTTTCATCTCTTAACTTGTTTGACTTGGACTTTTGGCGACGTAAGGTCTGTATGACCACAAAAGTGCACTTGGCGACAAGTTTTTTTTCTGCGCTTTTGATGATGTTAAGCTTGCTTTCTGTGCCAATTGCTATATTTTTTTGTCTGAACCTAAAAGACCCAGCTTTGTTCTTTGGGACCAGAATATATCAAAAGGAAGGCGGGGTCATTTGAGGACTGTCTGTATAAACAACTGTTTGTGTGTTTAGGCCTGATGAACGGGAAGCACTGCACGCTGCCCCACCTGACGGGTCGGACCTTCGTTTACAACGCGGCGGAGGCCCGCGTGGAGCTGTGCGCCGACACCGCCGGCCACTTCGAGGTGCGCGCCGATGTGGAGGACCGCGTCAAGGAGGCGCTGGCCCAACTACGCTCGGAGGCCTCGGGGGAAGGCGGCGCCGGCGTACGCAAAAAAGAGCGGCCGCACGCCATCCGGGCTTTTCAGGGAAAAGGCCACTCGCTGGGTGGCGGCGGCGGCGGCGGCGAAGCCCGGCCGATCACCCGCCAGCACAGCGCCGGAGCGGACCTCGGCGTGTGCTCGCCCGAAGTCCCAGAAGACGGCGGACGCCGGCCGGTGCGCGTGGCGCCGGGCTTCGTGACGGTGAAGGACGGCGGGGGGCCCGACCCCGCCCTAGTGGAGCAGCAGCGCCGCGAGCTGCAGGAAATGGTCTCGTCCATCCAGGCTTCGGTGGAGCGCCAACTGCGGCGCCAACCCGCCCCCAAGACGGAGGACGAGGACCAGATGGAGAGCCAGGACGGAGAGCGGGCCGAGCCCATGGACCACTCATGATCTCCACCTTCGCCGCCACCCGCAGATGGAATCAAACGCCATTCGGGGTCGTGGGATCGGGGCGCGCGTGCCACTTGAGAACTTTTCGGCCGCCATAGATGGTGATCGACGGAGTCGCTCTCAAAGTGAACTTTTACCATATTAACCGCATAGAAATTTTGGCAAAGTACCGCGTCCAACACTCAAATTAAGAAAACACATCAACAAACTCGCTACCGTTCTGAATTCTTTAACATTTTTCCAAAATTAACTCATCTGCTGCCGTTAGGACCGGAAGCGGCCCGTTCGTTCATTCGCCGCTTCCGGTCCAAACGGCTTGGATGTCATCCGCCGTCAACGTCGCTTTGCTCAGTGAAGGCCGTTCGAGGAATTCAAGTGGCGTGCACGCTTTATGCATTTTTTTGTGACATAGTTGCGCTTGGGTTTTAACACAAGGCGAGCTCTACGTTACTAAATCTGACACGTAATGGACACGTGCAACGTAGTGAAACGCGTCTCAGGCGTCAAGTCCCACGTGAGATGTGGGAAGTCAGCACGCTAAATTGCAAGCAAATTAGTAATCGAAGCTTTAGAGGTTAAAAAAAAAGCAGATGCTTTTTGAATCTGGCAACAAAAAGGCGCAACCGTTAAGGCTTTAATGTTGCTGAGGTCTCGGCCATGCGAGAGAAATGTTCATTTTTGCACATTTAAAGGCAATTTCCAGAAAAGAGAAGTCAGAATTTCTGGAAATGTCTCGCCATGTTGGGTGTGGCAAAGTCAAGCAAAAAAAAAAATGACAGGATGAGATCTACGGCAGGGTATTCAGGACACACAAAGAAAAAAAAGAAGTGGCTTATATCATAATGTCATATTACTATGACTAATTTCGCAATATTACGAGAATTTACGTGTACGGCGAAATATGGAATTAAATTCCTAATACTGCGTTACTTTATGTAATGTTGGGTGAAAGAACACCAATTCTAAGTAGGAAGAAGTGGAAATATTCTGAGTCATTATATTACGTACGACTTTATTCTTGTAATATCCCGACTTTAAAGACTATTCTTTCTTTGTGTGGCCTCAATACTCCGTCGAAGTGATGAGGAAAATGAAAAACTGAGTTATTGATTTTTTCCCTAGGTTATGTCGTCACACGCAAACATTAAAAAATGGCAAATTAGCTCAACGGCTGCCATTGACAGCAGCAAACGTCCGATCCAAATCCATGACTGAGAAAGACGATGTTCTTCTCTTGATTTCTTTTCTTTTTTTTTCCTTTTGGGCTGGCTCGGACAACAACGTTAATTGGCCTCAGTTGAATTCCTGTAAATATTTAATGAGGCTCGGAAGGAAACGTTGTTTTGCGACGTTGCAAACTCTCTAAAACATTCTAGAAAAGTCACTTGAAATTGAATTTCCTTTTAGCCGACGACAACAAAAACTCATTTCATCCTTTTGCTGTTTGCACGTGTGGGGATTTTCCAATAAAAATCACATTTCTTTCACTCGTTACTTCATTATTACTCATTGTAGAGACTATACTAATCCTGAAAATATCCAGTTTTCCCTCCTAAATCAGGCGGATTTTAGGACCCTGAGAGCGGCAGCTTTTCCACCAATTGGAACTCGGAGAGCTGCAGCTTTTCCACCAATTGGAACCCGAGTCGGCGGTGACGTCACTTGGGCGACAGGAAGACCCAGAAAGACCTCCCAAAATAGAAAGGTAAGCACGTGAGTTGTCTTTTGCTCTGTTGCGTTCTTTCCAACGTCCTTTTTTAGTCATTTTGCCTATCAATTGTGATGACAACTTTCTGGCTAAAGTTCAGTCACGTGATGGTTATACAGTTTTTTTAAATTTGTATTTCTATTGATATTCATTTTAACACGTTTTGGGGAAATGCTTTACTGCAGGTGAGTCCAAAATGTTTGCATACCCCTGCTTAACTATACTTGACTTGGATTGAGAACAATGCTTAAAATGGGATTTATCTTGCCATTTTAATGAGTCGATACTCAATCCGTTTTAGTTATTGTTTTGATTCGGTATTTACAACGAATGTTCTAGCATTGATTAGTGGTGGCCAATCCATTGTTTACCTATGGCCTGACCTCTGACCTGTCACTGACTGGCGACCAGTCTGTCATTTTTCCGTTTCGCTCTGTGACAACTGCTGACCAATCCATCGTCATTGACTGATTCATTTATTTGCTTACTGATATCTTTAGACCAGATAGTTGTTTTTCCATGCCTCAATATTCGCGACCTATAAGTGACCTGGGATTAACTGGCAACCGGTCTGTCATTTGTCATACAACTGGCGACCAATTCATTGTTATTGACTGAAAACCAGCCCGTTGGTCCGTCTGCATTCACCTGTCACGTTTTTGTACCCCGAGATTGACCGACGACCCATTGATGGGTGACCCAGGATTGGGAACTCATTATCTGCCATTGACGGCCATAAACGATGAGTTACGCAAGATAAAACGAGTAACCGCTTTTTGTTGTTTGCAAAAATCCAAGGCCACTCCGCGGTGTTGGATTCCCACCTGCGAAAGGACGAGGAAGACCATGCTGCGTCTGTGCGAGGTGACCAGTCAACTCTTGATCAGCGATGCGCGATCGGCCCGCAACGGCGAGCTGCTCCGACGGGAGGCGGTCACTCTGTGCGTCAACGTGACGCGGCGCCAGCCCTTCCCAGAGTCGCACGTGGCCGGCCTGCGCGTGGCCGTTAGCGACCGACCCGACGAGGACCTTTACCCGCATTTGGACGCCTGCGTCGACGCCATCCACGGGGAGGCCCAAAACGGCGGCCGCTGCCTGGTCTACTGCAAGAACGGACGGAGCCGTTCGGCCGCAGTCTGCGCCGCCTACCTCGTGAAGCATCGTGGCTTGGCGTTGGAAGACGCGCTTCAGGTGAGCAGTCCTGCACCAAATAGGACAAAAGCTAGCATTTTTGTTCTGAACCTGCTCAATTTCATTTTGTCAAAAGTTTTGGGCAGAAAAAAATTGAACCTCTGGTTGGTGTTTTCACTATTGACATGAAATTTGTTAGCTTTATTTGTCATAATAGTGCGGACTCAGTGATCAGGGATTTGGCCATTTTGTTTTGAAGTCGCTCTTACACCGGCTAAAGAAAATAGTCATTTGAGTTTTGTCCATTGGAAATTGGGTATGATTATTGGCCTGATGATATTTTTTTTTGGTACCCAGAAAGTGAAGGGCGCCCGCCCTGTAACTGCCCCCAATCCGGGCTTCCTGGTTCAGCTGCAGCGATACGAAGACTATCTGAGGAAGAGTTCAGCATCGCCCCACCAGAGCACAACATCTGACGGCGCCCCCTCTGCTCTGCAAAATTGAGTGAGTCGATGAGCATTTTGAAGGTTGTTATTGTAGTTGTCGTTCTTTTTAACGTCCGATTGTGGTGGAGGAGAAAATTTTTGGAAAATTAAAATTATTCAAGCTGATTTGGACATTAAACGTAGGGAGTAAATGATCATTATTTTATTGGCAAAAATACGATTAAATGAAAAAAAACTTTTAGATTTAAATTTAAGGAATTTTGATTAATTTTATTTAACAAATACTTATGTTTCATCATTATTGACGTATAACATAGTTTTTTAAACCTATTTAAAATTATACTGATTGCACACATTTTCAATTTATTTAATTTTAAAGAATGTGTTCATTATAAAACGATTTACATTTTAATTTTCCTTATTTAAAATGGTTTGTTTAGTGTATATATCATTCAATGTTTTTTTAAGGAACCACTGGTCATATTTCAAACTTTTTGAATGCAAGGACTTTTAAAAAAGTTAGTTTTAAAGATGAATTTCCTGCCATTTCATATATTTACTATATATATTTGTGTGTGTGTGTATGTATATATATATATATATATATATATATATATATATGGATGTATGTATCTATGTATATGTGCATATGTATATGTGCATATGTATATGTGCATATGTATATATGTATATATAGGTGTATATATGTATATATGTGTATTTATATGTATATATGTGTATATATATATATGTATATATATGTATATGTGTGTATATAAGTGTGTATATATGTATATATATATGTATGTATATATGTATATATGTGTGTATATATATGTATGTATATATGTATATATATATATATATATATATATATGTATATATGTGTATATATATGTATATATGTATATAAATGTGTGTGTGTATATATATATATATATACACACATACACATTTCTCTCTCCATCTCAAATAAAAAAGAAAGCGGGTGCAAAAGAAAGGTGACATAAATTGGCAGGACGAGACGCTAGTGGACTAGCGTGGTTGGCGGCGCCGAAAGCGTGAATAAAAAGATGTGAAGCGGCACGTGGAGTAGTTTATTGAAGCACCCTTTAGGGTTGCGGCGGGTGCGCGCTCTGCTCCCAGTCCCGGCGCACGCTGTCGATCCACTCGTTGTAGTTGGACACCTTGGTGTAGACGCCCAGCTTGTCTCCGCGCCCGCATCCCTCGCCCCAGGAGACCAGGCCCAGCAGGAACCAGGTGCCGGCGTACCGCGTGACCATGGGTCCGCCGCTGTCGCCCTCGCAGGCGTCCATGCTGCTGCCCAGGATCCCGCCGCACAGCATGTTGTCGGAGATGTTGTGCGACATGTGGGCGGCGCACACTTGACGCTCCACCAGGGGCACGTGGATGACATTGAGCGCCGAGCTGAAGCGCCGGCTGTCCGCCTTCTCCTTGCCCCAGCCCGTCACCACCGTGTCTGTCCCGTTGCGGTGGAGGACGCGCTCGGCCAGCGCGCGGCTGGGCAGGCACGCCGGTAGGATGTAGTCGGAGAGCGGCACCGGGGCCTCCAGGCGCAGGAGCGCGATGTCGTTGTCCACCGTGGTGCTGTCGTAGTTGGGGTGGGGGAAGGCCTTCACCGTTTTCAGCATCACCTCCGTGCCCTCGTCCCGGAAACGCTCGTAATCGCCTGAGGACCGTTTGAACAAATCTCAGTCCCTGGCGGACGGTCGGCTCGGCGAGCCACGTCTCCAAACTCAATTGGCCCACGGCAAATTTGGAAAATTGGAAAATGAGGAATGTGGACCACACAAGAAGCTTGAGTTCAGTTGCACTTCTTAGCTTCAGCACACGATGGAGCCAGTTACTTAAAGGAGCTATGAAATGCTGTCCATGTCCAGGAATAATTTTACACGTAGGAAATGAATTCGCTATTTGAATCTAGATTTTTTTCCCCTTTGTTATTCTACTTAAATCGATGCGACGGCCACTTTTTTCAGCAACCCTGGTGTCTGAATTGACAATGGTACTTCAGCTCAGCGATTCGGTTTGGAGCTTTTAAACGACGAGTGGCGAGCATTCGTCTCGCTTTTGAATCAACTCACCCAGGAAAACGCGGAACCGCAGGTTGTTGTCCAAGCAGTGGGCGGCGGTCAGGACCCAATTCTGGTCGATCAGCACGCCACCGCAGTGGAAACGGCCTTTGGCGTTCCGCAGCAGGACCTGCGCCACAATGCCGCGTCATTACTGAGAATTTTACTCATAAAAATAAAAAAATAACAATCTATATTTTTTCCCAATATGACCTGTTATTGGTTCAGTACCAGCCACATAGGTACACCAATATCCTAATTGGCAACAGGAGCCCAAAAAAAGGCATAGATGCAACAGTACCGGATAAAAACAAACAAACAAAACTCCCTTTTGGCACATAAAAAGTATTCCAGTATTAAAATGCACTTCGATGATCAAGTGCACCTATTCCAAAGATTGGGCTCCCTGTACAGGTCCATAAATCCCAACTCTCATGTCCTCCACTTTGGACGCCAGATCTTTATGGGGTGCAAACCTTTTAATGGCCAAAAATGGTATAAAAAAAAAAGTGTAATTTAACCACTTGTTTTTTTTTCCTCACCTGCCAAGGACTCTCACCCTTCTTGCCGACCTCCCCATTGACCACCCACGGCGTCAGGCCCTCGAGCTGCCTGGTGTAGGACGAGCGTCCGATCAGCAGCTGCCCGCAAGACGACCGACCTGCGGTCACACAATGATGACGTGAGGTGAGGCCCGTGGTTTAGATGGCACCGTTTTTTGGACATTTTTTTTTCGTGTGTGCTGACCTTTGGCCCGGCAACTCCTGCCGTCGTTTTGCAGTTTGTAGCCGGCGACGCAGCTGCACGTCCGCCTCAGGCCGTCCGCGCTTTCCGTGCACTCGTGGTCGCAGCCGCCGTTGTCCTCGCTGCAGTTGGTGGCCGTTTTAACTGAGGTGAGCGCAATCCGTCAGAAAGAGTGGGACTCATTGGCTGCTATTGACGCTGCTCGACGTCCAATTTGTTTGAAGTGAGAGGGCACCCTTAAAATCGTTGACTTTTACAATTTCTCGCACACAAGCCGCCCCCTGATTCACAATTTCACCTCCATTTTCATGGTTTTAATAGGAGGATTTTAAAAATGGTGGTATTTCTGAGATACTGCATAAATCAGATGCACATTATTAGGGTAAATATCAGATTAGATATAGATTTAATTCATCCAGTCGTGGTTGTTTTCTTAATGCAAAACAGAAAATAACCAACAAATCGTAAATGTTACTTTTCCGACATCTACTGGTGAAAAAGTATAGCAGGTGTTGTGCGCATTTAACCCATACCATTGATTCAGTCTTTTTTTGTTTGAGTTACAAATGCGTGAAAATACGGTCATCATAATTGCACATTACTATTTGTTCCAAAAACGTATTAACCAAACATTGAATAGTAGTTGTTAATAGTGCTGGGCAATTGTATCATCAGCAAAACGATTCGATCGACATTTTACGTGTCCTGTTCCTGCTGCAATGCAGATTTTGGCCAGCAGTCGGCGCCAAATTTGGACATGCTACAAAATGGGAATCATATGTCATTGTAGGACCACCAATCGGCCTCAAGATGACACTAACAATAATTGGCGAATCAGCTACCCTTCACACACAACATTGCAGTAATCCCTCGAATATCACGGACATTGTAGACCAGACATGGCTGGAACTCACCGTATTTGCAGTACTTGCCCTCGTATCCAGGGTGGCAGCTGCACGCGTAATCTTCCAGCATGTCCACGCAGTCCCCGTGGACACATTGGTTGCTGACGCACTGGTTCCCGTCTGAAAGGCACACACACACACGTGTTTCCATTCCCACAATGCTTTGCGTGACCGCTTGTGTCAGGGCGACTCACCTAGGTACACTGTCCAGAATTCCAGCTGGAAAAAGAAAGACACAGTCAGCCTCGATGCCTCTTGTTTTTGTGTATTCGTGTGCACACATTGTGTGTGCGTGTCACACATGAGTCATGCTAATTTCATATTTGATGTGACAAAAACTCAATTTTTTTTTCTTGGTTATCCGTAAAGCGTCAAGTTAGTACAACAGACAAAATGTTAAAAATTGAGCACTCGTATTATGAGGTACTCAGAGAAAACCCACGCATGTCCAGCGAGAACATGCAAACTATAGAGGAAAGTCCAAACTTGGTATAAGCCCTCGAACTAGAACTCTGAAATTGTATTCATGAAACATATGTATGGAAAAAAGTAAATGAGGGAAAATAGTTGCTTGCCCTCCAAATGAAGGATGGCAAGATGGCCTTACCGTTGCCTCTCGAACCTGGAAGATCTCCCTGGCCTCCTCAAAGTTGCACGTCTCCTCCACGCACTCACGTTCCAGAGACGCCGGCTTGAGCTCCTCCAGGAAGGAGTTGGCGCGGCGCGAGCGCAACAGCATGTGCGCCCGCGGCGCTTCCGAAAACACTGAGGAGAAGAACGTGGTCAAGGCCTCCTGAGCCAGTGTTCGAACGAATGGGGCTACTTTGTCCAAGTTAGCTCCAGGGCAGCCATTATCGTATCGTATTCTCATTTAATATTTTTGGCGCGTAACTTATTGCTTCAATTGGTTAGTGGTAAAAAGGCACTATAAGATAAATGATTACTTATTTATGGATTATTTGTTTATTTTCTGAAGCGCTTTGTCCTCACTAGGGTAGAGGGGGGTGCTGGAGCCTATCCCAGCTAGAGGCAGGGGACACCCTGAATCGGCGGCCAGCCTACCATGCATGTTTTTGGTATGTGGGAGGAATCCGGAGTACCTGGAGAAAACCCAAACATGCCCCGGGGAGAACATGTAAACTCCACACAGGTGGACCAACCTGGATTTGAACCCAGGTCTCCAGACGCGCTAACCACTCATGCCGCCGGGTCACCTTTTTTGTTTATTATTTAGTTTTATTATTTCTTGACTATTTATGTTTGTTTGTTGTTGTTATTCGTGCACCTCCCTACTTTTTAATGTTGTAGACTATTATTTTATATCATGTTGACTGTTTATTTATTTATTGTTATTTGTGCACTTCCCTACTTTTTTATGTTGTAGACTACTTTATGTATTACTTTATATTATTTGGACTACTTATTTATTTGTTTTTTTGTTGTTATTTGTGCACTTCCCTATTTTTTTGTGTTGTAGACTACTTTATGTATTACTTCATATTATTTGGACGACTTATTTGTTTCTTGTTGTTATTATTTGTGTACTTCCCTACTTTTTTTATGTTGTAGACTACTTTATGTAGTATTACTTTATATTATTCGGACTACTTATTTTTTATTATGATTATTTGTTTGTTTGTTTGTTGTTGTTGTTATGTGTGCACTTTGTGGTGAAGCATTAAATCTCATTATATTTCAATTCAATTCACTCACCTGATAGGCTGAGCGAGGACGCCGCCCACAGGGTCAGCGTCAGGCCGGCGCAGACGCTCGGGTGGAGCGCTCGGACTAAAAACATGGCCGACCGGGTGACTGGTGGGTGACCTTAATGCCGGCCAAGTGAGAAAACGTTGAAAACACGCTGGGAGAAAGCAGGCTTAAAATTGTATGACACGGCTACATAAGAAAATTAAAAATAAAATGAAGATAAAAAAATAATTTATGATTAACAATAAACATCGTGGCTCTATAGTCTACATATTTGGAAAAAGTTAAATAATAAAACAGTAAAAAAATAATCGTTTTGAAAGAAGTAAGTTCGACTTAACTCCATTATTGAAAAGAGTAAACTATTGCGCATTAACTTAATTAATTTAGATGAATACTCAATTAATATGACAGTTATTTTAAATTGAAAGTGTTAAATTTAGGTTTTTACAGAATGCGATTAATCACCATTAAAACGGAGACATTACCCAGGCCTAAAAAAATATATGCCAATTCAATTTAAAAAAAACAAAATAAGGCCCACACGTATTTGGCTAAAGCCTTTGCATAATTCGGGCTAACAACTTGCGCTCCTGTTTTTGCTAGCCCGTTAGCTAAAGTGAATAAGCAGCATCATATTTCCACCGGCCCTCCGATAAATTTGCGTCTCCACCCCTGATCTAAACCGACTTGAATAAAATGGTTCACTTTGCTCGACGTCCAAACTCCATTCACTTACTTGCTGGCGTCGGTGGCGTTTTGCTGGATTTTCGATGGCGTTTCGATGCACTTTTGATGTGTTTTGATGTCTTTGTGTGTTTGTGGCGTGTCAATGAGTTACTAGCGATGTTTACTGAGAGTCCACAGTCCTACCGACCTGACTGCACTTCACGTTCAGATATTTTCCCAAATCTCTCCTTTCCCGATCAATGCACAACCATGCACACTCAGACCCATACCTAGGGGCAATTTGGAGTGTCCAATCAGCCTACCATGCATGTTTTTAGAATGTGGGAGGAAACTGGAGTACCCGGAGGAAACCCGCACAGCCCCAGGGAGAACATGCAAACTCCACACAGGTGGTCGTGACCTGGATTTGAACCCAGGACCCCAAAGCTGTGAGGCCGACGCGCTAACCACTCGCTCCACCGGGCCGCCGTTGTGTGTTTTCATATTTAAGCATTTAACTGATCACATTTTTGCCATTATTTGTTGCCAGGGTCAGAACTGACCATACCTGTCAACCTCTGCCGATAACTGCCCTTATAAATGATTATGATTCCCCTTACAAACCCCCCAAAAACCTTACAAACACCGTACGAGTCGTACGACTCGTACGGTGTTTGTAAGGTTTTTGGGGGGTTTGTAAGGGGAATCATAATCATTTATAAGGGCAGTTATCGGCAGAGGTTGACAGGTATGGAACTCTACCTGCTTTCACAAACAGAGCTACCAAACTGTATCTGTATCGAGCTGCACAAGCAGATATACGTATCCTAAATAATATTTCAATTGTATGAGGTTACGTATGTGTATGTATGTGTCCCATCTGTAGCTGCAGTAAAGGTTTTATAGCCATAAAATAGTTATTGAGGGTTGGATTGATTCAGACGTAGCAATACTGAAATCGTAGATGTGAAATGCACAAAAAAATACTACATTGTTTTCATAATAACGTGTATTAGTCCAATATACGTTATTATGAAGAAGAAGAAAAAAGTATTTTTTCCGTGTCTATTTTTAATACGCATCCGAAGTCAGAGTTCAAATGGCTGCCATTGTGTAAAATGGTGGATGAGCCAGG
This sequence comes from Stigmatopora argus, assembly GCF_051989625.1. Lineage (NCBI taxonomy): Eukaryota > Metazoa > Chordata > Actinopteri > Syngnathiformes > Syngnathidae > Stigmatopora > Stigmatopora argus. The sequence continues at coordinate 8,021,591 of NC_135398.1, forward strand.
AGCTAGTAAGGCAGTGGTTCGCAGAACAGCTCAGAAGTGACGATTTACCGAAGAAAGACCTGATAAAGCGCTTACAGGACGATGCAGCGCATTCGGTACGTTGTTATTTGGGATTTCTTAGTCCCAGTTGTCATTTAAATGCTTCAATATGAAAACACATCTGGAAGCAGTGCAACCAGGGGGAAAAGCAATAAAAGGAAGCTAACAGACAATTATTTAATAAGTATTGATGGACAAAATATAATATATGATTCAGATATTTCTTAGGCCAGCAGAGAAGGCCCTGATGGCCCGCCACTGTTTAAATGTCTAGAAGTAAAAAACAAACACTAAAGTGCATGTCATCACAATGTTCATAATGTGCAATACTGTATTTTAAAGGATTAAAGCCCAACCCAAAAATATTTACAGCTCCCCCCACTAACTAATGCACGTTATGATGAAAACAATGTGGGTTTTTTTAAGTATGAATGCCCAATCAACACGTATTTGCTGCCCCGCCCCCGCCCCACCCACTGACTAATGCATGTTATTATGAAAACAATGTATTTTTTTTTTAAGTATTAAAGTCCAACCCAAAAGCATTTACGCCCCCCCCCACACACACTGACTAATGCACGTTATTATGAAAACAAATTATATTTTTTGTGTGTGTCTTTTTAATAGGCGTGGCCGAGGTCACAGTTCAAATAGCCGACGTCAAACCCCAAGATGGCTGATGGGCCAGGAGGCTGCCAGGATGCTGCACGGTCGTGCACTGCAGAGCAGCTCAAAAGTGACGATTTGCCGAAGAAAGCCTGACAAACTTCTCACAGGACGATGCAGCACATTCGGTACGTTGTCGTTTGGGGATTTCGAAGCCCCAGTTCTCGTCTTAAGAGTGATAAGAGCATGACTCGTTGACGTGATGTAGCCCCATGTGTGTGCAGACAGCAAAATGTTTGCAAACAAATTGGCTACATTGCGTTACCGATCGCTCTTTGATTAAAAAGTAATCATTCCATTGTGTGTTTCAGTCCCTCAACGAGCACAGACTGCTGGGAAACATCAAGAATGTGGCCAAAACGACCAGAAAGGGGCATCTTGTCGACGCCATAACAAAGTGAGTCATTTTTAAATAGTTCCAATTTTCTCTATCCGTGTAATATTTAAACGTCAGCGTTCAGTATTCAAGGCTTTGCGCAATTGTCTCGTTTTATCATACATTCAACTTTTGAATGAAAACACTAACTAGGTTGGTGTTTTTTTAAATAGCAAAAACCTGTGGATAAGTCACCCACACAAATGCCATTAGTGGACGTGTAAGGAATAAACAGTAATCCCTCGATTTTCGCGGTTAATGTAGACCAGACATGGCTGCGATAAATGAAAAACTGTAAAGTAGGGTCATCCCTATTGAATTTAATTTAAAAAATACTATAGTGGCAAGTGTAGGAGTAGTTTCTGCTTGTGAGTTTCACATCTTTCTGAACTTACAAATAATAATCAAACGTAGGCTTTGTCATCATCATTGACTCGACAAAAGCCTAATTGTCATCATACCCAGATAACTGCGTATGATGAAATTGGTAATTGAAATAAAATAAAAATTCTGCCATGTAGTACTAACTGTGCACTCAAATAGATTCTATACTTTTACCCCGTTAACTTTCTTAAAGACCTCAGGGCTTGGACTGTTTCATTTTTAGTTTTAAATATGTTTTTGACAAAACCTAAGAACATTTATTCAACAATAGTGCATTTTTGACTCATTTAAACATTTTTTTCCTCGGCATAAGAGAAAGACAGACGCTTTTTGGATATTTTTTTTTTAAGAATGCATTTGAAATAATTGACTGAAAAACTCAAGGCAGAAGTAGGATTTATTTATTATTTTCATGTAATTTGTACCTTGTGGGCCCCTGTCCAGTGTGTTTTTTTATATTTCCCACCACATCAACATCCTGATTATTTGTTTGTGGAGGAAAACATGAAAAATAGATGTTTTAGTCTCTCTGCAGCAGACTAAAAGAAAACCAGACCATCAGGAGTGTCTAATATTGCCTTTTGATGTTTTATAGAAAAAAAAGCTAAATGTAGGAATTTTTTAGTTAAATTTGACTTGATTAGGCCCTAGTCTGTATTTCTTTATGTAACTTAATCTATCCTGCCTATGTTGATAGCCTGACGCATCCCCTCATTTCTCGGTGTTACGCCAGAACCTATCTCCAAACTTTTTCAAAATAAAACGTAAGACCTTGTGAATTGTTTTTTTACTTAACTTTGTGTATTGACCCTTTTTTTTTGTTTTCCAGAATTCCACAAGGGGGACAAGGTTTCCTGCCTATGTACAGATAGGCTGACGCACCCCCACGTTTTTCGGTGCTGGTGGTTACGCGAGAACCTATCTCCAAACTTTTTCAAAATAAAAGGTAAGACCTTGTGAATGGTGTTTTACTTAACTTTGTGTATTGACCCCTTTTTTTTGTTTTCCAGAATTCCACAAGGGGGATGAGGTTTCCTGCCTATGTACAGATAGTCTGACGCACCCCCACGTTTTTCGGTGCTGGTGGTTACGCGAGAACCTATCTCCAAACTTTTTCAAAATAAAAGGTAAGACCTTGTGAATGGTGTTTTACTTAACTTTGTGTATTGACCCCTTTTTTTTGTTTTCCAGAATTCCACAAGGGGGACCAGGTTTCCTGCCTATGTACAGATAGTCTGATGCACCCCCACGTTTTTGGGTGCTGGTGGTTACGCGAGAACCTATCTCCAAACTTTTTCAAAATAAAAGGTAAGACCTTGTGAATGGTGTTTTACTTAACTTTGTGTATTGACCCCTTTTTTTTGTTTTCCAGAATTCCACAAGGGGGACCAGGTTTCCTGCCTATGTACAGATAGTCTGACGCACCCCCACGTTTTTGGGTGCTGGTGGTTACGCGAGAACCTATCTCCAAACTTTTTCAAAATAAAAGGTAAGACCTTGTGAATGGTGTTTTACTTACTTTTGGGTATTAACCCCCCTTTTTTCTTCCAGAATTCCACCTGGTGCCAAGGAGAGTTTCTTTGTCCATTTGAAAATGGATGAAGGCAGAACTGAATTTTTAAAAATGCTGGAGGGCCTGCGCGAACCTATCTCGAGAGCCTGTTTTTCTATGTCAAAATAAAAGCTTTTAAATGTATACATGTGTTTGTCTTTAACAAAAAATGCAAGTAACAATCCAAGTTAAAAAAAATATTTACAGTTAAACATACTTAATTGGCATTACATTGAAATGTTAGTGTAGCCAGTCTTTTCTCCAGTTTGTCCACCTGTAGACATAAGACATTTTAGTTAAAGGTTCACAAAACAACTTTTACACTTATAATTATTTTTTGTAAAGTACATTAGAAAATAAAATTGAGCTGGGGGAATAAACACTTAGAAGAAAAAAATAGAAAAAAAGCTGGGGGAATAAACACTTAGAAAATAAAATTAGGAAAAAAAAAAGGGTAAATAAACTTAGAAAAGATGGGAGAATAAACAGAAAATAAAATTAAATAAACAGGGTATATACACTTAGAAAAGCTGGGGGAATAAAAAAAACTAACTTGGGGTACATACACTTAGAAAATAAAACTAAAAAAAAAGCTGGAGGAATAAACACTTAGAAGATAAAATTAGAAGAAAAAAATGGGCAATAAACACTTGGAAAAGAAAAACTGGAGGAATAAAAACAGGCTATAAACACTTGGAAAACAAAAACTGGGGGAATAAAATTTGAAGAAAAAAACAGGGCCTAAACACAGAAAATAAAATTAGAAAAAAAAACTGGGGGAATAAACACTTAGAATTCCTGCTCTAACATTAACTGAGATCCTTCTTACCTTAAAGATTTAGTCAAAGAGCTGTGGAAATGATTGGACAGTGAAACATCACCATGATGATTTAGGCTTTTATTTAATTTGGATTTTCAGAAGTACAGAGACACCATATGATTCAAGTGGGCAACTTGCGAGGAAGATCTCTCAGGCTGTTGCATGCAAAAAAAATAGCAAAAGTTAGAATATATAGAGACTGGAGATTCAACTTTTTTTTGGGGGGTACTTTTACCATGATCTGGCCCAGTCTCCTCTTCTGTAACCTCAAGAGTGCTCTAGGCATGCTAGAAGAGCTGCATCTTGGTGCTAAACAGGGAAAAAATAGCACACCAAAAGAAGCATAAGTTAGCATATACAGAGCCTGGAGATTCAACAGATAGGCTTAGTAGTTTTTTTTTAGGGGGGAGTAGTTTTATCTTGATGCTAAACAGGGAAAACTTGATTTAACCAAGGTATTTGGGGGTTGCCAAAAAACTACAGGATAGAGAAATCTTACAAGAAATTTAATAATCAAAATAAAGAATGAAATGGTCAATATTAGAGTGGAAAACAGATTTTTTAAAATATATTTATTTTTAGATTTTACTAAATGCTTTTTGAACTAAAAACACAAAAAGGAAAAAATGGGTTAAAAAATTGCAATTAGTGATTTAAAGGGGAAATGACAACATATAATATACATGTATAATCTTCATTTGAATTTGATCCTAACAGAAAGTCGGCACTCATGATTTACTTTCTCGGGCCGCACAAAATGACGCGGCGGGCCAGATTTGGCCCCCGGACCGCCGCTTTGACACCAGTGAGCTAGGAGAAAGTTGGCTTAATAGTTTTGTATATGGCGATTAAATATACAGACTGACGTTAACAGCTAGGAGAAAGTTGGCTTAACAGTTTTGTATAAGTGATTTTTTTTGTAAAAACAGAACAATTACAAATCGACAACGGGTGTTTACCACCCGCAATGAAAACTATCATTACATAAAACACAACCGGAATTAAATCATGCCTCTGGATGTTATTCTAGAGTGAGCATTTACCCAGCAAACTGTCAGTTGATGACTCTGCGTTGTTTGATTAAATTTAAAGTCTTGCCACACGACTCAATAATGGAGAAAAAAACGGACAACATACTTTTTAAGTCAAATCGTGACGCTAACGCTAATGCTAACTAGTAACATACGGCACACAAACTTAAATGGCCGACGTTGTGTTAAACCTGGCATTAAACTAAGAGATTTGTTGGCGTTTGGGGCTCAATTGATTGCTGAAAAATCTCCCGATAGCGTGATTAAAACGCATTTAGGCCCGTGAATTGCTCTACTCCTTACCTCGATGGAGTGCTCATCGACAGGCAGCGTGGAAAAAGCCTTCCAAAAGGAACGGTCACTGCGCATGCGCTTAATTAAATCAGCTACGTCGACAATATTCTACAATCTGGGCGTGGTTACGCCTATTGTCGACGTAGCTGAGTTAATGATATGAGAGACATACTGTTTTAAAAACAGTATGTCTCTCATATCATTTTCTGAAGTGCTTTATCCTCACTTGGGTCGCGGGCAGGGCCTGGAAAATATACATTTGGTGTCAGCAAGATAAATACATTTAATTTAGGCCGCAGAAATTCAATACTATATTTACATTTTCGCTGTAGAAATCAAGAATTGAAAATATTACAATATGTCTAATTCCAGTTTTTAATATTTTGCAAATCAACAAAAGAAAATCGCTAAGTTTCAAGGATTTTTTATCACATTTAGCTGCCTTGATCATTGAGTTCTGACATAGAGGGGGCACACCGTCTAGAAGTCGCTCAGGGGAGCAAAATTCCTCAGTACACCACTTTAAGGAATTAATCAAAATACATTTCAATAATTGGGCGAAATTTATATTGAGATGGAAAAATGCGAGCAGGCATGTTTTTGGGCACATGCATTTGCAAATTTCTCGCACACTACGGAAAATGGCTGAGGAAAATTATTAAAAATAAATCTGGGTCGGCGATCAATAATTGATCATTTTTTTGGCATAAACAAAAAATATATTTACATCATGAATGCCCAATTGAAAATAAATTCATGGCAATATACTGCAATAATTTTCTACCAATTATTTATTGCCGACCCCTGCTCGCGGGGGGCGCTGGAGCCTATCTCAGCTGACTTCGGGCCAGCCAAAACAACCATTCACGCTCACACTAATACCTAGGGGCAATATAGTGTCCAATCAGCTTACCATGCATGTCTTTGGAATGTGGGAGGAAACAGGAGCACCCTGAGAAAACCCAGACAGGCCTCGCGAGAACATGCAAACTCCACATATTTGGACCGAGATGGATTTGAACCCAGGTCCCCCCCAATGTGAGGCGCTAACTACTCAGCATGCAAGCGAGAGGGAAGTGATGGTGCACAATTTATGATTTTAAAGAAAACTAACCATACAAATAATAAAAAGTTAGAAAACTGACAGTTTAGTTTGGGATAAGCTTTCAAGCTCAGGCTGTTTTCGAGAGAAATCCCAAAGATCATGTCATCACTGAACGGAAAGAAGTCAGTCTAACACTGCGGTGTTTAAGTGCTTTATTGGCCTCTTGATCTTATCAAATATCAAGCCAAGAACTGCAACAGTTAATGTGCTAAAGCTAACAACTAACACATTGGCTACCATTGACGGCGATAGTCAACAACTGGTCAAAAATGAAGATGAGCTTCCCTGTATTTTTTTGTCAAATGGCCAAACTATGGAAAGAGATCAACAACTTCCCTACTTTTCTACCACTTTTAGGATTTTTCACAAGCCTACTTGTTGACTGCCATTGACGGCGTTAAACGTCCAAAAATTGGATGTCTATCACCATCAAAGGCACAGAAATAAAATGAATACTAGTCATCCCGCCTTTAAGATCGGGTGTTATTAATCAACTAGCGTAGCTTATTTTTCTTTGGGCGCCATGTCATCGCCGCCCGACACATTTCCTTCCTCCTCATCGTCGTCGGCGATCATTCCTCGAAGGTACGATCGCTTAAACTCCTGGAAGACCAACTCCTCCTCCATTTCGCTTGACGCACAAAAGCACGTTAGACAAAGCAACAAACAAGCTAATATCGATGATGATAATAAACTATTTACCTTTCCTTGACTGTCGGCAAGAAGAAAAAGAAGAAGAGTATGAGATGTTTTGTAGGTTTTTTGTTTTTTTTTAAGAACATGTGGCGGAACCTGACCTGTGTCGGGTTTGGGGTGCATCAGTTTGAAGGGAAGCTCCAGTGAGACCTCACTGCCACACAAACAACTGATCAATATTTTATCATAAAGATATGCTTGGACCGGATTAAGCAATATTCACTTCATGTTTTGGTGTAAAACTAAAAACAAATAGTGGGCAAAACTCAATATTCTTCTCTATTCAACTCTTAACTTGTTTGTGTTGGTCTATTTTATACTTGCTAACAATTAACATTTTGGCTGTCTTTTAAAAAAAAAATGTTTTCATTTAATAGTATCAGTCACAAAAAAAGCCAGTTTCTTTTTGTGAGTTTGTCAGTGAAAAAAGCCAGTTTCTTTTTGTGAGTTTGTCAGTGAAAAAAAGAGGTCAATATTGGTAATAGATTGGGAGACGACAAAATCAAAATTTCTTTTCAGACTGATAGCTGACTTGAAATTTGGAAAAAAAAGTGGAAAGATGAAGTGTTTTTTAAGTGTGTTACTCACCTTGAACTCAATAGTCTGCAAGCGTTGGCAGCAAGTTAAAAAAGAGAGAAAAAAAACAGGCCCCCAATTTAGACAAGCATCCTTTCTTGTTTGATAAAAATGAAATAATTGACAGCAGTGGATGTCCAATCTACTTGAACTGCGGATCCAACGTAATGAACATCTACTGGTTTTCCATTTTAAATCTATTGAAATCAGATTTTTTTTGCCCACATTTTTCTGTAATTTTTGTGTGTGAGCTACCAACCCTGCAATGATGAGTTTGAGCATCACCCTGTAGGACACCAAGATACCGAGAACCTCCTTCAGGACGCCCGGCTTGACGCTGCAACCAAAACCAATCGTCAACATCGGCGTCGGACGGCTTCGTCCGTCCCCGCCGAAGACGTCTCACACGCTGGACGAGGCCAAGTTGGTGTCCTCGTGCTTGAGCTTCCCGTCCAGGGCGATGCCCCGCCGCTCTCTATTGTTGGCCAACAGGGGAAGCAGGAGTACGTCTCGGCGGAGCGTGGTCCCCGCGGGCACCGTGTCCCTGACGGGGGACGGCAAGCGTCGGGTCTTTGGCATTTGGCGGGTCCGAGTCGGGACGCCACTCACCCTTCTTCGATGGCGACGCACTTGACGTAGCTGTCGTTGGAGTACAGAACCACCGTGGACACCTGATCCACTGAGGAAGACAACGCTGCTGTCAAACCCGCGGCCCGCGACCTCGTTTTGCGTTTCCACAAGAAACCTCATTTTAAGATCCCTCAATTCAAGGGTGCCAAACGCTTCATATATTAAAATGTAGTAACTTATTGACATTCAATGACTGTTCATTCAAGTGCTAGTCGTTCCAGTTCAATTTGACATCTATCACAGTCAATGGCGGCCAAAGAGTCAAGTAAAAAAAGAGGACGGCGGCCTACCGGAGATGATCACGTTTTTGACATTCTTGCTGGAGTTGTTGACCACCTCGAGGTGCAGCCTCATGGTCTCGCCGTGATAAAAGATCTGCAAACGTGGGCGAGAGGTCAAATGTGGCCACGCCTCCAGCACCCCGCCACGCACAGCACACACCTCTTTATCCAGCCGCGCCGTCACGTGCAGCGGCTGGTCCGAGATGGCGAAATCCCGAGAGATTTCCACCGGCCGGGGCACCGCTCCCTCCTGGCTCTCGGGGGCGTACTGCACCTTCCGGATCATCAGCTTGACTGAGCTCCTGGAGGGTGAAACCAACGCTTGGCGACGGGGCCCCAGGCGGTCCGGTCCCAAGACGCTCGGCCTTTTACCGTTTGTGGACTTTGGCGTCCTGAGCCTCGGCGCTGAACGCTTTCACCTCAAACTCCACCGCGCATTGCTGAGCGGGGCAGATGCAAAGGATTGTGGGATGCTAACAGACACAGTGTCAGGCGGGCGTTACCTTGCCTTCGTCGTGGGGCGCCGGTTGCATGGCGACCGAACAGGGCAAGTTGTCAGGGAACTGCGACGTAGAAAAACGGAAATGTGAAAAAAGTCATCAAACGCACAAAATGTGAACTTCTCGGGGAAAAAGAATGCATTTCTGGATAAATTACAACTTTTGTGTTAGCGCATCGGCCTCACAGTTCTCAGATCGAAGGTTCGATCCCAGGTCTGGACCTTCCTGTGATTTCTGCCCGGTGCCCATAAGTGGCTGGGATAGGCTCCAGCACCCCTCCAACCCTTGCGACTTCCTTGTTGACATTTAACTCAAGTGGGCGTCAAACTCATCCGATATGGATATTCAAACTCGTCAGCTCATTGACATTCAATCCAAATCCAATTCAAAAAAATATTCTTATTATACATGGACAGTGCTGTGGTCAGTGTTTGGTGAGCACCTCAAAAAAGAAGGGGTGCGCGTCGTCACCCAGCTTGCGCAGCAGCTTGGCCTGCATGCGGGTGTGGACGCCCTGCTCCCGGTCTTGCAGGGGAGGGTACACCTGGCGGGTGGACAGATAGAGTTCGCGGCGGAAGGCGATGCCCATCACGTCCATGTCATCGCGGCCGTAGCGGAAGGTGCACGACACGGTCACGAACACTAGAGGGGGAGGGACAGCGTGGTCACGTGGCCATCCGAGCGCTCGTCGAGGACCTGCCAAGACTCACCTTTCCTCCCTTGGAGGGCATCGCGGTCGATCACGATGACGCCATCTAGGGAGGATTAAGGGGGACACGAGCGTCATCGCTTGGGGTGGCGGCTCGCTCGCCGTCTGCGTGGCCTCACCTACTGGATCCACCGAGTCCACGCGGTCCACAAAGTCCCGCCTACCCATGTACACTCCCACCTGGACACGAGACAGTTGAGTTGTGAACTCGCGGGTTCGAGAACATTTGGACCAACATTCACTAATGGTGATAGACGCCATATTTTGCGAGTATTTTTTTTTTAAATGGCTTACTTTACATTGTCTTATTTTAAGCAAAAAGGCCTTACTATACATGGTCTTGTATTTATTTCTTTTCTTTTTACAAAAAAAGTGGCTTACTCTACATGCTCAGTTTTTTTAAAGAAATAAAGCTTTACTATACATGGTGTACTTTTTTTTAAAAGAAAAAAGCCCTACAATACATGATCATTTTATTTTAAGCAAATAAGCTGTAAATTTAAGGCCTATTTTGAAGGGGGCAAAAGTCTTACTATACATGGTCCAATTTTTAAGGAAAAAGCCCTACTATACATGGTCATTTTTAATAAGTAAAAGCCTTGCTATACATGAAGTCATTCATTCATTAATTGTCCACCTGTCCAATATTAATTTTTACCTTCTGCCCAACTATCATCCATCCAACCATCACTCCATCCATCATCCATCCATTCTTTTGTCATCCATTCATCTATTCATTGCCCGAGATCCAACAGGTTGGCGTGACCTAACCGATTTGTCCTTGCAGATCTTCTTGAAGACTACATTCTTGGGGCTCATGACTCTACCTGGAAGACAAACGGAAAGCGGTCAATGGAGGCTCCGTGGATGCCGTGACAATGTCGCGATGACGCCGACTCACCCGGATGAAGACGAGGACGTTGAAGATGAAGACGATAAAAACGATGAGGCGCTACGCGGACACTCAACACCTCTATATGTGAAGGCCACGGGCTTCCCCCCTCCCGACAGCCAATGAAAACGCAAAGCGTGGCCACAGTGACTGCGCCTGTGTTGGCCACGCCTACCACGACCTCCCGTTAATGAACCATTGAGAGGATTGAAGCGTTTCGACCACGTCAGCAGCCATCGTCAGATTAGTCTGGCATTTTGTGTGTCCAATCACGTGGCTACTAAAAAGTTTTCACTGACTTCATCACTGGTAGACATCCAAACCATTCGAAGTAGGAGGGTGGTAGTGAATTAAATCATTCTCTGCGACCCTCCCACTTCAAATGGTTTGGAGGTCTATTACTACCATTGGCATCATGTATGTGTCTTATGGCTGCTTGTTTAGAACCAAAAGACATGCATTATTATTATTATTGTACAGTGCATGGTTCTCTGTTTACATTTTTTTGTGAGTGCATTTGTGTAATGTGTTATTGTGGGATGTTTCCCATGTTTTTTTCAGTTTTGTGCCGGATAGTTAGTCCACGTAATGTTAGACAAGAAGCGAAAAGGTCAAAGGTCAGACGTGGCATATGCACAGTTTATATTATGATTATTTTTTTAAATTATCCTTAACTGATCAGTCGAGGGATGACAACGGATGAAGGACGTACGTCTCTGAGCGAAGTTTTCCATCAGTGACAACGTAATCCGGGTTTGTGCCGGTCAGCAACTCAGCGCGCTTTACCTGGATTACAAGACGTGGTGACTCACAACAGATTACACACACATACGTGACAAAGTTGTGTTTTTTTCTCTCAAGGATATCACTTTTTTTAATGCCATTCCTTTAAAAAAAGATTTACAGATAGATTAATGTGTCCAGAGAAATGCAACGCAATGAAAAGACAAACAAGCTAATGTATTATTCATCATACAAATACTATCGTGATCACCCAAAAAAATAGGAGAAATTTCAGTTGTCGCGTGTCGTTCACACGTAAGCTCTGGCCGTGTCCGCGTCCGACGCTGGGGTCGCTCTGTAGACTTTGCGTGGGCCGCTGCCAGGAAAACTGTGGAAAAAAAGAACATTTCAACTGGAAGTCCAATGGAGCAAAAAAATAAATAAAATGTAGTAGAAAAGTAGTTAAAAGCTAATCTCGTAAAGCAGAATTAGCGCTAATTTATGAAACTAAGCAATTTACGATGCTGGCTAGTTAGTTTTGGAGGTAACGTTGCAAGTAGTGTATAGTAGTATGGTATAGTATAATAGTACGTATAGTATAATGTATAATATAGTATAATAGTATAGTACAATATATAATAGTATAATATAGTATAATAGTATAGTATAGTATAGTACAATATATAATAGCATAATATAGTATAATAGTATAGTATATAGTACAATAGTAGAGTACAGTAGGCGCCGTCCTAAACCCTCCCTCGTATTCTGTGTTTTTACAGCTTTTTTATCCTTTATTTTTACGTTTTATTGTCTCTTAAGCCTTTCCGATTTCTGCATCCTCACCCTCTTGCTACTGTGACAATGAAATTTCCCGAATACGGGATGAATAAAGTTATCCAATCCAATAGTAGAGTAGAGTATAGTACAATAGTAGAGTAGAGTATAGTACAATAATAGAGTAGAGTATAGTACAATAGTAGAGTAGAATAGTAGAGTATAGTACAATAGTAGAGTAGAGTATAGTACAATAATAGAGTAGAGTATAGTACAATAGTAGAGTAGAATAGTAGAGTAGAGTACAATAGTAGAGTATAGTACAATAGTAGAGTAGAGTACAATAGTAGAGTAGAATACAATAGTAGAGTAGAATACAATAGTAGAGTAGAATACAATAGTAGAGTAGAATACAATAGTAGAGTAGAGTATAATAGTAGAGTAGAGTATAATAGTAGAGTAGAGTACAATATAATAGTAGAGTAGAGTATAATAGTAGAGTAGAGTACAATATAATAGTAGAGTAGAGTATAATAGTAGAGTAGAGTACAATATAATAGTAGAGTAGAGTATAATAGTAGAGTAGAGTAGAGTAGAGTAGAGTAGAGTAGAGTAGGAGTAGAGTAGGAGTAGAGTAGGAGTAGAGTAGGAGTAGAGTAGAAGTAGAAGTAGAGTAGAGTAGGAGTAGGAGTATAGTATAAGGCTGGTATTGGTATTGGTATTGGAATTGGAAAGTAGTCATACTAACAAGTACTAACAAATAATGTGCTCTTTGGTATTCCTGGGAGGACAGGCTTATCTTTTAGTGAATGTATTGTGTATGTATACCTGTACTATTAATTACATTTTGTAAAAAAAAAATTAAATAGCTGAAATGAGTTGTCGTGCCAAGTATACCTTTTTTTGCTTCCGCCGGTTGACGTCCTCTTGCAGGCAGAGCAGAGCATGCCTCCTCCCAGTATGGCCAGACACGCGGCCCCCCAGGCCAAGTAGAGGCCCACGCCCATTTCGAATCTGCGCACAAGGATGTCATACTCAGAAGGACAAAAAAATACAGTCTAAGCGTGCGAGAGGCGGCGTGGAACTGACTTGACGCCGACGTAGAGTGGGTTGTAGAAGTCCTCCACCACCATGCTGGCGTACCACGATGCCGCTACCATGCAGCAAAAACCTGTGAAAAAAACATGATGATTTATCATTAATATTTTTGTTACATATTAGTATAATTGTTTTGGTCTTTTCTTCAATGTATGAAAAAAATGAATTTCAAATGAATGAATAACAATCTTTTTTTTTACATTGAATAGGATAAAAAAAATATATTTTTGTGATTCATTTAATATCTATTTTTTTTCATTCAATTACTTTCTAACAAGAAAATAACTGCATATTCCTGGCATTTACCTGTTGTTTTATTTTGAAGAAAAAAAACCATCAGAATCGAGAATTTGCACTGATTGACAAATTCACCCAAAAAAAAAGATCAATTTCATTGGGGAAAACAATGAGTCACCTACAAACAGACAAACAACCATTCACACACACACTTTATATTCCTTTGGCAATAAAGATGGAATGCACATAAGGACTGACCAGCCAGGATGCTGAGGATGCCTCCGGTGACAGCTAACTTGGCCTTGGAGGCGTCGCCAGCGGAGCCGATCTTGATGCACTTGAGGCCCAGCAGGGAAACGATCATACAGCCCAATCCCAGCAGCAGAGACACGATCATCAGAGCCCGGCACGCCTGTACGTGACCTGAACGCAACCAAATCAAATGACCATCATCAAACAAAATCGGCGTTGATACTTTCCTTTCGATATTTTTCAAATGTTAAGTTTTTTCCTCTTGTCTTCTCTTCATTTTCCATGTTCACCTTCTAACATATTTTATCAGGTTAACTAAAGTTAGCATTTCGAATGGCGAATGACCAAATGTTGATCACTCACCGCCAGTCATGCCCGATCAAAAAGATTAGCAGGGTGCCGTTAGTTATCTAGGTCAGTTAATGATCAACTTTTTTATGATCTTAATGAGAAACGGTCCGAGAGAATGATGGCCAGGGAACTGTAAAAAATGGGATATCCGTAAAGAAAATGGCAGATACACGTAAAAAATGAAGAGTAAAGGCAAGGGCGTCAAATAGCGGCGAGGGTTCACCTGGCAGCGAGAGTAGCGACTCAAAGTCGCGACACTCGGCGATACCGGCGCTGTTCTCGGCGCATGAGTGCCACAAGTTCTCAAACTGCCTCTGCGAGATGATAACGCTGCCCGACACGGTGGAGATCTTCCAGTAGTCATTGGCCAGCGCGGCGCCTGTCAGCAGCCAGCTGATCACGCACATAACGAAGCCCGTGGCCTCCAACGCCGTCGACATCCCGCCAAAATATGATCCGCAGCAAGGAAGACAACACAAGTCTGATGCCGGCGATCTGTCGAATGATGACTCTAGACTTTGGCCCCTGACGGACCATGGGCCATAAAGCCCCGCCCTGATTGGCGCCAAAGCACCACGCCATCAGGAGCGCCAACTGCGATCCAATGGGAGCGCCTGATGAAAAGACAATAATAATGTGAATCTAGAAAAGGAATGGCGTGGGCTAAATTTGTGTAGATTTTTTGGTGACTTCCTTCTAATTTTGAGGTGTTTTGGGGTCACTTCAGGTGCTGGGTTGAATCTGGGTTGAGTTTCCTTAACTGGGTCACTTACTACCTTAATTCTAATTTAGTTACTACAAGCTTGTTTAGAACCAAAAGACAATATTTGCGTTTAAAAAAAAAATCTCTTGAAAAAAATCTCTTTTGAAAAATGGGTGTTTCACAACTAAAATATTGCGTTTACACTTAGAAAAGGTTAAGAAATTCAATGACTCGTCTATTAGGAACCGACAGCTGTTTCTGGCCACCATAAAAAAATTCAACTTTCTATGTTGTACGATTTGGACAAACGTAGCGAGAGAATCTTAACATACACACAAACAATGGGTTAATTTTGTCTTGTTCATTTTAGGGCATTCTAGTGTCACTTACTGAATATTTTGGATTATTTCTCACTAATTTTAGGTCATTTCATGTTGGGTTTTAGGCACTTAAAGGGCACTTTTTTGGTTTTAGATGACTTTTTGAGGGCATTTGTTCAAAATCAATTGGACATAAAGCATGTCAATGGCACTAAAGATGAGCATTAACAGCTATTTCTCCTATTTTAAAAGAATTGAAACGTTTATCATTATTATTATTCTGACTCACTTCCTTTTGATGTTAGGGGATTTTCCAGGTTACTTTGGGTCACTTTTTTTGGGACAATGTTTTTTGGACAAAAATACTGACCACCAACTAGAGATTGTTTCAAGTCAAAAACCCAACAGAAGTAAATGGAAAAGTATTTTGTGGGAACTGAATATGCTTTGAAAAATGTATGGTGACATTTTCATCAAAATTTGGCAGATTTACATCGTTTAGCTGAAAAGTATTTGATAACTTTTCTACGTCATGATCTTGTTTTGCTTTTCAAATGATCAAAACAATCATATAAACGGAAGAATCTTACTCAGGTAAGCAGAAGTCCAAACACTGAAAAGGCAAGCGGATGTTGATGAGGTCATTATTGCCACTCTGGGATTGGTCATCACCAGCGTGCGGACGACCGTATAAGGACACCTACTCAATTTCCTCTTTCGTCTTTGCGTTTTATGCTTTTACAGCCAGCCAGAGTCAATGTTTGAACTGCAGAAGCAAAGGTCAAAGTTCAGCCCCACAACACATAGAAACCAACTCAATTTGGTTTGGCTTAGCGATTGTTAACTTTACGGGTCATTTCCTGTTGATTTGGGTTCACTTCCTATACATTTTGGTGACCATTTCTGAATACTTGCGATAAATTCCTTGTGACTTTAGGCCATTTCCTGCTCATTTACTACAATTCTAAGAACGAGGGTTCGATCACAGGTGGGTCCTCACTGTGTGGGTTTTCTCCAGGTACACTGGATTCCCCCCAGATCCCCAAAACAGGCATGGTAGGCTGGTTAAACACTGTAAATTGCCACTAAGTAGGCTAATGTGAGCGTGTACATCTTTTTGTGCCCAGTGATTGGATGGCCACCAATTCAGAAAAAAAATAGCAATAAATATTTTAGCATAGCCAGAAAAGCTAAACCGCATCTGTGGCTCAGGATCCAATGAAGACAGCGGCGCCTCAGGGTACGAGGGCAACTGGACCGGCGCCAAAGCGTGCCGTCAATTAAAGTGCTTGGAGGATGGGTGTCTCGGGGCAAGTGCGACCAGTCGGACCGGTTAAGTGGAGCGGAACCAGCTTGTTAGGTTTATTAGTCTCACATTCATTATATATTTGCTCACAATGAAATAATCTACGGGAAGGTCGCTTTTCTATCCAGCTGGACTTATCAAAATTGTTTTGAAACCTTGACCTCTCACACGGATCCGGGAGGACTCCTAAATTGTTTTGACTTGGACTCCGCCCCAGGTGGCGATAGCGCTCGCCCTCCGAAAGGACGTGTAATTGTTTTGAATAGATGCCTGCTTGTTGTCAACTCTTATGCAATTAAATGGGCAGGAGAGGATTCGATACCTTAGAATGAACCTGGACGAACCTTGCAAGAAAAACCAAAGATGATCGTCCTGTCTCTTTTGTATTACAAGGTGCATTTGGAAATACCTATTGGTGAACCTATCACAGCTTCAAGATAAGCGGAATGTACAAGATGTACAAGATTTTTGGGACGGTGCTGCTCGTGCGAGCCCTCCTAGCGAGAGGTGAGTAGCCATCTATGCGAATCCATATGGTTTTCCAGAGACCACTGGTGTCAAAGCTGAGGCCCATGGGTCAGACGGGTGGGGCTGGTTTGAAAAGCACATACTTTATGACAGCGTTTTCGATCCTTTAGCAAAAACTTAATTTGACGTCAATGTACTTGCGTTCACGAGCTACATAAAATCACATAGTGGGCCAAATTTGGGCTCTGGGCTGCAATTTGGACATTTGTGGGGAACAATTACGATTTTCATCTCTTCACGTGAAATGAGCAGTGTCATTTTAACGTCACTGAATGACGTCAAAAATGCCGTTTTTTCCGGTTCAGAGATCACAAATGTGCCACTGCCGGGTCACATCACCATGGATTCCGTCAACCTGAAGCACATCTTGAGATGGCAGCCCCCGCGGGTGCACTGCGACACGCTGTTACTCTACTCGGTGCAGTACCAAGGGTACGTACGGCACACACTGAAAGGAAAGTACTACATACGGTACTTGCAATTCTTGTACCACATGTAGATCAGGAAGAGACAAGGCGGTCATTTAAGTGATGCCCAGTGTGGCGGCCTTGTTGTCAGGGGCAACGGCCCATCACAGGCAAAGTACAGACATTGAAATGAAGTTTTAAAATGCTCATTTCACTGCCAATTTTTTTCCTTTTCGTCAATGCCGAAGGGTTGTGGGAACATTAAAAGGTAAGGCAAAAAACGAAAAACAAAGACCTCTTGTTCAACAGGCAACATTCCACCGGAGTCATGACAATTAACATCATTATTAAGCATCATGCCAGCTGGACGCACCCACTTTCGTCATCGCGGGGTATGAGGAAGCTTGCCTTTGATATTTGAAAAGATGAACTTTTGGCACATTGCGTGCCCAGTGTTTGACTTTTGAGAGTATTGGACTAATTGGACTATGGAAAAAAAAAAAAAGCTTTTGACTTGTGGCATGTATGTACTTGAGTTTTGGAATTATTTGAGTTTTGAGATGATTGACTCACTCGTGTTTTCCATGTTGCAATTGTTCATGGTTTGGTTGGCCTTGATTTTCAGGGAGTTTGAGCTGATAGTTTGGGATGGCAAATGGCTGAATTCTCAAGGGTGTCAGAAAATCGAGCGCACTCACTGCGACCTGTCCTTGGAATTGGGCTCCGATTCAGACTACAACATCCGTGTGCAAGTCCACTGTGGCAACAAAACGGCGGCGTGGCAGCAACTGAAGCCGTCGTTCAACAGGAGAGACAGTAAGTCAAACACGTGGTATATTCTAAATAGCTCCATTGTTTTCTTCAACTTTCCTGTCAACATTTTACTTTGAAAGTGTTGTATACTCCTGAAGCATTGAGTGCTTCCGCTTTACTTTTCAACGATGGGAATTTGAAGAAGTTTCATATTGGGTTGCTTGAAAAAAATGTAATGTTTGACTTTTGCGGCATTCAAATTTGAGTTATTTGACTGTTGGGGTCTTTTGGAGCAGTCTTTTGTGTTTTTACATTTATAAATCATTTGACTCTTTGGTTTTATGGTTTTTCATTTTTTTCACATAGGCTGAAGTGGTTTGACTTTTGGAGCATTATAATTTTGGGGGGTCTCTCTAAATTGCACATAGGTATGAGTGTGGGCGTGAATGGTTGTTTGTCTTCTTCTTCTTGTGCCCTGCGATTGGTTTCTCTTGATGAAAACTCTGAATATTGAAATATTTGGCCTATGAGGCGTTCCATTTTTTCTGTCTTCAGGGTTTTTGAAATTGTTTCAATTTTGGTCCATTTGGCTTTTGAATCATTTCATTTGTGTTGTTGCATTTATGAAAGGTTTTTAAATGTAACTGTTTGAGTGTCTTTGACATGTGATTACTTTTGAGGAGGCTTTGTTGAGACTAGAATTATTTTGAACTTTTATGTGACACTCATTAAACCTGCAAGTGCTTAAAAGCCAACAAGAAATGACCAAGAAATGCCTTAAAATCAAAAGGAACTGACCCAAACTTGTTGTCGTGTCCAGCCATTTTGACGGTTCCCCAGATGAAGGTGTCGGCGGTGGGCGGCACCCTGCTTGTGTCCCTGGAGCGGGCCCCACACATGGCCCTGTTCCAGGTGGAGGTGCTGAAGAGTGGCGAGGCCCAGGAGAAGGTGAGTCAGCGTTCCTTGGGTGCTGGCGGCGGCATTGACGCGTGGTGCTCTCGCAGGCTCAGGTGTTCACCGTCCCGGCTAAGGAGAAGCTACTCCGCGTGCCCAACCTGCAGGAGAGAGCCGAGTACTGCGTCCGCGCTCATCTACAATTGCTGGGAGAGCAAATGCAAAGCCAGCGCACCTCAGCAGAATGTGTGCGCATACCAGGTACGAACTTGAAATGACGCGATGCCAACGGATTGGACGCTAAAGAGAGAAAGGATTGGACGTCCATCATCAGCATTGGCATTTAAACAGTTTAGTTATAAAGTATCGGTTACATGACCAAATACTCGAAATTACATGAATTAAAAAGTACTCTACTGATCACATTTCAAAAGTAATTAAAACTGAAATGCAAAAGAGTCCTTCATTTTAATTTAACTATATTATCAATTACTTCATTTCAAAAGTAATTCAGTTACTTCACCTTAAAACCTGAAAATGACAGGCCAGGTCATTTTTTTCAAGGAATATACAAACACCAGAACTATTTGATTCCCTTTTTTTATATAAATATAAATCCCTTGTGTGACGACTTAGAACTTGACTTTAACTCATGGACTACCATTGACAAGGATAGACATCTACTTTTTTGCATCCATTTTCACGTGGCTGGACGTTCAATCCATTTTGACTAGACAGGCTGTCAGCGACCATTCAGATTGGAGGTCTTGTACCTTCTTTGACAGCCAGTGAGTTAGTAAGAAGTAATCTACTTTATTAATTATTAAAAAAAATAATACTTATCACACAGGTCCAAAGGTGGTCTGGAAGACGAGTGCGACCATAGCGTTGCTGACGCTCCTCTTCACATGCTGCGTGGTCTTCGGCGTTGTGTGGTACACCATCCAGTGCCACCAGCACAAGTACTGGCGCTGCTTCACCATCAAGCTGGCACCACATGTTCTTTCCCAGTTCAACTGGTCGGCAAGCAATGTAGCCGTAGAGCCACCAGAGGAGGTTTGCGTGGAGGCCCTGGTGGTCCCCAAGGACTATCTCCGACATAGCTCGCCCATCCATGGTCATGGCTGATGTTGAAAGAATCCCAGTGGATACCTTAAGACCTCCACGGCTTTGTTTCTTCCTCTCTTCATGGGTCCGCTAAAAAGTGCCTTTGTACAAAGTCATAAGACAGAAGTGGACTAAGACGATTTCCAGACTAGTTCCAGAAACTCACAAGATATTCTGAAGTAGTGCTTTTGAAGTGGTCAACCGTGCCTCCGTCGTTCAAACACAAGCGGAACCTCCTCCGTGTTTCTGTTCAGTTCAAGTGGTCCAAAAGGAGATCCAGACCCAGAACCTCCAAGCTTGAAGTTCTAGACCAGTGGTCTCCAAACTATTCCACAAAGGGCCACAGTGGGTGTGGGTTTTCATTCGAACCCAGAATGAGGATCCCTTTTTTTTCACCAATCCGCTGTCTTACAAGTGCAGTCAGTGGATTGCATTCAGGTGCTTCTGGTTTTCTGCAGAAGTCTCATTGGTCAAATGTCTGTGCCAGATCGGTTGGAACAAAAACCTGCACCCACAGCGGCCCTCGAGGACCCCTGTCAAAACTCCTTCAAGGCGATTGAGCAAGAGAAGCCATTCTTTCTGGTGGAGATGAAACACTTTATTTGTGTTGAGGAATGTCAGCAGGTCACTCCATTTCGAAAAAAAACAAACACACACCTGTGGACAACAAAAACTTTCCACAAAGTCAGAAGACAGTGAACAGATTCCAAGTAAAAACTCATAAATTTGACATTCCATACTTGACCTAAACAGAGAACATGTTCTATTCATCTTCGCAACTTATCTCCAGAATATGATGTAAATTTTACTTCAACATTGATTCATCTTCTGAACATTAAAAAAAACAGATAAATACATCATTTTATTTTCCATAATTTGATTTTGGTGCAGGGGTTCTTTCACCTGAGTGGGTTTGATTCACACTCGGAGGCGGTGAGATTGTGAGGGCGAATTAGTGACGAGTTTAGGGTGTAGTAGTCCACCTTTTACAAGTCAGCTGGATTAAGCTCTAGCACCCCACGACTGACTAGGAAAAGCGGTCTTGTAATTGAATTAATTAATATACAGTGGTGCCTTTGACAGCAATTAACGAATCAGAGTTGCCTTAAAAATGAACAGTTCTTACATTGACCATACATTCATTTTGGCACGACTTACGTAAATGTGCTGAAATGACATTTAAATATTGTGGATGGAATTTTGTCTTTTTCAGGAAAATAAACCAAAAGAAAGGGAAGGGAACAATTATTGTACCCAAATTAACAGAAACTGACCTAAAAATGCAAAACTGTAAATGCACAAAAGATTGTAATTCGCTTGTATTAAATTACAAAGGGTGGATAGCGTGTTGGCCTCACAGTTCTTGGGCCGAGGGTTTGATCCCAAGCCGGTCCTCACTGTGTAATGTTTGCATGGCTTGCATGGGTTTTCCCCGGGTACTCCGGTTTCCTCCCACATCCGCAAAACATGCAGTGGTCTATGTGAACACTCTAAATTGCCTGATGCCCGGAGTTAGCTGGGACAGGCTCCAGCACCCCCCGCCTTGTGGGGATAATAAGTTCAGAAAATGAATGAATAAATTACAAAGTAAACGTATCAGTAAAAATGTCCTAATAATGAATGATATTAAAGATACGATTTTCCTACAAAACACAAACATTCTAATTTTCTAACAGCTTTGATTGTTTTTCATAAATGAATAAATTGGCTGCCATTGACAGCGATAGACTTTCGATACATTTTGAGAGTCAAAACAGCGGCCGTTCATGGGCTTCAATGGCGCTGAAATACGATTGCTGTCGTCTCACTCTTACCTCAAGGCTCAACTGTTATAATGTAACAATGACGCTGAGGTTGAATGGTCTTTAATGATTAACTGGAATGTTTTACTTTGAGAAGCAGCTACAAAAATTCAGTGTGACACCTAGGAGTTTAAATTAACGATAAAACAAGCAAAAAAAAACAATGTTCAAATGTGACGTTTTGACCTTCAAGTGACCTTTTATCAGACGTGGACCGCTTTCCGCCAGAAGTACAAAGTCATACGCAATCCGCCCCGTCTGGTGGGCGTAGCTCGTGAGAGGTTCTAGAGTTGAGCTGAGCTGTCACGGAAGAGAACTAGAAAGAAATGGAAAATAAAGGGAGTGTGGCTGCGACGGAGTCCTCAGAAATTGAAGTCGAAGCGAACGGTGTGCTCCAGGACGGCAATGAGGAGCATGATGCCGAAGCCCAGCAGGATTCCTGCGTTCTGCAACAGGAAGTAGCCGCAGTGGCTGAATCCGTGCTCGCCCGCATCGTTGTGGAGCATCTCTGGGACCTGAGCAACACATAGCGTGACCACAGGCACAAGATCATAACTCTTGCCTATCACGACCTGCCCACAAAATTAACTGGCCACCAGTAGGACATTAATAAGGAAATTAATGGCAAGTCGGATAATAACATTAATACTTACAATATAATAATACAAGAAAATAAAAGTATTTCCTTAAAAGGTGCTATGAACTACTATAGCAAGTGACTAAAATAATAGCAGATCATATATTGGGCAAGCCTTGATAATGTAACTAGAGTCTTAAAAGTTATCCTTTTTTAGCCCCACCCGCTAGAAAAAAATCTTAATATATAGAGAAAAATCATGAAGAGCACTCAAGAGAATTGAAGGCGAATGTCAATGTCAGGACAACAGAACTAAAAGTATACGCTTCCCGTGTTGTGAAGGCGAGCAGCTGCCAGTGACATAAAAAGCGCTTGAAGAGGCCGAGGGGAGCGCGGCGTCCACTCACCATGTCCACAAGCGCCACGTACATGAAGAGGCCGGCTGTCAGGGCGAAGATCCACATGGCGATGTTTTCGGCGTAATGGCCGATGATGATGCCCGTCACCATGCCCAGGTAGGCCGTGGTGGCCGATAGCATGTTGTACAGGATGGCCTGCCGTACCGTCATGCCGGCCTTCAGCAGCACCGCAAAGTCACCTGAAATAGACCACACCAATGGAGTCACTCAATTCAAACAATCGTTGTTACATGTTAAAATGTCACCATTCTCTTCCCTCAAATCATAAGCCTTCATTATAATTCTCTTCATTTAAAAATAATATACATTTCAATTTTCAACTCATTCAATCTCTATTCATTTCAACACTTATTCTATTTTGTTTATATATTTATTCACATTTTTATTGCTGTCAATATATATATATATATATATATATATATATATATATATATATATATATATATATATATATATATATAAATGTTGGATTTATTATGGGATGTTTCTATATGTTTTGTAAGCATTTTTAATAAGTAATAAGGCTATGATGATATTATAGATGTATGCATTTTAATTACTTTTGTATAAGAGTGTCTTTAATTTGAGACTGGGACAAACTTGAGGTCACCCTGCTGGCTCCAGCTTGTTGACACAACACCTCACCTTCCAAGGACTGTTACTGGGAGATAGACCTCGCAACCCAGACACCCAGATGCAAGTTCGCAATGATCTACGAAGGACTCATAAATTGTTTTGTCTGGGACGCCGGCAGTTTACCTTATAAAGAAATTATTATGCTTATACTGCAAATTCTTACGCAGGTGTTTTGGTTTCAATCTAATGATGGCAATTGTTTTGAATCAGATTACATTGAAATGTTTTCAGTTATGTGCGATTAAATACTGAGAAGAGGGGACTGCACGTCAGAAATGCTCAGGAACGAAGGCGTGTTCTGAGTGTGGCTCCTTGCAAGTTGTAACCAGATATGTGAAAGATGTCTTCCAATTTTAATTAAATATGACTAATAATGATTTAAGGGTATTAATCATTATTCCAACAATATATAACAAAATAAAACAATAAATGAATATATAAATAATACAGAACTAATAATGAAACATTGGTAAGTGACTATTTGGGGTAACTATAAAGCAGAAAATTTTAATCCATCATGTTTAAGATATTTTTTTTGTTTTTATGAATGAATTAATGACTGTAAAATTGATGAAGCAAAATGAATAAAAACAAATATACTGGACCCTGATTTTTTTTTTAGCTTTGACAACAATAGGCGTCCAATTAGTCATTTAAATTGGACACTCACCCAACTCGTGAGGAAGCTCGTGACAAAAGACAGCCACTGACGTGCTCAGGCCGCTGGACAAACCTTCGCTGAATGCGGCGCCTGTCAACCAACCAAACAGAATTTCTTGTGACTGGATTTTTTGCAACTGATATTTTCATAACAGATTTTCTTCACAAATGATTTTTTCACGGCTGAATTTTTGTAACTGATTTGTTCAACCCCGTTATTTTGAGACTGAACTTCTCTCTGACCGATTTTGTTGGCAACTGATTTGTCACGAAAATTTCTTACGGCTGAATTTTCATTTTTTATAATTATTTGGCAACTCATTTTTTTTTCAAACATTTTTTTCCAACAAAATTTTAGTTACTGACTTGTTTTTGTGGATAAAGTTTTGCAACATTTTTTTTTTTTAGAACGAATCCTTAGGTCGAGAAAAAAAAATATGTGTTAGAATTTCGATGCTGGGAAAAAAAAGTGTTAAAATTCAAAATACAATTCACAAATTGACTTCCAAAAACTCACCAATGGCTAGGCCGTCGCTGAAATTGTGCAGGCCGTCCCCCATGATGACCATCCAGGCCAGGGTGGCCACGCCAGCATGCTGGAAGTGGTGGCTCGGGTACGAGTGCGTGTGGCTGTGCGGGTGGTGGTTCTGGGAGTGGTGGTGGTGTAGGATGTGGTGGTAGTCGTGGTGGTGGTGGTGCAGGCTGTCCGCCTGGCCCACCGTGTCGTGAAAGTGCGAGTGACATTTGTTCTCGCAGTCCTCCGCCGTGTAGCCCTGAGCCGCCGCCGTCATCGGCGACATCGGCGACAGCTTCAGCATCACCTCCTCCTCCTCCGCCACGCCGTCCTCGTCGGGGCGCTCGGGAAACATGCCGCCGCCGTTAGTTTCCACGTCTAAAGGAAAAAGGCGGTATCAGGGAAAAATAAGTTCCCCTCATTTCCAATGGCAAATTCAACTTTCAGTTAAAAAAACTGTCAATTTTCTTTGACATTTTTTTCTTTTTGACTCACCGTCACATGCCTTCACGCACAAAGCCATCGGGGGTGGGAGGGGCTTCTCTGGCTCTCCTTTGCTCTTCTGTGTCTATAGGAGAGCAAACCACACATTGTAAAAACTAACTTCGACGCCCAGGCCACGTTTCCGACCACTGGTGAATGGTGATTTAATGGGGAAGTGTGTGGCAAGGATGGCATCTTACCCTCTTTTTCTTGTCCTTGTACATTTTTCCCAGGGTCAGGAAGTGCTCGATGAGAAACATGAAGTAGACGCCGCTCAGAGCCGTCAGACCCTTCCAAACACCGTCCAAGTGGTCCTCGTCGTGTTGGTGGTGCATGTGGTCGTCCGAATGCGCGTGCTGGTGACCTCCTTGAGACTGAGTGGGAAAGGAATAGAAGCAAACCATAAAAAAGATGGATGTGGAGTAGGGGGTGTAAGATGGCAAAAAGATCATTTTATAAAATAAAAATATTTTTTAGAATGCACATTTTGCACAGTTTTGATAGTTATGGATCTGTGTCAATTTTGATAAAGGATTTTTGAAGACCATTTAACAAGATTCAGTCATTTAATTGTGATAGTGGGACTTCACATAATGCATGATTGACCAAAATGTCCAATAAACATAAATGGCAATGTAACAACAACATACAACACTTTAGTAACATACCATAACTGTGCGTCCCCGACAGTGCTATTTAGATCATTTAACCATCTTTCGGCTTCATGAGATCGTCAACAGTTTAAGTCTTTAACCATCCAAAGTCATCGTATTGCTCACCACGAATGTGGAGTGAACTCAACTCTAAACCATAAACCCATGACTAGCTCATCATGGATTGGTGTTTGATTCGTTTTAACACAGTAGCATTTAGACCAAGGGGTTACAAACAGTGGCGAGCATGCTTACATGTGGGATGAGGTGCAAAAATGCGTCCCCACTGAGCGTGCCGACGGCCAGCGCCACCAGGAAACTGAGCAGGAACTTGAAGAAGACTTTGTTCATGAGTGGGATGAGCACCACGCCCACGAGGGAGAGGAGGCTGATGACCGTGATGGACAGGAAGCCGCCCACCCACGCTGACAGATACACGCCAGTCACACGTTAAGTGCGCTCTCCACGCTTTCAGCAAAGTTCCAAGGCGAACTCACCTGTTGTAATATTTTTGCTGCTCATGCTCTGCTCCTCATTTTGACTGTGGTTATGATGATCTGAGAAGGAGATACACGGAACCGTGTCATTTGTGCACGATGCTCAATGGATATGTTGTGGAATTCAAGACAGAGTTCCGTTCCTACGATTGGCTATGTAACCCGAATTTCCACATAAATCGGATTTCTCTGTTAAAGTCAAGATCTACGTAAAAAATAGGATATTCCTGTATAAGTATTTATTATTCACAGAGTATGTGTTGTGGGAGTTAGTGAAAGTAGCAAATTTAGATTAAAAATGGCCATTGATTGCAAAAGGCATCCAATACACTTGATATTAAATTAGTTGAGAAATCATGGCAGTAGTTGTCAGTCGTTGTGTCAGGAAACTTAAAAAACTTGTCGTTTCCAAGTGAAGAATTGTGTCCCTGGTAGAGTGAAACTTGCCGCGAAAGGTGCAGGCGCGGGAGTCAATCTGGTTCAAGAGCGCCGGGCACAGATAGGCAAAGTCAGCCAGGGTGACGCCACTCTCCAACGTCATCCCGTGCGACCACAGGAGGCTGGATGCGTTCTCACACTGGAGATGGAAAAATAAAGGCAATGTTACAATCATTACAATCAGAAGAACAACAACTATGGAATAGCAGAAACGGGGCAAGGGGGGGATTTTGATCTCCCAGCAATGACAACTTTTGTGTAAAAAAAAAAAAAAATGGGATGATGAGGGCTGTAATTAAAATTACTTTAGTTTTAATGAAATAATTGATTATGAAATTACTTAATGTAAATATTCATTTCAAAACACATTTTTAGAGCTGAACTATTTCGTCTATCTACGTCTAAAGCAGCCAAATGAGTCAATGACGTCTTTTATCACTTTTGTTTGAGGCTAATTCGTAATAGTTATTACCTCATTAATCATTCGTTTTCGTGAACTATTTGTTAATTTAAGCAGATGTAGTGGTGTATGCACAATTATTAATTCATAGCCCCTCCCAGTCCAAAAATATATAATATGGACAGCCAATGCCGTCGATGGAAATGAAACAATTCTTTACGGCGTCTAATATTTTGCAAACACACCTCAACTTTCGGATGGTCGTGGTTGTCATGGTGATCTTGGTTGTGATCATGCTCGTCGTGGTGATCGTGATCGTCGTGGTGATCGTGGTTGTGATCGTGCTCGTCGGGGTGATCGTGATTGTGATCGTGCTCGTGGTTGTGATCGTGCTCGTGGTTGTGATCGTGCTCGTCGTGGTGATCGTGCTCGTCGTGGTGATCGTGATGCTTGCTGTTTATCGCCACCTCGCCCTCACTCCGCCTTTGTCGCACTTCTGCCGCCTTGAAGGGCACTTGCGCTTCTCCGTCTTCATGGTGATGGTGGTGTTGCACAGTCACGTTCGTGTCGCGGTCAAAGCCCACGCTGCGCAGGAGGCGCTTTAGGCCCGCTAGGGAAATGCTCCCGTTTTCACCATACCTGAAAAGATTTGCGTTAGCAACGGTCAGATGGCGCGCGGCTCAAAAAGTCGCAGTGGTGCCGACCTATCGAAGAGAGCCTCCAGGTGTTTCTTCTGATTCCGCTCGGCCTGCTGCCTGTCCGTCCTGGACGAGAAAATGGGCACGTCGCCGACCGTGCTGCAGTTGGAGCCGGACGGTACGTCTTGGGCTGACAGTGCCACCGTCAGAAAGACGCTAACAACCACAAGGGTCCGGCTCACCTCACTCCAAAACATCTCTGTGGTAGAAAAACACTATTCACTATTATAAAACAACAATTCATTCGCCCAATCAAAATTAATTAGACGTCTCGCGCCAGAAGATGAGCATTCATCTCTGAGAACGTTTTCGATTGTCTTAGATTTTCTTTTTAACAGTTGTGTCGTAGAATATCCAAGATTTTCTGACCCATTGATAATTGTTGGTAACTCATTTCTAAGTCCTTGGCCATTGTTGGATGTGAACACTTTGAATGGAAATTTTTCTGCGTGGAGTCTGGCCTCACTCATGTAGTCAGGTCATTGAAATATTATTTTAATCTGGATCACCTTCTTAGGAGGCCTTTTTGGCACATGTTTGATTGTTTGACTTGAGTTACATGAGTTCACTTTTGACTGTTGAAACCCCCCACTTTCATCTTTCATTTTCTCATGCATTCATTCTCCCAACTCCTGACGCCAGAAGACCGGATCATGTCCACGGGGTCAGGTCGACAAAGTGAGAACAAAGGGGATGGACGTTCAGGCCCGCTGTGTAGATATGAACCCCTGTGAACCCAAGAAAGGGTCTACAGTAAAGAAGCCATTTTAGATGTGCGGCTTTGTCTCCTGACTTCTAAGAGGGGCACTCACCACTTTGATGTATAATACACCCTTTAGTCATTGTACCATAGCAAACTTTAAAGTCACGTTTTATGGAGAAGCTTGCTTTAAAGTATTGATTTCAATGAACAATGATTTAAAAAGCTTAAATAATACAGTATACATACCTGATAATAACCTGAGGGGTTACTCATGACTTATGAGTAAGGAACAGGCTGCTTACGGTTGATTGTCAGTTACAATGGTGCCTGATTCAAGAATAGCGATTAATTAACTGAGTCTGTGTCTAAAAAGTTGTGATATTAAACAAGTTGTTTTGAAAAACAAAAACAGCTCTTATATTGGCAGCTTTCTGCATGGAGCTTGATGTCCAAAAGAGAAATCTTATGCTAGAAAGCCAGCGGCGACTTGTTTTTTTGAAGAGGGCCCTTAAATATATACTGTATTACAATATTTATACCATGACATCTCAGTTTTTTTAAATAGCACGTGTGATGCTCACACGCTGAATCTCACATAGCGATCCTCGTTAGCTTCATGCTAGCACCAGCCTCAACTACCACTGAGGACCCGGCGGGACTTCACAGCCGGCTGTGGGTGAAGGCTGGGTTGGGGCAAAAGGCCCGAAACTAGTCGGCATACGATGGGGAGTCATTTTAAGAGCAGAAATCGTAAAACAATGCGACAATCAATCTACGTTGACGTCAAAGGTTTGGGGAAGGTACATAAACACAAGCACGTTGCTTTGTGCGCTCGGCACCAGCGTCCCCGAGCTCGGTGCCGTGTGCACAAAAAGGGAGTTCAACCCGGAAACTACGTTTTGCCGCCATGGTGTCTGCGGCCGCATAATCGGCGAGGCGTCTCTCGTGGATGCTTCGCGAAACGCGACTTTTACCTTCTTCTTGGTGTCTTCGCAATACTTCTCGGTCCAAAATGAATTCAGGAAGCTCTCAGTTGATTCACTGCTGCTTTCGAGGACTGCGGGAAATAAGAGACCGGATGAAAGTTAAAGGCGTGTGCAAGCGACGGGGCATAAAATTCTCGTGCTGTGATTGGTCAGCGGTCATGTTAAAGAAGGCAACGGTTTCGCTGATTCGACAGTTTGGGTGTCAATCAAAGAGGCAGCATGAAAGAAAGTCAAACATTTCAGAAACGGCTATTATATTGACACATGAAAGTGGAAGATTTAATCTGGGAAATACGCCCCCTTCTGACAGGGAATGCTCTCTTTCTACTTTACCGAGTTGTTTGATGGATAGGCCAAGATAAAGAGTAGAAAGCAGTTATTTTTAACACAAAAGAGGATGACACAAGTTGCTCTTTACTCTTTTAATGCAGATGGGATGATTATGAATTATAATCAAAGCACACACCCCCATCCGTGTCTCATAAAGTTCACTTTAATAAGGTTAAATGTAATACCAATTTTGGATTTTTTTTGTAAGCCTTCCAAGCAATCCACATCGATCAACAATTCCATGTATGGTCACACTTCACACAATTCTTTTTTTTCTTTTTAAGTACAAATTGTAGGTGTGTTTGTTAAATGTATAAACTTATTTGTCTAATAAACTTGAAAAATGGTGGACATGTGAACCAGGGGCGGATTTTGAAAGGGGGTGTTAGCGGTGCAGCAGCCCCCAAGTCTCTAGGGGCCCCATTTTGTGGGTGTAAAGGGGTTCCAAATGGGCAAGGTCAAGGGAGAAAATTGGATTTGTTCGGCCATAGACGTGAACCTTTTACTCGCAGGTGGTCAATTCCATATGGCTACTTGCTAGTAAGGGGGCAAATAAATGATACCTTTGAGGACATGAAATTAAATACTAGTCGGCATTTGTGTGAGGGTTTGAACTTTGATCAAAAACAGCTGATGTTTAACAGTAGAAGCCAAGTGAGCGCTGTCCAAACCAAACTTTGCTGTAAGAGCTGATAAAGCCCGCTCGCTCGGATCAGAGGCTTTTGAAGACTGTCATTGGCGGCCATGAATTAGACCTGACAACTGGGAGGATTATAAGGAAACATCGTGGGAATTTAAGAAGGAATGTACAATAAGGAGAATGTTTTAGCATGTGGCCTTGAGGCGTGACTCATGATTCGAATAAGAATGTGTTGTATTAATGTCTTATTAGGCTATTCTGCGAAGTTGGGTTTGGCGAGGAATGTTAATTGCTCAGACTCCATTTTCTTCACTTGTTTTGTCGGGGGTTGTCAAATATGTCGCTACTGAAATGTAGACAGGTACGATGTTGGAAAAGTGGCAATTCCCAGTAATTTATTTGAAATGACATTTTCCTTTCTTTATCAAAACAACTCTAGGAATTTTTTTTCCATTCTAACTAATGTGTGTGTTGATGTAGTACTCACAGCTTGCTTTTTCTCACTACAAATGTTTGGCATGTTATCTCAAGGACAAACAGAAAACAAGTTTATCGCCCAAATCCATGTGGTACATTAAAACTGTTCAGCCAATAAAAACACTTGGACTCCCAATTCTTGTCATCTAAGCAGCTGAACAGGAGAGACTAAAAAAAAGAAAATACAAGTTTATCAATTTCCACTAAACCAACCCCAATTGTATAGAACACTAATTCCAATGGACACAGTATGAATGGAAATGGACATTGGAGAAGTTGACTAAATTCCACAGAAATAGAAATTAGGACTACTACAACTCCTGCTTTGTTACTGACACACAAAGCAATAAAGTATTCAAAAGTTTCAGTTTTTTTTATACAAATTTCTGTAGCTTCGAGCTCACAACACTGAAAAAGTTTAGTTTGTAGCATTTTGATGAAATGTTGTCATTCACGCCATGGGCAAGTGCATCCGCGTGTCAATGGGAACAAATAAAAAGCTTGAAATGAAGCAAGATTCTCCTAAGTGGATTGAAAAAGAAATCCTCCTTATCGCTGTCTGTCGGCTCTCATGCGAATGCGCCTCGTCGCGGCTTCTCATCCTGATTATTCGGATTCTAAGAGCTGGTCTTTTCATCCAATAAAGGCTTGCAAATCTGCATTCTTTTTTTTTTTACTTTGTGCGGATCTTAAGTATTGTTTTTTTGTACAAACCCACATTTTATGTCAATGATTCTATGGGAGTAAATGGCTCATAGTCTGATTTCTTCCTGTTTTAAAATAAAAAATATAAGAAAATGTAAAAAAACACATTTATTCTTCAGATTTTTTGTTTGATACATTAGGTCAACAATATTGTTAACGGATTCATCCGCTATTAAATTAGATTAGATTGATTATCGATTTATTGTGGCAGGCCTGTCATAGCCGCCAATCAAGGTCCAGTCCGTTTTGAATGGTGGGGCAGGGACCGATCATTCAATCTGTCGATGAAAGCCAATGTGTTAACGATAGCGAAGAAAATGTGATGCACGACTTGGCGTTTGTGCACTTGAAACGGTGTATGAGATGGAAAAGTTGGTTTCCGTGGCAACCAGTCGATTATCAGAAGGCGAAGACAGACCCCCCGCGGGACGCCCGGGATTATCCTGCGGCGGCTCGGCAGGGGCGGCCGAGCGGCTACAGATGGCGCAGCCCGCCGCCGTCGGCACGGCGACGGAATCGTACGATGACCACGTGACAAATATTCAGGAAGCATTTGTTGAGCATGTTGGAAATCATGTAGTAACCACGATACAAGCATGTCATTCACCTTGTGGCAAATATTTTGCAATAAGCATGTTGTAAGCTCGTTATAACCATGTGATTAGCAATTAGCCTGCTTGGTGCCGATTCAGCTCAAATGTAGCCATATGGGGCTCTAAATAATCGCAGATTTGGTTTAAATCTTGCAAGTGGCCAGCAAGGCAGATGAAGATTAGCCGCCGAGATAAAACCTCAGCACAGGTTTCAGTCGATGTTAGCGTGTGTGGAAAAACGCAAGGCATTCCAGTATTTGTCCAATTGGTTTGGAGTGAATTGAACTATTTGGTCACCAAGGACGGTGATAGACGTCCAACCCGTTTGAAGCGGGCGGGTGTGGCTGCGATTGGATTGGATGCCGTTTGCAGTCCCTGGGAGCAATGCCTGTCATGGACGGCAATAGACGTCCCATCCTTGTTGAGTGGGAAACCTGGCAGCTCGAATGGATTGGACGTCTCTCGCTGTCCATGGCAGCAAAAGATCAAGCACCTGCCCACCATGCCAAAAGAAAGGCCAGCTGTCTCTTTGTTGTTCTTCCTCTGCTCCGGCAGCGGTGCGCATGCGCAGCATCCTTCCGGAAGGAGGAGGCGCGTCCCTCAGGAGGGGGCACACGCACGCATTCACGCACGCCGAGGAGGACGCGCGGAGGCCGGGATGCTTGCCTTCGTCGCTGCCGCCGTTTGGTGAACGTCCTCCCGGTTGTCTTCTCCTTTTTTTCCTCCACCGTCCATCTTCTTCTTCTTCTTGCTCATCCGCGATGGCGACGGGCACCGCCGGGATACTCGGCTGCCTGGTGCGCGCGTGCACATTGTCGGTGTCGCTGCTGTTGCTGCTCGGCGTGCCCGCGGCCACGCGCGCCTCCTACCAGCCTCAGGGCGGAGAGTGTAAAGGAAAAACGTGTGCGGGTGAGATAAATTCATTTTCATAACTCTTAGGGATTGACGACGAGGAGGATGAGCACGTTCCTCTCACGGGGATGCGCGTCCGCGTGCGTGCAACCTGCAGCCTCCGTGGCTCTCCTGTGGCGCGTGCACGCGCTCCGGGGGACCGAACCCCCCATTTGATGGGAATCAGAAATACGTACTGCAAAGGGGAAAGTTCATTCATGAAGTGCTTTTCGTTCAGAGTTCAGGTTGTAGCTCGTTTGCCAGTGGTTTTCATATTTGACGTCATATAACGTCCGTCTTGAACGCTGCAAAATGAATGTAATCTTACAAACAAGGCGGTGAAGTGGCTTGCTGGTCTGCGTCACAGATTTGGGGGTCAAACTTTGAATCATTTGTCTGATTGTGTAGGGTTGAAAAAATGAACTCATTCACTGTTTTGGTGGCGATGGACGACCAATCAATTTGAACTGGATTGGACTACTATTTCATTACTATGTCAATGGCAGCCAATAAGTCAACCTTTTAAAAGATGCATGACAATATTTTGCAATTATATCATGAAGACCCAGTGACAATATAATTTTTTTCTTTACCCACAGGATAAATCAATAAACCTTTAAATATATTGGCTTCTAATTAGTTAAAAAGAAACAAAATAAATAGCATAAACAACATTTTTTTTACATTAGTTTATAAGTATTTAAGAGAAATGTACTGTTTTTTCCTTTTTAAATGCAAAAGTGAAACAAAGTTGTTGTTTTTAAAGAAAAATAATATTTCCAACATTTAACTCATTGTCTGCCATTCGCAACAATAAGTACCTAATTCAATGCAATGGCTGCCGTTGACAGTGATAGACGTCTAATGCATTTGAAGTGCGAGGCTTGGCAGCACATGAATGTTCATTCGCTTCCACTCTTCCATTTGAAATAAATTGGATATCTATTAGTGACAAACACGTTTATATTCACTGCAGAAGGATGATTGGACACCAGACGATTGGACTTTTATCAGCGTTGCTACAGCAACATTGATCAAATGGCTCATGATTGGTCATGTATTGATTTTTTGACGGCCATGTGCTTTTTAGTAATAATGACAGCGTTCATCAATTGGCATTTATTTTATCTTTAAGGATGGTGTAAGTCACAAGTGCCTCCGTTTGTCACTATTACGAGTCCTCGTGAACACTCAAAATGAATGCTTGGATGCTAAAATTAGACGGATGGCACAGAAAATCAAAAGATCGACACAATTAGCATAATCACAATTACTGAAATAACAAACCATTGACATTGATTGGTCGCCAATGGAATGGCATTGTGGGCTCGCCTGATTTCCAGAGTCTATAACTGTTTGGCGACTAATCCAGGGACTAATCTGGCATGAAAAATACATTAAAAAAGGTTAAAAACTAATAAATGGACAAAAAAATAATTATTACAAATCAAACAAAAAGAAAGAAATAATGATGCAGTGGTTCTTTCATCTGACTTCACTGTAGGCAGTGTGAGATCGATTCCCACTCGATGGCAGTACGATTGTGAGTGTTCATTATTTCTCGCCTTTAGCTCCGCCCACTTAACCATATGTGGTCATGTTGAGTAGTCACACCTTGTTTTGCCCACTTGACCAAATATGGCTGTCGTATATGCTCACTTCCTGAAGTTGCAATGCGCGTGGATGTTAGCATGCTAGCGTTTTGTTCGTTTACATTGTGTGAAGCCAATAGGGAAATGCTGTGTTTGTAGATTTGAGTTCCAAAGTGGAATTTGATGTTGAGTTTGTCCTGCAGCACTTCAGCACACCGTCCGTCTGTTCTTGCCGCATTCTAACGGCGGCGAGGGGGTGCCGCGTGCGCGCCCAGAAAGACAAGTGTGTGTGATCAAAGGCAGTATACGCACACGTCTCTGTGGTGAATTTTTAATTCATAAACAGGATACTAGCGCATTTTGTCTCTCTAAGAAGAAAATGCACACACATTCACGAAAGTTGAATTTGAGAAGCATGTAACAACCCAAAATGAATTCTTCAGCTTCCATTAACAATGACAGATGTCCATTTTATTTCAACTTGGAGAACTAGCTGTGAATGCTCATATTTCAGCACCAAAGACAGCGCTTAGCTTCCAATCCATTTTGACTTTCAAAATTATTGGAAATCTCGAGCCGTCAATGGCAACCAGAGAGTAAACTAGTCTGGCATTCAAGAGCTGTAAATGCAGCCTGCGAGCCAAAATGAATTTGAGACCCGGGCTCTAAATAATTTATGAACTTTGAAAATAGATTCATTTGATCATTGATTAGTATATTAATAGTGGCAGCCCTATTGCCCTTGGAAGAAGAGCACAACTAAGATACGGCCCGTGACACCCCTCTAATGACTGGAATAACAGACTAAAACAAGTTTATAAGTGCAATGTTTGGCATTGTTTAGGTGTTCCCGAAAAGAAGAGTGATCTGCGCGTGTGCGACCAGTCCACGTGCCGCTTCGGAGGTGTGTGCAGAGATGACGATTCGCAGCTGAAGTGTGTTTGTCAGTTCCAGGTGGGTCATGACCGATCATCGGTGAATAATCACGTTCCGACAGCAGATGATAAGATAACTGCCTTGGACTTTTTCAGTGCCACAAGAACTACGTCCCGGTCTGCGGCTCCAATGGGGACACGTACCAGAACGAGTGCTACCGGCGCCAGGCGTCATGCAAACAGCAGAGGATCATCTCCCGCGTGGCGCACGGACCGTGTTCTGATGGTAATCATGGCAAAAAATAAGAACTCAGTGATCATTTACAAAAACTGTTTTTCTTTTCTTTACAGATCCTGGTTCAGGTTCTGGAGATCCAGATAGTAAGTTGCAATGACTTTCTTTCCTTTATAGGGCAGTTGACTCTTTGGTAATTTAAAACGAATTAAACTCATCAGGGTTCAATCCCTGATGGGTTCTAGTCTACCTGGATGGAGTTTGTATGTTGTCACTGTGTTTTTGTGGCTTTTCTGCAGGCACTCTGATTGGCTCCCACCAAATAAATATATAATTATTATGAATAATGATAGTATTTTACATATTTTCTATCGTTTGTAGATGAAGAAGAAGGTTCTGCTTCCGATGTCATCAAGAAGAACAAATGCAGCACATGCAAATACGGCGCAGAATGTGATGAGGATGCAGAGGATGTATGGTAAGACCACGGGACCAATAGCATTTGACAAAAACACCTAGACCCTGAGGTACCCCATCTAGGCAAAGACCAAGCCGTTTGGTGTTGAAGTAACACTACAAATACAACACCAAAAGTATCTCACCACCCGAACACATATTGCATATACTAAGTAATGCTGTGTGATATGAACAAATGTGTCCAATTATAAAACATTGGTGTGCAACTATACAACCGTCATGATAGATTTTTATCCACTCACTTTATTTTTGAATGACGCAACATGAAAAAACAACACAATAAACATACATCCATATAAATATGCACAATTGAAGTTGAATGGCAGAACCAATTGACTTGGTGCTATGACAAAATAATAATACAGTTCAATTTCAATTGTCTTACAGGCATTATCATTGGTAGAAGGAGCCGATTGACTCATTATTGAGTGGTGATGGGGACATTTTGAGGCTGATTGGTTGTGCTACTATTAATTTTGTCTTCAGGTGCATCTGCAACATTGACTGCAGCGGGCATAATGAGAATCCCGTCTGCGCCACTGACGGCAGCTCGTACAACAGTCCCTGTCTGGTCCGAGAGGCATCGTGCATGAAGCAGGAACAGATCGACGTGGAGCACCTGGGCAGGTGTCGAGGTGCGTCGGTCGGTCGCATGTCGCAAAAATACGCCAATGTCAGTATAGCCAACCGAAAGTAGCCCTTCTCATCTTTTCTCTTCTCACCAGCTGACAAAGATAAGTTCAGTAGGAAGGACGACGGTGGCCCTTTCAAAGTAAACGTCCTGGGTAAGTAAGGACACACGGATGCCGTGTTGCGTTGACAAGGCTTCCCGTCTGTGATCACGTGTACTATTGCCGTGCGACGAAAAGAATCTCCTAACATGATACGGGTCGTTATATGTCAAGATATTGATATGCCACCATGTACAGTAATACCTCGTTTATCGTGGTTATTAGGTTCCGAGACCTGTCGAAATCAGCAAATAACCACGATGCAAGGACAATGTTTTTAATGCGTCTATTTGATATTATTTGGACTTTAAACGCTCTTTGTACTATTATTTTACTCCCAAAAATAGACAGTGAAATACTTTCCAATCGTGACTTGCCTTTCCCCCCCACAATAAGGTGAATCCACAATAGTCGATCCGCGAATTGGCGAGGTATTACTGTAATACAGTTTTAAAGATTTGGTGAAAAATGTTACAAGTATGACAGCTTTCCCCACTCAGAAACCAAAGGACTGGAACACGGGGATGGGTTTTACGCCGGAATGCCAAACAGCTGTGGCGACTCACATCCAGGATTTTGTCTGCACGGCCGCTGCGAAATACACTACAACATGCCCACCTGCAGGTATGTGTATTTAATCTGACTGTGATGACAAAATTTAGGGTGGGATTAGACCCCGGGGCTTTGTTTTTAACATCCGTGACATACAGCATGCGAATGTGTAACCTTCTCACCCGTGCAGGTGCGAGTCGGGGTACAAAGGCGCCCGCTGCGATGAGCTTCAGGACTTTAACGTGCTCTACGTAGTCCCCAGTGGCCAGAAGCTGCATTACGTCCTGATCGCGTCCGTCATCGGCGCCGTGCAGATCGCCATCATCGTGGCCGTGGTCATGTGCATCACCAGGTGCAAAACCTAATCGCTCTACCAGGTTCGTTCTTACACTTTTTAACAAACTGTGTATGTCTGTCTGTCTGTCCCACCTACAGAAAATGTCCAAAGAACAACCGCGGCCGTCGACACAAACACAACCTGGGACATTTTTCCGGAGAAACTAACTCTCGGATGGTATAGCTTTCCTTCGATTTTTCTTCCTCCAACTTTGCCCCATATTTTCTGCGTCGCGGTCTCGGAAAAGCATAGAAGAATCAGAAGTGGAGCTCGGGTTGTCTAATTTCTTCTGCCTGTGCAACGCGGGTGAGCTCGGTGTCCTCCAGCAATTTTGAGGAATCTTAGCGCTCTTATTTTGTCAAAGCGGACGACCAAATGAAAAACACTTGAGGATGAAATGTTATTTAAGTAACCATGTCATGGTGTTGTCCAAGTTGTCGTCGTGCGGTTCTTCGGTTGGACTCGAGTTGGCATGACAACCGCTGTAACGTATTTTTTCCAATTGTATGTGTCTGTAGCTCACAAGGCGGAGGCGCATCTGGAAAAAAGGGGCGTCTCTGGCCCTACGTCACAACAAAGCGCTAACAATGCTCCTAAAGCACGTCACAAGAAATTGCTAAAGATAACGTGCAAAAGTTGTCTCGTAAATGTAATACTAGAAATCTTCCAGATTTTCCGCTAAATCCTTGTGCTGGCCAACTAGCTAGTTTCTGCTAACTTTTGCTGTTTTCCTACTAACTTCTTGTAGCTTCCGCTAAATTGTGTTGGACACCTTATTGGCAAGGACCCGGTTGGTGTTAGGTGCAGGGGTGGGCAAACTGGTCCTCGGGGGCCGCTGTGGGGGCAGGTTTTTGTTCCAACCGATCCAGCATAGACAGTTTAACCAATGAGATTTCTGCAGGAAACAAGAATTGCACTTGTAGGACACCTTTCTATGCTTTGGAATGAAAACCCACATCCGTTGCGGCCCCTTGTGGGATAGTTTCCCCACCCCTGGGTTAGGGTTACAAATTTGTGCTCCAATTTCTAGATGCGCGCCCTTCTTGCAAGTTGCAGACGGGCCCTCTTGTTTTTTGTGCGTTGTGATTCGAGCAAACACGCTGATGTCAGCTTTAATTTCAAGTATTGGTTCCCTTCCTCCTTGCCTGACTGGACCTTTATTTTGAAGGCTGCCACCTTCTTTGAATGTTTTAACCAGGGGTTCTTAAACTCTATGGCTCCAGGAACCTCTTATCTTGAATGTTGCCCCGCTCTCATAATCCTAAAAAGAATTCTTTTAAATCATGATTTTTTGGGGGATGCTTTTTTATAGGGAATGTCATGCTCATAATGATAGAAAAACATGTTTTTTAGATTTAGTGGTGCTTGACTTAGCTTTTTTGATGATGAGTGAAATGTATTGGACGTCTGTTGAAGTCATCCAATGATTGAAATACTACTGAACTACTTTGTTTTTTTTCAATAATAATTTTATTAATTTATAAAAATGTATTTATTTATAACTTTATTTATAGTACCATAATAATGACATGTTTCAAAAATAATCATTTCCATTTTTTGTTATAAAAAATAGTCACTTGCCCCCTAAAGAGTTAGGGTGTCTTTTTTGAGAAATGGCTGCCACTGAATGAGTTAACACGCTGTAAGAAATGTTACTTCAAAAACCAGTAAACATTTTTTAAAACAAGTCACTTTTTTTTTCAAAATAGGCCTTAATATCAAACCAAAATGCTACTTTTCAAGGGAGTTTCTCATATTTTAATTGTGATTAAATATTTTTTACAACCATGTAATTGTTCTAGGACTTTGATTTTTTTCCAATGCAGTAGATCTACAATGGCAAACTGCACTATTACATCTACTGTTCTAAAAACACAATTCTATATAAAATATCTTTTTTTTCCAGAAACAAATCCCAAATAGCGCAGTCACAAAATATTTTTGTGCTCCCCATGGGTCTGGGGACCACAGCTTGAGAACCGCTGGCCTCACTAACTTTATTTTTATGATATATGTTCATTATTATTATAAGAAATGTTCTCAATTTGAACGTATTGGAATGTTTTCTTTTTATTTCAACTTGAGCAGTGAAAAAAAATGTTCTCAAGTGAATGTGACAAAACCAGAATGAAACGGCTAATTTAAACAAGCTAGCTAGCCCCAGTTTGCACTCTTATGTTCAGAAAAACATACATGATCACTTGCCCACATTTTACACAGAAAAATGTGATGTTTTCTTAATTTATTTATTTTTCTCTCATGCCGTTATCAGTATTAGCATAGCAACACAGCTAGCCCTTTATTTTGACAGCGGAAGAAATGCTTTCTGTTAGCTTTTCTGCCCAACCGCATTGAGGAGAACCAAAGCGACAATCATAAAATGTGTGTTAGCGTGAGATGTGAATTATGGTTTAAAACAGAAAGATTGTGATCGTGATGTTGTGTTGTGTTGGTTAGCTTAGCTTAGCATGTGGCGTCGGGGCGGGGTCATCTAGGCCGTGATGAGATGACAAATGTCGTCTCAATTTTGTCATTTTTAACATTTTTTAATGATCATCACCAGCACCCCTGAAACTAAAAGCGGCCCCTTCCCTCCCCGAACGTTTGTCTTGTCGTTTTTGGTCGTCTTAACGTGACTTAAATGTGTTGACTTGCATGTATGCTTTGAATAAAATTGTTTTTTTCAACAAAATATGGCAAAAATGATCAGCTTTTCTCTGCTTTTCTGTCTAAAACTGCATTTGTAGTCGTCGGATGTCCAACTAATTTGCATGTTCAACATTGTAGAAAATACATGGAGCCCTTGGAGTCCCTTATGCTAATGACGTGATCTCAATCAGATTTTGCTGGGAATGGGTGTGTGTGCATGGTTGCCCATCTCCTTGATTCAGGGTGTCCCTCGCCTCTGGCCCGGTGACAGCTGGAATTGGCTCCAGCACCCCCGAGACCTTAATGAGGATAAAGCGGTTCAGAAAATGAGATCAAATTGGCCATCACATTTTCTCCTAACCTCGTATAATGATAACCGGTCTGCATAGCCATGGTGCTCCACCTCGGTAATACGGACACTATACCGCCCTCGCGTGGTGATTTTTTTACATGCACCGTTTACTTGATGCCCTCGCCACCACCCTCACGAGGTCCCCTTGACAGTCTCCTTCAGTGCACACACTCACCGACACACGCACGCGCGCACACACGCATTCACACACAAGCACACTCACACGCGCACGCACGCACACGCACGCACGCACACGCCCCGGCGAGCCGGGCGCTGTCCACACAGTCCAGTGTTCCGTTCCGAGCGTCGGTGCGCCTTGCCATGATCTCGCCGGAGCTCAATTTCAACGTTTTGACACGGGACTTGTCTCATTACCTGGAAAACCAAGTGAAAGTTGGTCTGCTGGACTCGGGAGTAGGACTCTCTCTGGTGCTGGGTTTTAGTGCGGCGTACACCTGCTACTATCTCATATCCGTGGCAAAGGTAATTCCGCCCTGTTTATTTTCTTTATTTCCATCAATTCCTCCTCTCCATCAATTCCTCTGGATTGCGCACACGTGATTGCGACGTCTCGATGCGGCGTCATCGTGTGGTCGTATTGTCACTTGAAAAAAATGACCCACTGAATGTTTAATCCACCAATGTTCAAATGAACGAAATAATCATATTATAATTATATTGCAGGACATTTACACTCACGTTGGTATAACACACGCACCCGTTTGTGCGTTCAATGTCAAGGCAGTTACAGTTGACCGGATGTCTGGATACTGTATATTACTTAGAAGCGCCCCCTATCTGTTTTGTGTATGTCCCACAGTCATTGTTTCTGCACTAAAGCAACACGAACGACCTGTTTCACAGGATTCATCGTCCCTGAAGATGTGCTACAATGACAAAAAAGAAACAAATAAAAGTCTCTTGATATTATATAATGAATTCCAGCATGGTGAAGCTACTATATTATTAATATATTAATTCAACCCATTCATGCGGCAATAATGATTTAAAAAAAAACTCTACAGGGCACTCATTTAATGTATTTATTCAAAGCTCTCAGCCAGTCTTCCCGGTTTAAATACATAGGACGTTTATCGCCATCAATGGCAGGCAATAAGTTCAATACTCTGACTATGAAAAAAAATCCACCGTTGAGTCTTTCTTGGATTGTCATTACAATGTAGTTCTGTTTTTATTCATTTTAATTTTACTGATTTCGATTTTATTAACAACACTAATTTAGACATGCATTGAGAAAAAAATGAATAATAATAATATATAACACTTGCTGATGTTTACTTTTTTTTAAATAACCAAAAATAATTACTAACCATATAAAGGTTTTAAGATCTTTCAGCCGAACTGAAATATTTACTGCCGGGCTTCCCAGTTCAAATATATTAGACGTCTATCCCTGTCAATATCGCCAATGAGTTCAGACACATTTAAATCCTTTGATTGTGAGTCATATATTGCTAAAAATAGCCTAATTTTGGCAGGCTACATTACATTTAACATCAGTTGATATGGAAAAAAACACATTTGTTTGGGTCATATTGCAGAAGCCGCAGCTCATCTCAGGGGGCAAAAAGTTCTACCAATTTCTTCGTGAGCAATGTCCCATTGTGTCAGAGACCTACTACCCCACCTTCTGGTGCTGGGAGAGCCGAATCCAGACTCTGCTCAGACCCTTTGTCACCGCCAAGCCTGGAGTCGTTTACAGGAAGTGAGTGCTTGTTCAACATTCAACATGACACAACAAATGGCTGATGGAATTTTATCGGTTTGCGTGACGCTGCGATAACCCGAGAATTCGGAATGTATTCACTGTTTCAAATCTAACTGCAGTTCCTAAGCAACACTGATAAACAAGAAGAAAAGAGCAAAAATACTTGCGTCACTACTATAATTTCATCTACCTGTTTCAAATAGCAAAAAAAAACCAGGTAAAACTCACCAAAATAATAGCCGCGAGAAATTCTTGTTGCCGTAAAAATGACTTATACATAGACATTACAACCCTAATGGAATGAATTAACATTTTTTAAAATGACAACATGAGCGCATTGCTTCATCTAAAGGTTTTTACTAGGATTTATGTCCAAGTTGTCCTCTTGGCGTCATCATTGATGATATTAAAAAGACATTTGCGATGGTATTACGTTGCGTTTCCATCCTATGGCTGTTATTAAAAATGACAGCCACATTTGCAGGCGTTATCACTGAGAATAGCACTGGGCACTCTCACCCTAAATCCTCCCTGTTAATGAAGTTACTAAGGGTTAACCCAAGGACAAATCGTGTCTTTGGCTATGCAGGTGCATATTTTACAAAGCTTCTGTCATTTTTAATCAATTTTTTAATTTAATTTACTGAGGCCAAGATGGACCAAAGCTGGAATCAATGGAGTGTAACCAGTGCTTTGTCTCCCTTTTTAAAAAATATTTTTCCAAGCACACTTGCGACTGACTGTATGATCATTTGGCATATGAGCAATTTGTCAACTTGCATTGGCATTCAGGGCCACTTTCTTCACTATTACAAAAAAATAATTCCATGTTCTTTAAATTCATTAAACAAGATTCTTTCTTTCTACTGTGATGCCCATGGTGAAGGTGTTGTCTTTCTTTTACAATAGCACTAAAACGTGATCATCTGGCTTATCATTTCAGATGAATTTGACTTCAATCCGTGTCTTTTAAGGTAGAACAAGGTAAAAGGTAAAGGTCATGGAGATAATGATTGCTATGTGCCACCTCTTTCCACAGCGAGCTTATTAAAGCGGCAGATGGAGGACAGATCTCCTTGGATTGGTTTGACAATGATGACAGCCTGACTCATCCCGACCCCTCTGCCAGACCCACCGTCCTACTCCTGCCGGGACTGACCGGCACCAGCCGGGAGTCCTACATCCTGCACATGGTTGAGCAGAGTCGGGATCTAGGCTATAGGTGGGTGATCTTGCCCCCATTTTTAATTGAGAAAGCGAACTCATTGACAACAAATAAGCGCTAATTCAATGGATTCAAGATGCAGTTTTTCTGTTCAGAGTACAAGCCATGAATCTTTCTCAAAATGACCACATCAGAGCCACAAAACAAAATTATAATGTGAGAGAACTCGGGATTTGGGGGTGACTTCAATGAGGGGAGTTTTTGCCTCTAGTCTTTAAGGTTAAAGAGTGCACTCGACAAAGCCGTTTTTTGCAGGGGTGAGG
The DNA here is from genome assembly GCF_051989625.1 of Stigmatopora argus. NCBI lineage: Eukaryota > Metazoa > Chordata > Actinopteri > Syngnathiformes > Syngnathidae > Stigmatopora > Stigmatopora argus. The sequence goes on from NC_135398.1 coordinate 8,065,717, forward strand.
TCTCTGTGCGAAAGAGGCCGGGGTTATTTTAGGTGACGGCCGCAAATCATGTGCTGGTGTGCATTAAGAGCTGATTTCGCCACGTTTGGGAAGCTTGGCCCACTCAGCATCTTGCATCCCTCGCCCGTGTGTGTGCGCAAATGTGTGTTTGGCCTAATGATTTGCAGCTTATCCTACCGCAAGCTTTGCAGCTTAGCCCGGAGCAGCTTCTGAGTGCACGCTGCAGTATGTTTTTTTTTTTTTGGAAGCACCTCACTAACCTCCCCCCTCCTACTTTTTTGCTCTTGTCGACAAGCCCCACCTATTCTGCTGAGTTACTTTCACGCAGGCCCTTTAGATAATAGATGGGGAACAATGCTAATGCTGTATGCGCGCACTGCACAAAAAAATAAGCTTAGAGTTTGTCTGTTTTTTTTGTTTATAGACATATTGCATTGAATGTAAGGCAAAATGGCTTTACTTTTTCGATACATAATGGAACTTAATGAGGTTTGCATGATTTAAAGTACATCATTTAAAAGCAATTAACAATATAGTATATTCAATAAAATGTATTTAAGATCAAATTGGAAGGTGAAACCATCCATTAGTTGGGTCTACACTTCTTAAAGGGGACATACAGTATATATTACCTGTGTGTACTGTAAATAGAGTATAGTATTGCTTCATATCTGGAGATATGATTTGTATCCCGATTAATCCCGATCCTACACTTTAAGATGATTATTGCAATTATTGTATATCACTGTGGGAAAAAAAAAATCATCAAAATGGAGATAAAAAAAACATTTATTTAAAAAATCCTGCAATTATTGTAAATGACTGTGGAAAAAATAAATCAAAATGGAGATAAAAGAACATTTATAAAAAAATAAAATCCTGAAACCTCATTCAGCACCAACGTAAACATGAGTTTCTTTTATATTTAAACAAAATATGGACTTCATTGTAACATTTTCTCCCTTTTTCGTGCAGGCCTATTTTGGTATAAACCTGCTTAAATGCAGGGAACGAATAGTGAATTAGGACTGAAAAAATCTTACCACTCATTTATAAAAATTGTAGCAGTAGAAAAAAATGAAAACTACATTTTACTCTACATTTTTATTTTTAAATGAGAGAATGCTTAGTCATAGCTTTTAGCTCACAGGATAAGTGTTATAGATGCATGCTTTACATTACATTGACGATTAAAATACTAAATGCACCACTGAATAATTCTGTTCCGCTTATGTGTCGGTTATTGCTTTTATACATTGAGAACAATAGGTGAATGAACGGCTCAAGTGTTTCATGCATGTCCGTTTTGTGTGTTTTTAGAGCTGTGGTTTTCAACAACAGGGGCGTGTCAGGGGAAACGTTGCTGGTAAGAATTCAAGGCTGGCTCACCTTGCACACACAACGTTAAAAAAAACAAAAACAAACTGACACATGCCAAGAATTTCAACCAGAAAGTTGGCTAATCTGAGGTTCGCCAAGTTTTCTCCTTTCAGATGCTAGTCAGCAATTTCAAAATCTTACTTAAAAACTATTTTATAATGTTGACACTCTGATTCATGAGATGAATCACAGAATTTTAGATCGAAGCAGTACTAAATGTTCCGCCTTATGAGTGTAGCTTGACCTTTGTTTTTAGTTTCAAGACTATGTCGTGATTGTGCCCATACTGGCACCGATTACATCCGATGTAATCACTCTTTGTGTGTGTGTGTTTCAACCAATCCCCCAAGAAATGTGAGCCAGCTGAGCATGGGCTGTCCTGACACCTATTGTAATCCCCTCTCTGTGTACAGTACATTATTTAGGCAACACGGGGGATTGAGGAAATCCATTGCTGCCTCAGAAAACACTGTTATTTTTGGCCCCATGAGCAAATACCGGACACTGTTACTTCAAAAGTCATATTGAAGCCAGAGTTCACCAAGTTTGTTCCATTTTATTGTATGCACACTTGGCTCGGTGTCAGTTGGCCAGAATGGGGGTCTTTGTCTCCCATTTCAATCGGGAATTGTGCCATGTTCTGAACACAATTTAGCATTTTGTTTGTTTTCTGTGCTAGTCTGATGGCAATTGTGCATTGTTTAAACGGCTCAGGCTTTGAGAATCACACCACTATGAACCAGGCCAGAGAAAATGATTTTTGAACTAAAAACACAGAAAAAATTGATTAAAAAAATACAATTATTGATTTAAAATTGGCAAAATCAGGAAATTTAATATACATCTATACTCTTCATTTTAATTTGATCCTAAAACAGAAAGTCGGCACTCATGATTTACTTTCCCGGGCCACACAAAATGATGCGGCAGGCCAGATTTGGCCCCCGGGCAGCCACTTTGACACATGTGTCCTAAAGCCTACAAAGAACCAGAATAGATTTTAATATCTGTATCTCGGGAGGTATTGCTTTGCATTTAGGACGTCAAGTAGTGTACTTCATTTCTGCAAAAATGGATGCTTAACCAGCATTTGATAAAAGTCTTTACACAAAGTACGCTTTCCCCAAAAAATTACAAGGGAAGAAGCAAACTGGAATTCAGTGTTTAGCTCCAGATTTGACTTGAATTTTAATGAGCAGCGTCAGGAGAAATGGGACCGACGGGCCTCCTGCTTGCATTAGTAAAGGAGTAAAGTAACGTGCAATGTGTGAGAAAACAAAATAGAAAGACAAGTGAAAGCCCTACGTGGAAAGAATCAGGAAAAACCTATTTATAAGGTCTGCAGTGTGAAAATGTATGCCGAAAAAAATGACTACTAATCTAAAAATGATGCAAAATGTGCTTTCATCCCATCCCGTCCCCAGACGCCTCGGACCTACTGTGCGGCGAACACGGAGGACCTTGAGACCGTCATCGAGCACATTCACTCCAGCTACCAGATGGCGCCCATCATGGCGGCGGGAGTGTCCATGGGCGGGTAATGAAGCCACTTGGCGGATTCGTTGTCAAACGCGACTGAAAGCGGCGATCCCGAGGGCTGGGGATTAAACGAGATTATCATTAATGTCTCCACGTAACAAAAATCCCGGGAGCACGGATCACTCATGTTTATTAATTTCACCCTGCTCATCATCCGCTTTGGCCTAGTCTGAGTCATGAGAGGGAAATCAAACTAGGTACAAAACTAGCCGACAAACCAGTCGCAAGTGGAAAAAGGGGGCGGAATACCGTATTTTTCGGACTATAAGTCGCCCCCCCGATTATAGTAGCACCAGCCAAAAAATACACAATGAAAAGGAAAAAATATATTAATCACACTGGAGTATGAGTCTCATTTTGGCAAGGACAATTTTTTCATTTGTTTAGAAATCAAGGACAAACATACGTTAAAGTAACAATAGTAAAATGAAGTACAATAGGCTAAATAGGCATGGCGGTAATTAGAGCGCAAATAAACAACATAACAAGATTTCGGTGGCCAGAGAGAGAAAAAAAACTTGAGTATTAGTCACAAGCCCAGCTGAACGCTGAAAAAATGTCAACTTATAGTCCGGAAAATACGGTATATAGTGGTTTCATTTCTTAAGGGACTTTTTTTTTGGTTCTTCTAGGATGATGCTAGCTAACTACTTGGGCCGCAAGGGCCAGGAGACGTGCCTGAGAGGGGTGGTTGTGTTCTCGGCGGGCTGGGACGTGTTCGAGTGCACGGCGTCCCTGGAAAAGCCTTTGGACCGTTTCCTCTTCAACTCCTACCTCACCAGCTGCCTGCAAGCCTCGGTGCACAGGTCAAGCGGGGGGCCAAAGTGGGATTAGCGTGGCTGCTAGTCACTACTCAGGGTATAGGGGAGGGGGGCGGCGTGCTCTGGCGTGGCTTTAGCAGTCGGAAGATTAAATTGGACTGGCTCGTCACATTTTGCGCCATATCTTTCAATTGGGAACTGTAGATATGCAAAAGGTCATAAAACATAGATAACATGAATTTTGGGAATATCTCAATGAAGGAATATCACACAATAATCATTTTAGAATTTCAATGTCCTTATGGATTCCGAATTTTTAGTTTATTAATCATTGATCTTAATATAAATGGCGTATTTAAGAACCAATTTTGGACATTTCATGTATTCGTTGATGATCTTTCTTGTATTAAAATTGTTATGTATAATTTGTGCCTTTGTTTATCTGACCAACAGACACAGACCCGTGCTAGAAAAGTGTTACGACATCGACCACGTCATGAAGGTAGGGGATTATTTTCACTCCGCGTGAACCCCGTTCACACTGCCGCTAATTTCGCCGTGTTCCGTAACGTGCACATTTGGGGCAGCAAGAAAGAGGCTGACTAGATTAGATTAGATTAGATTAGAATTTTATTTCATCCCGTATTTGGGAAATTTCTTGGTTGCAGTAGCAAGACACACAAGACATTGTAGACCTAGGTAAAAAAAACTGGAGCCGTCCAATCGCAGGCCAAAACCATCCGAGAGTTCGACGAGAGATTCACGTCCATCATGTTCGGCTACGCCACCAACGACGACTACTACCGCGACGCCAGTCCAGTCCACAGGCTCAAGTCCGTCCAGGTGCCCATGCTGTGCCTCAACGCCGCCGACGACGTCTTTTCCCCGTCCCACGGTAGGGGGCGGTAAAGCCTTTTCGTGCTGCAAAAAAACCTGCATTGAACGTCACCTCTCTTTTGTTTTCTCTCGGCTTTTGTTAGCCATACCTGTGGAGGCGGTGAAGCAGAATCCCAACCTGGCCATGCTCATCACCTGCCACGGCGGCCATATTGGCTTCCTGGAGGGTCTGTGGCCAAGGCGGAGCACCTACATGGACAGGGTCTTCCGCCAGTTTGCTCGCGCTGTCATCGAGCAGGGCGGACGACTCAAAGATCTTTCCTGAGAGACAAAAGTCATGCTGCATTCCATCCATCCTTTCTTTTTTTATTTCCGTCCAATGACTTCATTCATCCAGACAAAAAAAATTGTACCAAGGGCACATCGGATTGGCTGCAGCCATTTGATTTATTTATTTATGCAATCATTGTGACATTGTAATGAGGCCTAAAGGTTTCGAAAAATGTTAAAGATGACAATGCATTCTTCAATGGCCCTCAGGGAGGAATTATTTTTTTGGGTCTGTGGCTTATTGGAAAGTTGCAGAGTTTATTTGTAGGGAGTAGTTTGACATTTTTGGAATTTTAGTGATGACTACTCAAATTTTAACTTCTTTTAATGCGAGTGCACGTCCGCTCCTTTATTTTGCACAAATGTAATGACTATTTACTTCAAAATGTGTCATTTATTGTTACTTACACACAGTTAAATTACTATAGTGTTTTCAATGAAAAAAAGTCATTTAATTATCCTATATTTACATATGCAGTTTTAAAGCAATCAGAAAACGTCCAACGTTACTGTAACTTGCTGTTGTAGCGAGAACCTTCAAATCATAATATAATCATGTCTAATGTTCAACATTTTTCCGAGTAATTTAATTTTGAAAACAGCACTTATAACTGAGTCTCAAGATCATTTCTTGATTTATTTTTCGTTTCATTTCATATTCCTGCCATTCCAAATGTAAATGATCTTATGTGACTTCAAGGAATTTATTCACCATGATAACTTACAAATGTATTTATTTGCTTGATTAGTGTTTAAGCCATCAGATTCTAATTCAAAAATACGTACATGGAATTTTTGACATTATTGATGAAGAAAAAAATTCAATGTTAGATTTTAAAGCAGTATTTTTTTAAACACAGCACCATATTTAGTCTATTTAAATTTAAATCTTTCATAAATGACCCCTTTATCAAATAAAGGTACATATAAAGAAAATATTCTGATCCCAGCATTTCATTTTTTTCAAATCAATTCAAATAATGAAAACTCCTCAATAAACCATAACCGTATACTCATCTTAATAAAAAAAAAGTCATTCTCCAAGTTCCACGCTAGGTAAAGTAGCAGGAGGAATGCGCAACAAAACTCCATAAAAGGCCACGTGTGGTATGTTTTTGTCTGTGAAATTGTAATTCCGCCATTTCCACCATTACTGCGGTACTGCACTTTCATCCAATGAGCACATGAGAAAACCATGTATAATATGTTGGGGTCAAACAAAACATCATCATCAATGAATGTCATTTTCCTCCGCATGAAAATGTGCAGCAATAAGAATTTGAAAAGTGTCTGACTAGAATATGCACATAATCTAGAATGAGTGTTATATGTATGTGCTGTTTAATAAACAGTTGAAGAAATCTTCCATCCATTTGCCTCTTTTTCCACTTTTCTCTGTAGTACTGTCTGCTACCCTGATATTGACACATTTGGTCTTAATCTCTAGTGAGGCAATAATTATGCCTGGTGTAATATTAAGCAACAAAAAAGAGTTATTCAATAAGGCATTGATCTTTGTTTTCCCCATTTAATCCATGTAGGATACTCCCAAAGTCGTTTTCAATTATAATAAATAAGCCTTTTATTTATAGTAATACTCAGTGATGATCTCATTTACTGTCAATTGAATTCCACAACCCCCAATTTTAATTAAAAAGAAATAAAAACCTAATTAAAACTTCCAAATACAACTCTCTTATGAAAACATCCAAATAACAGAAAATGCATTCTCACCTGTTATAAGTGAAATGATTACACATTTTTAACCAATGTGACAATTGAGCGATTTTGCCCCCCCAAAAAAGAAAAGTTAAATGAAAAAGAACTTTAACACAGAACAAATATAACCATTTAATATATTTTTAATCTTCTATTTCCACAATGACAGGTGAGACCCTGACTGCACATCACTGGTCAGCACTCACTAAATGTCAACAAAGACATTTGAGAGGATCCGGGGAAGGATTATAAATGTTTTAAAAGTCATTTTATTATTATTACAGTCAACAATTTAGAACAAGGACAACATACCAACTCTGCTATGACAACATGAGGTAGACTACTGACCACCGTGCTGCTTCCCTCTGCAAAGATTGTGTGAGCAAGTTGCATATTATTTATGAATATTTACGCTAATCCTTTTTTTTGGTGAGCGCATTATCAATTGGGGAGTTGATTGGATTAGTTTCCATCATTTGGTTTGGCAACTTATTTAGTGCAAGTTCATTTCCTTACACCCCACGCTAGCGTGTGTGTAATCAAAAACGTTCCATCACATGATTATCAGTCCAATTCTAAAGCTGAAAATAAATAACTCCCTAGTTGAGCGCACAAAAATGCATTTAAGGACACATCTTAGGTAGATTCTTCTTGCTGACTGAAAAAGACACCAACAAACTGGGTAAAACTTTCATGCACGCGCACACAAAAACAACAGTACCCCTCAGGGTGAAATTCGGGGTCCATGATAGAATATATTATTATTAATAATAATGTAAACTTTAAACAGTACAGTAGTCTAATTCTCTTCTTTTTGGCTCGAGCGACATTCCCTTTTTTTTTGCCTCGTTCTTATTGGTGGTCCACGCAACGGTTTCACTTCTAAAGGCATATTCTTTGGAAAACCCTGTGCACACACCCACATGAAAGACAAAGTTGCTTATCAAGGCGCAAGGCATCTTAAAATCTGTGATTAAAGGGGACATATTATGAAAAAATGACTTTTTATACAAATAGTTATTTCTCTACGGCATCCATCAATGTGAAATTGAACCGAGTAACTTTTATTAAACGCTTCCCAAAAAGGTAAGTAGAGCCATAATAGAAAATCTAGATCGACACTGGTAAAAAGAAGGAATAGAGTGTGAATGTTCTAATGCAAAGATAGATCATGAGTCCCTTTTAAAGTTGGTATCGCATTAAAGGTGAGTATGTGTCTAATGTCCATAAAGACATGGCAATACGGGTTGAGTCGATGTAATTAACACATGTAAATAGCGGGCTAGATATTCAGGATTGCGGGTTTCCCCACCCAAATAATGCACTTTATATACAGTATATATCCAATAGGCAGTGTTTGGTGTGGAGTTTTTCGGCAGTGAGAGGCATGATGGGACAAAAAAAAAGGTGCAGCTCAAGGATGTCATTGTTGCCAAGAAGAGCGTAAACAGAAGGAGAAAAAACGTCCTTCCTTCTCTTTTCCAAGTCAGAATTTTCCCTTTTAAAAGCCCTGAGTTAAACATACATCATGGTTAAAAGCGTGTCCACGTAATGAGCGTAGCACGTCGAGCGTGTCCTCCCGTATGATAGCAAGAGAGGTTAACTTTTGCTTTACGGGCAGCGACGTTTCAAACGTGGCGCCCGGTGAGAAAGTAGAGGGGCCGGTCCTCGCTGCAGTTGGCCGTTTGGAACTCGTCTCGCAGGCGGAACTGCCACTCGTCCTCCAGCTCCAGACGCACGATGGTTTGACGCAGAGAGCTGCGGTCCTGGCAGATGACGCATAAGTTGGCGCCTGGAGGACGCAGTTGCAAAACACAGTATTGCGTTAGAGCTCCTGATGATCTGCTGAAAGGAGGTCAGAGTGCAATGTGGCCACTCACCTTTGAGGAAGCGGAACTTTTTGAGGAGTCCGGAGACGACGAAGGAGTCGCAGAGGTACAGCAGCAGGCCGCTGAACACTAGGCCCTGGTGGTTGAGGTTGGTGGAGTGTGGACGGGAGTTGATGTAGCACACGGATATCTGGCACACGCATGCGAGACGACCAGAACTTTCATTCAAATATCCGCTTCTTCTTCTTCTCACAACTTTTCAAAGTTAGTTCTTACTTCTGGACTGATATTGAGGTAGCTGTCGATGGACAGGACCGGGTTGTTTGGGTTCCGGATAGCTTCAGGGAAGAGTCGGTGGCTGCAGCTCTGCAGGTACCTTTCCAGCAGGAACTGGGCCGGTGCATCTAGCAGGGTCTGCTCGCTGTCCGGGGCGCACACGTACTGCGATGGGCTGATAGTAGCTGGGTTTTCGATCTCCTGTGAATAGAGAGAAAAGTTGGGAGGAATTCACTGTTAGCCCTGGTAATCAAAATGGGTTGGATGCCTAACGCCGTCGATGGCAACCAATGGCAACCTTTGGCAACCAATGGGAACCAATGGTGTGCTGTTTAAAGGGTTAAGGAACCCACCATGAGTTTGGGTTTGACTGTGTAGTCTTGGTTGCCTCCCACTGGAATGTGCTTCTTCATCAAGCTGAAGCTGTTGAAGCGAAGAAGCAGAAGTCCGCTGCTGTTCACCCGAAGATTGAAGTCCACCTCTTCGCAACTGTACCTGCGAACCGTTCGTCCCCCCCAAAGAGAGCGTCAAATGCGCCAAAGTAACCGAGCCGCGGAGCCCGCCGATCCCGGACTCACCGATTGAGATCATACTGAACATTCTGGGTCAGATCCACGTTGAGCAGGACAAAGTCGTGAAGGTGGCCCCGGCTGAAGGGCCGGCGGAGGGCTTTGCGGGCCAGGCCGCCGTTCCACTTGCGAGTTCCGCATATGGCGTAGAGAGGGATCTTTGGCGTGGTTTCCATGTGCCAAAGAACTGCTTTCAGGGAAACGTTGGTGAGCGACGAGCTGGCGTGTGGTGCCTCGCTGCGGAATGACAGTCCGACAGTTGCGTGAGGGGAGAATTACAGCTCTTCAACCAATCAGAATGGTCACACGTGAAAGAAAAACAGCCTTGCGCGGAGATCTGTAGTAGCTATCACCTTCCGTCCGCCGGTTGCTGGGCGTTCCACAGCACGCACGAGTCGTCCATCATGACAATGAATGGCCACACTTCCTGCCGCTTGACGCCTTGCTCCTCCCACCGGTTCCTCTCGAGCTCCAAGTTGTGGTACGACAGCTCCTTGATCATGAAGCGTGCGGCACCTAGAACGGCCACGGGAAGTAACATTAAATGTACTCTTTTGGCTCGATCGGCGGTCGTACCGACGTCGAAGCCGCTTACCGACTCCGGAGTTATTGAACATGGCGGGCAGGACGAGCAGGATGTGGTTGGGCCAGTACCTCCTGTAGTGCGGCATCTCAAAGTGCTTGACCACCAGGATGTGCAGGTGAGCGGCGCCCTCCATAGCGTGATAGATGTTGAGCAGGCCATGCTCCTGGCGTCCAGTCGTTGGCGTGAAGATGGGGCTCTTCAACAGGTTGGGGTCCTGGAGAACGGGTGAATGCTCACGTTTTAGATTGGAGGTCTCGGTATCGCCGTTCAAGGAAGAGCGTGAGGTAAGCTTTTAAAGAAACCTTGGTGGAGACCAAAGGCAGGCACATGCTCTCCAGGTGGCTCCCCTGTTGACTGAAGATAAAGTGCTGCTGCTTGTCTTTGGGAATGACAAACTGGAGCTGGACCTCTTCCCCCAACATGGATGAGCAGAAGGTAAAGGCGTGGAAGGTGCACTCAGACAGCTGTCTCTCACACAAACAAGCGGGTGGGTTCAAACACAAACATATTTAAGAGAGGGTGAGCGGTTTGGTAAACAGTTGTCAGAGAGTGTCAAACTGACCAGATCTGCTGCTATGTATATGTTTGGATTTGAGCCAAGATGGAGCATAGACGACAGGGCAAAAGCGTAAAGTGAGAAAATGGATCATTTTGGTTGTCTCATGCCTATCAAATTTAGACCACAAACTGTTCATTTATATTGTTCCTTTTTATGATGTCAGATTTTCTTTGTAGGGGGGAAATCTAGACTGCACTTCAATACCTGGGTCATTTAAGCATGATGCTATAATTAATTCTGCTTGTGGTTCAGCATTATTATGCAAAAAAATAATTCAGATATGACTTAATCCTTAATTAGTTACATTCATTAATTCAGATGAAATTCAGCCTGTTATTGCTATCTGTTCCAAAGTTTTTGAGATTTGTTGACAGCAAGAAATTGCAAATACACATTGTCCTCAAGAGCCCCTATCCAGTCTGTTTTCAATGTCTCCGTCCACCAACACCTGAATCAAATAATCAGGATGATTAGCAGGCTTCTGGACAGCTTGCTGATGAGATGATTTGATTCAGGTGTGGTAGAGGGTGAGATAAATTTTTACACGGTTTGGGCCCATATAATGGCTCGCCGAAGGAAATTATTATTACAATGTGGCCTGTGACAAGGATGAGTTTGACAGGCGCGGCCTTAGAAAAAGTTAGTGATGCGATGGTAAATAAATATAAAGTGACGCAGGGTTGCGTTCACCTGCGTCTCGGGGCTGGCATCGCAGTAGTGGTGACACTGCTCACAGTGATGAAAGGCGTTGTGAGTGGCGAAGCGAGTGAGTCGTATGGACTTGGTCTGACGCTTGACTTCCTTCTGGTTGCCATCTTTTTTCTTGAAAACTGTCGGTCGAGAAACACGTGTTCCAGGTGGCAATTCATTTAAAAAGTTTCATTAACTCACCATTCCGCTTACCTCGGTAGCGCTTTGGGGTCTTATCGCTGTGGACGGGGCTAGCTTTCCTAAACTTGCAGTCTCTCGGGTTAGGGTCAAAGGGAAGCTTGCGCATATCCTCGACGTCCGGCCACTGGACATTTGCAGGCACGATCTCCTCCGACGGCTCTGAAACATAACATTTGCAATGAGCCATCGTGAGGTGAATAAGCTCTGGTCCTCTTACCTTCAGCCGCCTCTTCCTCATCCGACTCCTCCTCGTCAAACACGTCCACCTCCAAAAGTCGGATTAGCATGCGGAAGAGAATGCGAAGGAATTGGAGGTAGGCGCCTGTTTTCCCCACCTAGCGAAGAGGGAGACAGAATCTGCTTTGATTGACATGCCACACACATATTGGTCACATTATAACCCACACCATACACCCCCCAAAATGTCTTTACATGGATCCATCTATTTATTTTCTGCAGCACCTGTGGTTATTTGCCTGCCAATTGCAAATTTGAAGCATGCATAAACAAAAAAAAAGACAAACTTGTCACCAGTAAACCTAAATGACATATTTTTAGAATGTTAGAGGATGAAGGACATATTTTGGGAAGCCAATGAAAACTATCCAGTGAACCATAAAGCTCAGAACCGTGAGACAGACCTGACTCTTTGACAACTATATTAAAACAATTTCCTTTTGTGTATTTAGTAAAGAAGCTTAAGAAGGATACCAGTGATGAAAAGTGTATTGACCCTTAACCCTTAAAACCAATAATGGAATGACTGTAGAAACCCATTACAATGAGAGCGATATAGTAACGACTGTAAAAAATAAAATACAGAAGAATAAACATGGAATCCGAGTCCAAATCAATTTTTGTTTTGTTCATCCTGAATAAAATTCAGTTCAAAATCAAGAGGAATGAAAAACACAAATGCAGTACAAACAATCTAAGTACAGAAAGCATTTGATGAAATCATTTTAGGTCAAAGAACCAGTCAATTTCTCCCTGAACATGATATGGATGAAAAGTGCATACCTGTGGGGGTCCGCTCAGCAGGAGACGTCGAGGATGCGGCGCTGGCGGTGCCTCAAAGTCAGCGTGATGCTGCTTGGCGACGGTCCACTCGCGATAGTAAGCGCTCTGCTCCTCGCCGTGCAGGCCGGATGTGATGGGGGGCCTCAGAGGGCTGCTCCAGTCCACGTCGGCGTGGGGAAGCAGCGAGAAGGAACTCAGCTGGCCGCCCGAGTCGGCCGACAGCAGATTGTACGCCGGCCGCGACATGATGACGGTGCGCGGCGATATGCGTGCCGGCTTAGGGCGGCGCCCGCACTGCGTGGACTGGCTGGGCCGCTGCGTGGACGAGGAGGACGGCGAAGGCGAGGACGACGACGACGAGCCGGAGTAGAGAGACGGAGGGGCCTTGGAGGCTTTGCTGGGGATGGGGGGCAATTGGCTGCCCATTGAGTCGCACTCCTGCTTCAGGCCCGACGTGTCGGCGCCCACCGGCACGCAGGGCCTCGGGGGTCCGTCCGCGTTGTCGGATGAACTGACGCCATTCTCCACCAAGGACCCGGAGGTTCTGGTGGCCGCGCTGCCGTTGCTATGAGGTCGCTCCAGCTCTTCTCCTTCGTTAACGGCGGCGGCCGCCTTCTCCCCGTCCGACTCCCGAGGACCCGCCACCTTCTTGGGTTCCTGGAAGACCCCCACGGATACGTAGGTACAGGCTAGGCCTACTTCCTGCTCCAGGGCCGTACGCGTCAGGTAGCTGGAGTCTATCAAACGCAGGTCGCTGTATTTCAGGGACCTCCGGGAGAAGAAGTGTATTGACGTTCAGGTCATGTGAATTCAACTTCATAATCACGGTACAGTAATCCTTACAGATTCGCCATCGAAGGCAATTGAAATCATACAAATGAAGATGTGTCATTTCAACCATTTCCTATTTTTACAAAAAAATGCTGTTGGCGTCACCTCTCATAGGGAAAAAAACAACTGTTTTTCAGGGTTTATGTGGGAAAAAAGTTCACACAATTACTTATTCAGCTAAATTTATGTGCACATAGAACATAAATAACATTTTAACCAGCTCAGTTAAATACTAGTGAGACGACTCAGTGGACTGTGGCGAAACTAAGGATAAATTATTGTCATGATGCTGGATTCGAGGCATAAAACCTCATGAAAGAAAAGGCACGTGTGTATCAATCTTTGAAAGGATGTAAAATTACCTGGGAAAGGTCTCTCCAAGGGGGTCTTTGCCTGTGAGGATGACGATGCACGGCAGGCCTTCCAGATCCTCGTAGGTTAGCGGCACCCAGTCTTCATTCTCACATCCCCGCCAAGCCTGCAGTTACAATTAATTTATAACTGTGATTTAATTTGGGTCACACGTCTAAAAACTGTTTTCATTATAAGTGACTAGTTGTCAAATGTTATTTTGTGTCCTACATAACCCAAAATGTGATGTCCACATATTTGGATGCCAGGTTTTGGTTCTAGTGACAGGTATATTATTTTTCTCATTATCAATCATTTTTTAAAGTTTTTTTTTTCAATGAAAAAATATAATTATAAAATGAATTAAACAGAAACACTGTGTATTTATTAAATAAATAACAAAATCGGTTGTCTGTCTTTCTATGGCTGACTGGCGACCAGTCTAGGTTGTCGTTAACCTTCTCCCGTGAGCTGGGATAGGCTCCAACAACCCCCACAACCCTCACGAGAATGAGCGTTACGGATAATGAATGAATAAATTAATGAAATAGCATGATATCAACAAACAAGATTTTAAAAATTCTCTTTCGCTTTTTAAAATAAACAGGAGAATGACTGTTTTTTAAAGATTTAAAACCATTTTTAAAAAGATCAAAAATCAAATAATGGAGTATTTACCATTAACTGGCATTGCCAATGATAAACATTTGATTCATTTAAACTGAGAGGACTGATTATGAATGCTCATTCATTCGGAAGCCCGTCCCAGTCAAAACGGATTGGACGTCTACCACCGTCAATGGCAGCAAATGAGCTGATAGGTAACATTTAAATCCATATCCCACCCGTAGGCGACAGGTGAAATTCCTGGGCAAGCTGATCTCGGAGGCGGGGCTCCCCAGCAGCACGGCGAAGCACAGCTGGAGGCCCAGCTTGTCGCGTACGTCCTCCAAACGCTCGCGGGCCATCATGGCCAGCTGCAGCGAGGGCACTCGCACCAACAGCATGTGGCCGCGACCCTGCGAGCCCTCGCGGCCCGGCGCGTTGATCAGGTCTTCCACCATGGCCAGGGTCTCGGGCGTGATGTGGTCTCTCAGGGACGGCGAGGAGGTGAGCGCCATCATGGCCTCCGTGTACTGCTGGATGAGCAGGTAGCTGCGGATCACCATGCTGTGCAGGTGGGGGTGTCTGTGGCCACAAATCAAATCATCTCAGTGGGGAGGGAAAAATTCCAAGTCACGGAAAGTCATCGAACCTTTGCAGGAGTGTGTGGACCATCTTTTCGAAGGCGTCGTCACAGCGCAGGATGGGGCTGGCCACGCCCCACTGCAGAGATTTGCTGTAGTCGATCAAACCGAAGTAGGCTAACTCGCCGGGAGAGAGCGAAGCCTGCTAAAAGACAAACGCCGGGGGGTTGGATGCAAATGTGATCAATAAGTGGGGCTAATTTAAGAGTTCAAATCATCATTTTCTGCGGTTAAAATATTTGCTGGTTCTAACATTGGTCAAAAAGGCGGACAACACCTAGAGCTAGTTGCCACTGAGTTGTTGAGATGTACTAATAACAATTCAATACAATTCCAGTTCAGATAGGTGAGAAATCTATCTTTTTTCTTTATTTTACTTTTGATATTCATTTTAAAATTAAACTTTTTTTCTTTTTGTTAAAACATCATGAAAAAAACATGACTTAACTAACAATTCAAATGACAATATTTTGCCAACTTACTTTTGAAATGCCTGCTATTTACTCTAACATTTGGTAATTATGTTTGGCAGGAGTGAAGTTTTATAGAAAAATGGTAAGTATAATTGTAGCCTTAGGCATTTATTTTTATTTTTATTGAATGCTCATAATTAATTGTCTTTAGCAGAAGGGCTAACACTATTTAAATGAAATGCAGCAGGATTGGTCCATATATACAACACCCAAAGAAAGAAAAGACATAGCATTCTGTTATCTTTTTTTTTCTATTGACACTCACCAGGCTTTCGTTGGAGGGCCAGCTGACCTCGTTTTGCATGCTAATGCGAGATTGGCCGGTCTGCAGCGTGTACGGAAAACAGCTGACCTGCAGCACTATCAGGTTGACCGCGTCCAAGACCTCCTGGCAGTTGACCACCCTATCTGCCAGACCCTGCAGCTCACCGTGGCACACTGAGCCCGACAGGGCACTTTTCAAGTGGGGAGAAGGAAGACAGGTGATTAGGGTCCCAGTTGCATATACATACCCATGCATTTGGAGACCACTAATGATTTTGCGGTTTTACATCATCTGGATAACTTGTTCATTATTTAGCCAACTCATTATATTTGAACCATCCGTGATAATTTCAGAGTTGGCAGCATGATTTTTGGTTGATGGAGGATTTCAAAACACTATCAATAATGATAATTAATTATGATAATAGTTGGTGTTATATTTTCCCCCAAAATAATAATTACAAGTGAATGAAATATATTAATCATACAATCATATCATTTGTTACTACTCATAGACGATTCAGGTATGATGGATAAACTCATTATTTGTTGTTGGTGAATCAATATTTGGTAAAATGACCAAAATAAGGCAACATATTAAATAGTTTATTGGATATTTATTTAAATTTCATTTTGTATGATGTTTGAAATTTTACTTTCACCATTCCACTGTTTTCTTATATTCAGTTTTCGGATAAGAATTTTCATTTTGGTTCATTCCTAAGTATTTTTTAATGTAAGGCAACACATTAAATAGTTTATTGGATATTTATTTAAATTTCATTTTGTATGATGTTTGAAATTTTACTTTCACCATTCCACAGTTTTCGGATAAGAATTTTCATTTTGGTGCATCCCTAAGTATTTTTTTATGTAATGATCCACTACTAATTCACTTGAGAACAGGACATAGCTCATCGGGAAAAATTAAAAATGCACTTTGTCCCAGTCTATACATTGTGTTACAGCTCAAAACTGTGCCGTATAGGGAATGCCAACCCTGGGTGTACTTGATATGTCAAAGAGCACCTGCAGCTGAGGCTAAAGAATGACCTTAAACAACCCGGCCCACACGTGCAAACTCCAAGGCTATTAGCTGTGTTTGTTCTACCTCCTCACTTTGTTTTTCCTCAAGCGAGAGATCGAGGCCAACCAGAGTCAAAATAATTTTTCAAACAGCGTGTCTGGTACCTTGTGAGGTCGACATGAGAGTTGTCGTGGATGAGGACGAACAGTGTGTAGGGGTTCTGTTTGACTTTCCTCATGAAGGCCTCCATCTTGGCGTGCACGTCGGCGTCCAGTCGTACCACGTACTTGTCGCACTTCTGAGGTGAGCACGACTCTTCCATCCCCAAGTCCAACAGGACGCCTGCGTGGTCAAAAAGAAATGTGTGTGTTCTTCAGGAGCTTTACATTTACTTTACATTCAGGAGCTTGTCCCTTTCGTGGCGTGATTTTGACCCGGATTTTGACCCGCGTACCCGATTGCCGGATGCGCTGTGCCGTCTGATTGACCAAGATGTGAGAGGGCGGCACCAGAACCAGAAAGTCCACTTTGCAGAAGCGACCCAAATCCAGGTTCTGGCTCCCCGAGTCGGCGATGGCGCAGACTTGCGAGAGAAGGCGACGCGCCACGCTCAGCTGCGTGGGATAGATCTGGAAAACCTTGCTCAGCAATTCTGATGCGAGGAAACACAGAAAAAATACGGCCTTCACTCAGTAGTCCAGTTCAAATGGATTGGACATCTATTGGCATCAAAGAGAGCCAATGGGTGAACTGGGATCCAGGCCTAAACTTCTGATTGGTCGACATAGGAAAGGGAATAAATAGCAAGGCAAACTCTGTGGTGTTTACTGTGGTGTGGTTCCAGCCTCACCTCTGTCCGAAGGTGGTGACATGCTGGCCGCCTCCTGCGAGTGGATGTGGTCAGTGACATCGCCCTGGAAGGGCTGGATGACCTGGCCCTTCCGTCGCCGCTGATACCGCACCAGCTGCTTGTCCAGATTGTCCCCTGCGAGTACAAACCGTCGCCATGGGAACACAGCCATACAAACAAGCATGAGAACATGTGCAAAAAAAAATGGCACATTCATACGACGTGCGATCGATGCCTAAATAATCAACTAACTCTTTTTTTATCATATATATAGCTTTTAGTTTTGTAAATTATTGTATATCTCAGTAAAATCTCTGTAAATTGCATCCCAACTGTTACTTTGTAATGAAATTGGAGACAAATGTAAATTTCACAATTTAAACTCTCATGCAATATGTTGTGCTTTTGTATGATTTCAGCTCAAAACAGGCTCACAATTGGAGTGCCATTTTTTCAATTGGGCGCTTACCAAGCGAAGTGGTTTTGAAGTGAGACGCCAACAGGGTGACTTTGCCTGTGATGAGCTCATAGCTGATCTCTTTCAGGAACTCGTTGGTGGTCAGCATGCCCTCTGCTAAAGCCCGCGCTTGGTACTTTCCTGTGTTGGATACCTCACCATTTTAACATTTTAATCATTTCACTCACAAAGGGGTGAACATACCTAAGACCATCACGCAGAACTCGTTGCCGCTCATCTTGGAGGAGCATATGATGACCACATACGTGGGCAGCGACCGCTGGAGGTGGGGCCCTTCGCCGAGGGAGCGCAGCGACTCGCAGATACCCTCAGCCAGCGTATTGTGAGAGACCACCACTTGGACCCCACCCCCTGAAACGCTGGCCTCCAGTCGAGCTAGCCAGGGCAGCTGCGATGGACAGATGGCGGGACCGCTGGGACAGCAGAGCAGGGCTTTCCAGACGATCTGTTCCAGCTCCTCTCGGAGGGGGATCTGCTCCGGACCTGCAAATATTTTTTTCAAAAGTGATGTGGCAACAAATGACCACTTTTGTTAACAAGTGAGTGTCATTTGCAGCCCACCTAAACGTGCCAAGTACTGTAATGTGAGCAGAATCATGGTCTCCACGCTGAGCTGCTGGCTACAACTGAGCCCCAGCATTTTCAAGGTCTTCTCACTCAACTGGCTGTTATTGTAGCAGCTCACCAGCAGAGGGCTGACCACCAGATCCCCCAAGTTTCCTTCGAAATAAGGCATGGTTCCGTGCCCTAGTGAGACGGCAATAGAGTGAAGAAAGGACATCATTTGTTCAATTAATATTTAACTCTTATGTTGTATAACGGTTGATATGTGACGCATTGTATTCTTCACGTGCAAGATTTACGATGTTTTTTTGGGGAGGGGGGTTAAATATTTTCATAACATTCATTTAGAACACCCGTCTCAAACTTGGAAACAATTGCAAACCACTGGACAATATTTTGCAGCCCCTATTTGACATGCCATTGTAGTATTAGTGTTTGTAATGGGCAATGAGAAAATATAGTGTAACAAAAATGAAATCATTTATTAAAAGATCCATTTTGGGGAACTAAAACTAGTTGAATACTAATAAAATATATAAATGTCCTTGTATTTGATCAGTATTTTCCAAATGAGATTTTTTTTTTGTTTAGTTTAGTTGTATTTGAAAGAATTAGCATCAAATATTTGGGGGTGAAAAGAAGACAAAGTTCTGGTACCGACCGACGAGGATGACGGGGCGAACGCCTGCACAGTTGAGCAAATTGTCCGGGATGATGACCGTCCCCCCGGCGCTGACAGGCTG
Source organism: Stigmatopora argus (assembly GCF_051989625.1). Classification (NCBI taxonomy): domain Eukaryota; kingdom Metazoa; phylum Chordata; class Actinopteri; order Syngnathiformes; family Syngnathidae; genus Stigmatopora; species Stigmatopora argus. The sequence goes on from NC_135398.1 coordinate 8,084,841, forward strand.
GGGCTGGACGCTGCTCGGCCCTGGATCCTGAGGAGAGGCGCCTCCTAATATAGTAGAACCTAAAGCGGAAACACATCACTTAGATGATCTGTCACTTCAAAGACATTTTTTGCAGGCAATTCATGTTTCCTGATAACAGACTTTACAATTGGGAAGGTAATAATTCCTAATTCAGCGGTAGCTCTATCTCCATGGAGATAGGAGCTTGACTCATCCCTAAACGACCGCAGTAATTTGGTTTTGTCGTCCTCGGAGCACACTTGGAGAGATTCTTGGAAAAAAAAGCCCGTCTGTTAAAGAGCAGACGGCATGCGGGTCAAGCTACCAGTCTGATTGCCGAGGAAGATACAACGCAGAGCTCGGTGGCGGGGGAACAAAACAGATGACGTTCGAATCCTACCCGGAGGGCAGACGACGGGTCGGATGGCCGGCACGGGGACGGCGGCGGGCGGGGCCGCGACGATCGAAGTGGGATGCCAGCTCCGATGGCGTTTCTTGGGGGGAGCGGAGTTCATAGGGGATGACGCTGAACGCGACGGAAAAATAAAAACAGAATCGTCACCTTTGACATAAGAAGCGTTGAAAGAGATGTCTTACCTGGACTGGCCGCCATGTTGGAGGCTCGATAACCTTGGGCCTGAGGTCCTAAGGTGACCTGGGAAGGGCTGAGCAAGGGGGGTCGCCCATCGACAACCAAGCCGTTTGTCGGCCCGTTTATCCTCAGGGCTGTGGGAACTGAAAAAAATGGAAAGGATTATCTCCTTAATACAACAGTGCTAGTATCAGAACAAAACATTAGGAACACAATCCAACAAGTCAATACAACAGCTGTTCATAAATGTTTGGGCTTTTGTGTTCATGTTTTCATTGTTCTCATTTTTTCACATTGCTTTGAAGATTTGACATGAATTTTCTCCTCATATAATTAAAGTTAATGCACAGTAGTTTTTTTTATTCAAAATGTTCCCTTCATTTGTAATTAATGTGATACTTCTTCACATCTTTTGATAATGTCATCATTTTTATTCTGCACTTTCTCAGTAAACAATGCACAAATGCTTATGCATAATTTACTATATTTTTAATGCATTTGTTACTAGGCATGCATGTTCTAAAAGCCCTGTGGCAAAAAATCGGTGTGTGTTTACAATAATTAAATAGGCATATGCAACAAGTGAATACAGGTGTTCAATAAAGTGAAAGTGTTTGAGAACAGCTCCTCTGATTTCCAATACTTGAGAATCAATGTACCAATGACCCATGCAGGCTTTTTCCAATCCCACATCCACCGCGTACACAATACGCCAAAACATTGATTGGCATGCGTAGCGGTTCGTCCGTCAATAACACACAACCTTGTAAAAGGAGATAATGGATAGCCAAACCAAACAAGTCATTACTGCATTCCTTCCTTTGCTATTGATTGGTGCCTGTGTGTGCATCTAACCAGAGGTCACCCATGGCTCCATCTGCTTTATACATTTAAAAAACAACAAAAAACAACAACAACCTGCAGCTAGGCAACCTTTGAAACCGTAGAATACGACACATAAACTTCCCATTAAGGGTTAAAACACATTATTATTTTTTTTACCTATTGGGAATGTCTTATTTCCAGGCGTGGAGGCTAGAGGTTTGATGAAGCCGCATTCTCTGCTAAGGTCAGGGCTGTTGAAAAAGACAGACGAGGCCGGTGTCACTCGGGTGGGCGGGCAATCTGGTGGTGAAGAAGAAGAAGAGACGAATGAGGAAGAGTTAAGGCTTCTGATTAGTCAGTGATCATGCTCACATTACGTTAATTTAAATCACAAGTTTTTCTAGATGTGAGAAATCCAACAACATTGTTTTGAGAAATGTCAAATAATGTCTTTATTAAAAAGTTTCAGAGTTTTTTTTTCCAAGTGTTGCGTTTGAAAAAAAAAAACATGATAATAATCTAAACCAGGGATGTCCAAACATTTTTCTCGGGGGGCCATTTTCAGAAAAATCAAGGATGAAAGGGCCAACTTAAAAAGTCAGTATCGGGATAGGAAGCAAATTGGTGTCTAGATAGGAACCAGTTTGGTTCTGTTTCTGCCCAAAACATATTTTCACATTATTTTGTGAGACTATTCGTGAGTTATAATCCCATTTCAAATCAAATCAAATCAAATCAAAAGCCTTTATTGTCATCATACACAGCTGCGTATAACGAAATTGTGTTTTCCCAGTAAAAAAAACATAAGTAGTAATATGAAAGTATAACAAGTCACATCCTGGCTAGGTAAATTCTAAAATATTGCACAATCTAAGATATTGCACGTTGTTATTGCACACCCCAAAGTTATTGCACAGAAGGGATTGAACAGGGCGGAAGGGATCTGGCAGCGGTCGATTATTCAAAAAAGTCACTTTTGGCTTACCGGAAAGGGAAAACGCAGATGATCCATTTCCACTGGTTCCTCCATTTTCTTTGGAGCTGACTGAGGACGACGAGCTGGGTTTGGACGTGGACGCACTGCTGGACAACTGGCGCGTTTTACAGTCTGAAAAGAAGACGATAGGTGAAGGGAGATCCGTGGACTCCTGAATGATGTCAAATTGGAGCGTTTGCTACCTTTCCAGCAGATGAGGGGGCCTTTGCACAGAGCACCCTGAGAATTCTTCGCCAGGTAATACTTTAAGTGCTTCTGCTTCTTGGGCTGCGTGGATAGCTTTAGGTTGATGTGGTTGGAGAACTCGGTGAAGTACCTAAAGCCCTTCTCGCCGCAGCCCACGCAGTTTCCGGAAAAACCTGCTGGCAATTCAGAAGAAAACTGTTGCTACGCAATAAGACATACAAAATGGCTACCGAACCATGACGTCAGGCCGTCCGGTTGTGGAGCACGCTGACCTAAAAGCGCATTTTTGCCGTTGTCGTCGGGCAAAAAGCGGCGGTCCACAGCGCACACCAGGATGTGGTCGGCCACACTGGGGGACTTGGCACCGACCAGCTCGAAGCCCGCCGGGACGTTGATGGTCTCAGTTGCCATGGAGACCAAGCGCAGGTCCTTGCCAGCCTGGCAGAATCCTGAAAATAAAATGTTACTTTTTGTAATTATATTCTAATTCTAGTGAAGGACAGAACCATTGATGGTATTTTGTTCATTGGGAAAATAAGCATATTTTCCTATGTTATGTATCAGGAAATAGTGTGAAACCCAATCCACAAACAAACCACATTTCAGTGTTTATGTAAGCAACACACTTGACTTACATGTATTATTGTATGCATATTTGGAACCTTGCATATCAGGAATCAACCTGATGTATCAGCAACCATATCCCAAAAAAACATATTTGATTACCTTTTAAATAAGAATCATAGTGGTTAGTGTTGGTTAAATTTCTTATTTGATAAATAAGGGCAAAGAAAGGAAGCATAATTTGATTGATTATTATTAGTGGAAAGTACCTTCGAAATAAAAAAGGTGCCAAATTTGGCACAATAAAGCTCAATAACTGCATTTTCTAAGTGTCAAATCAGGAACAATATTTGCACCCAGTGTCAGGTGGCATATTTGCTCACTTGTTTCTAATCTTAAAAATAATCTCTATGCTACATTAATCTCAAATAATTGATTACTGAGGGGTCACTGTATTATCACCAACGGAATATATATATATTTTTCAAAGCCTTCTTCTATAGGGTATTACCTTCTGTTGTGCAGCAGCCGTCCGGCACAGGGGTCTGCAGGTAGGGCAGCGGGGGGCTGTTACTGCCCGAGTCATCGTCTTCCTCCACTTCTTCCGCTTCGTTGGACGAGTTGCTATTGGTCAGCAGGTCCTGGCCGGGCAGCTCGCCACCGTGGAGGTTCACTTTGGGTTTGACATCGGCTGGAGGGTTTTTAGCAACATATGAGATGATAAATTCTCGCGGGTCTTGCTGCGAGAGGGTAGGTGTCTCTGACTGACCGTCCATGTTGGCTTGAAAGGGCTCAGGCTTCAGGTAGAGTTGCGTGAAGATGGGTTGCGGATCTCCGCTGCTGGAGCGCAGCGATGCCTCGATGGAGTTATGCAGTGCCTCTTCGAAGCGAGCGGACTTCAGCTGCCCGGCGTAGGAGTTCCCCATAATCTGGTCAAAGGATTAAAAAGAGGTGGATGTCCAATACAAAGTACCATGAAGTCAATTTCAACTCCTAATACAGCCACTGTGCTGTGGGACATCTGTCAGTTGCGTGTGTGGCCTCTGGTTGCAACCTCAACATGTGTTTTCCAAGGGAGAATGATGACAAAAACAAAGGGATGAAATTTCAAACCAGCCAACATGACCATTTTTTTTTAACCAAGACCACCTATGGTACAGAACTGGAGCACTATTTTGACATTCTACGCTTTTCACACAGACTAAAGGCTAACATGGAATACTGAATACAAAAACATTAATTGATGGTATGTCTAACTATCAGATCAACTACTAAATGTCCCTTCTTAAAACCAAATGCATTTTTCGAAATTCATTTTAGATACATTCAAAGTGACATCAATGACATTTTAAAGATGGCATAATGACGGAAGAACATTGTGCGGAAATATTGAAGCAACATCTCAAGACCTAGGCTAAGAAGTTAAAGTTTGGTTGCCAGTATGGTTCCTCCAAATGGACAATGGCCTAAAGCACATACCACCAAACTGGTTCCCAAGTGGTTTAAAGGTTTAGGTGTGGCCATCACACAGTCTTGATGGCTGTCATATTAAAGATCTATAAGCAAGCTGAAAAGACGAGTAAAAGGAAGATGGCTTAAAGATTTAGCTTGTATGCTTTTTCTTTGTAAATGCGTGGTTGGCCAGATTAAAGGCTTGCTTTCTTTTAATTTTCCACCCTTCCTTTCCCTAATGAGTACCATGGGGTTGCAAAAGCAAACAATTAAATGTAGCACCAAAACTCTCATTGAAAAGGACACGTTTTCAAGATATCACATTTAATATTATTATTATTATTATTATTAGACAAATGGACAAAAAAGATTAAAGTAAGAGTGTAGATATGGTCCTTTCGGAGGGGAAAAGCATCTTCACTAGAGCCATGTTAAGATTGAAAAAAAACCATGGCTGAGACTGGCTAACTCAGAACCTACAGGCACAATATGTCACCAATTAATCACTCAGCAGGGATACATAATGTTTTGTCTGACACAAATTCAATCTAAAAAAACAAAGTCCCATATATTGAATGCCTAAACTGACCTTAGAAAAACATCTACAAACATTTTGCATTTTGTTGCACTGACAATGACAAATAATACTACTGATAAGTAGTGAACAATTATAAACTAGAAAGTAGCTAAATATCTAAATTAAATTCAAATTGCTAGAAATTGACTGAGGCAAAGCTCTTTAAATTGGCAAAGTTAGCCTATCAATTACATCATTTATTATCAACTCTCAGCTGCCATTGACAACAAAAGATGTGCAATCTAATTAAACTAGCCGTTCACACAATGATGTCTGTCATATTGTCTTTATTCTTTGTTTAATGAAGTAAGCCAATTGAGTGTTATGAGTTACTGGACTTTTTTTCCAGTTGGTTTGCTTATTTTATGCAAATATGTTAAGCTTTGAGTCTTAGGCGCTTTCAGTATTTTGCATTTGTTGCCCGTTTGTTTGACCAAGGCGTGCTCCTGAGGACAAACTGTCAGAAGTAGTTCTTTTGATAGTTTAACACTGGACTTGCACTGAAGAAGAAGAAGAAGAAGAAGGCGACTCACCTAATCAGTGTTGGCAGGCGTAAAGAGGGACTTGTTCACCTCGGCTGCATGCTGGGTCGCCACCACTCAACGCTTCAGTGAAGACATCTTACTCATAGATTCCACACTTGAAAGAGAACACATACACGCATTAGCGCACACAGCTTGACTATAATGATGTAATCATGGTGGATGTACATTCTTTTCATGGTTAATTTGATTTGTAAATATCCACATAGAATTTACGGTATGTCTGCCTTTTCAGGTTAAGACCCACTTATCTAAGAGAAGTGATAACAGATCGGTTATTATATTGAGATTATGATGATGTACAGTGGTAGCACTATTTACAAATGCTTCTACATACGAAATATTAAGGTTACGAAAAGCTTGTATGGGAAACCTTCCAAGATACGAAAGAACAATCCAAGTCACAAAATCAAACCATAACCTCAAAACGTAAATACATTGTCATGGTAGAGTGGCTTTCCCATGACTTTCCCATTTCCCAACATGCTGGCAACAATAAAAATCCAAGTTAGGAAAACCACTTCTGGAAGCAATGAATTTCATTAGTAGAGTTATCACTTGTGTTTACCATTGAGCATTGTGCACTCATTAAAAATTATTCATTTTATTTTTTCATGTTTGAACAAGAACAATGAAGACACTGGTGAACATCCCAAGGGTGAGTAGCTTCAGGAGCTGCTATGTGATACCTCTCCCCGCCTCTGGGCTATTTCCACACTAGGGAGATGTTTTAGTTTGTGTTGGTCGCACACAATCAACCCATGCTGCTACTTTGACCCCTTGACGAAGTATTGTTTAACCACTCAGCCTGTGATATAACACAAAGCAAAGTCCCCCCGCTCCCCTGACGCTGTTCCGATTGACCCCGTCATCACCAAAGTGGGGTCCAAGTCCTGCATATGTACACACTTTGCACGGGAGCCCATCTTTGTCAATGATTAGCCAGCTTTGATACAGCCAATCAAGTCAATGTGTCAGCCAGGAAGCACCTCTACGGTCAACCTATGACACGAAAGAGCACACATTCTTGTTCTTAATGAAGCCCTGACTTGATTCAGTTTTCAATAAAGTCATGCAAGTTCAAGCTTCAGCTTAACGGAGTACGCGCAGCACTGTTTGGATTGTTATCTGACAAGATGAGAGGGCCATAAACTCAGGGAGAGGGGCTGGCGTCGAAAGTTCTCCCGGGGCGCTTGAAGACATCCAGTTTTTCCAGTCATGACACTAGCACACACTGTACTGAGCAAGAATGCTGACCAAATGGGCCTGCTGACCGAATTCCAGTTCAAGTTAGGACGATGCTCTTTGATGGAGTTGGCTTTTTCTTTCACAACCAACATTCCCTTGCAATATGTAACTTGTTATCAGCAGCAGGGATATTAAGATCGTGACATTAATATGGAATAAATGTCTCACCACATAAAAACAATAAACACACTATATTAAGGGAGAGGTGGTGAAAACAGTCATTAATTCATCACTAACAGTGACTACTTAATAACAAATACAATGAAAATGATATAAGAATGAAATGAAATCATCAACAATAAATTACCAATGTTTATCGAGGATAAAACTTGCTGAAAAAGTTATGGCGATAATAAAACATATTCTGGAGTTTAGAACAAGGATCATTATAATGATTATAATGAAAAGTTCAAATATATTTTTGTGATATGGTGTGTTTCAAATAAAAAGGATACATACATACCATAAAAAGAAACAATATATAAACAATGATAATAACTAAAATAGATTTAATGCATATATTGAGTTGTTATGAAAAACTATTTCACTTTTCATAATTAATAATGAATCCTGGAAATTTGGGAGTGTGGTGTTTTTTTAAATCATTTAAAAATTAGGATCTACTATCAGATAAGGCTGTTTTAATAACAGTTTTAAACTAATGATAATAATCATAAATAGGTTTAAATATAGTAATGCAATAAGCCTGGGATAATAATAAAAAAATATTAGTGAATATACTGATGATAATACAATAATTAAAATATTTAGAATAAATATAGTAATATCTATTAGACAATTCCTCTGACCATTTACAACAATTCATTTTCACTCCTATATTAATTATATTCTGTGACTGTTTGGACTTATTGGGGAATTAATTGGGTTTGATCTAAAAGCATTTTAGGCCACAATGATGTATGCAGGTTTAACTTAAAAAATAAGAAAATCAGCAACCATTAAAAAAGTCCAAGGCCTTCCTGTTTTTGTTTTTGCATGCCATGCATCCTCTTTTGTTTCTCCCTTCTAATGACATTAGAACTGGAGCAGGGAGGCTGCCACATTCAATGGCTTTACAGTCCTGTTTCGCATTCCCACTTTGACATATTTGCCATTAACAAGCGTCAACAGAGTGAGAAATATAAGTGTGCAGCCTCTCCATATCGTTGCACTTTGAGCCCAAGCTCCTCTTCTCAACTGTCCTGCAGATGAGACGTCACCCTCGTATTAAATAAAAGCCAGATAAGCATCAGGAGTGCTCATTGTCATGCAGGAAAAGAGCTGCTCTTAACATCAGAAAAAGCAGAAAGGGGGAAGGGAAAGGGGGCAACAAACATCTCACCACGGAAAATGAGGCGCTAAAAGCCTCGTTCATTAGAGATGTTAGGAATAATTTTCTCTACCTTGCATGACTTTGTCAGGCCTTCCAAATCCCAAACTGTGAGGGCTGAACCCCCCCCCCCACCCCTGAAAACTGGTCACCAGAGGTGTTAGTCCATTGGGAGGAAATTCTTGTGAAAAGTCCAAGCAGGCATGTGGAGTTGTGTCCTCTCATGACACACACCGTCACTCACTCAGGCTGCAAAGAGAATCTTCCTCCCTCTCTCGCTCTCTCTCTCTCTCTCTCTCTCTCTCTCTCTCTCACACTCTCTCTCTCTTGCATGCAAACAAACACATGCAGACCCCTCCCCCCTGCCTCCCCACTACTCCCCCGAGGTGCCCTCCTCTGTCCTGCCTGTGCCATTTGCTAAGGAGGAGGAGAATGTATTCATCTGAGCCCCTGTGGTGACAGATGCTCTGCAAAGGGAGGACATAAAGTGGTGGGGGCTTCATGGAGATGGTTAAAACAGTGTATGGAAGGGGGTCCGGGGCGGGGGATCAGTCTTCATCTTCCAGGGGTTCGCCACGCGTGACCTCCCAGCACGCCAACGTGGGCCAGTGTGTCAAGTTTGGTGAATTAGGGAGTCCAATGGTGGGGAGGAGATGAATTTGGATTGAACTAATTTAAGCTTTTATATAATGTGTGTGTGAGTGTGTGAGGCGGGGGGGGTTCTGTCAGCAGGCGTAATGCCAGGCAGCATTTTGTCACCGGGGCCTTGACTGGGATTGACCCCCACGTCAAGCATTGAGGGGTAGGGGGCTTTCACTCTACTGCTATAAATACCAGTGAGTCATCCTCCACAAAATAAATAAACAGAAGCGAGCAGCAGGCGGATGTGGAAGGCAGAATGAGAGATTTGGTGCATTTATCTCCTCACATCCAGGAAATAGCTCGCACCAGGGATGGACACAATGCTGATTCTACCAATGAATAGGCCCTCGAGAGAGAGATTGGCCAATTCAGTGGTGCTTAGTAGAGCTCTGACCCAATAATTTATTTATTTTCTAACTTTTTTTCTTTTTAGGCACCAATTTTCATCACCTACCGTGGATGGTGGTTGATATCCAATCCATTTGAACCAGAAGAGCTGGCAGCAAATTGATTGGGCATCTATTGCTGTCAATGGCAGGTGTCAGTGAGTTAAGTTAGCATTTATTAAAAAGTTTTTTGTAACATTTTACAACCTAGTCGGCCTTCAATGTAGAACAACGTTGTGTCGTAATATATATATCAGTACTGGTATTGTTTGAATTTAAAAAGACCTCAGAGTTTCACTCTGATGTAAGATATTCATTATAACTGATTTTGACAAGAACACTAATTGCACTTTGTATATATTGATATTGACACTGCTGACGAATGGTGTTGCCAAGTTCCCATTGTGCACGATTTTGAAACCCTTCTAAAACCAAGGCTTCTTTGTTTGCTCTTTTCCTGTCGGCTAATGAGCCGAGTCAAGAATTTGTCGGGTAAACAGAAATTCCGGATGTCGGGGAAGCATGCTTTATAGCTTCATGCCGATATTTGCCTGTACACATCATTCGATGACAAGGGGTCCAAGACTTATGAAATGAAATGCACGCTGCTTGTGTTAAGTAAATGGCGTTTCAGTTCATTACCAGCAGATGCGCTGGAATAGTTGTTTTAATCAAGTCGCTCAAGGCTCTTCGCACCTCCTCTTCAATGGTTATATGAGGGACAAAGTCAGCGCGACGGGGGGGACAGCCGTAAATGCCATGCAGGCCAATGGCTATCTCCGTTAAGGGGGGACGCACGCGGAGCTTTTCCCTCTCTATTTTACCTGCTTCAGTTCCCTAAATAGCGAGCTTGAGTTTGACTGTGAAAAAAAGTTTACATGTCACGTGCCCGTGCCAATAATAAGTGGCCTAATCATGATGGAAAGGTACACGCAAGTTCAAGCGATGGGAAAAGAGCTGTCAGCATGATTTACGCCCGAGTCCCTGACTTTGACAAGCCCCCCTACCATCGGCCCATCCTCTGGGCCCAGCGTCCTAAATAGACCATTTAAAACACAGATAATGAGTAAGCCTTAAAAAACAACAACAAAAGAGTGTGGATTGAATGGATTCCCGCCCCTAAAGCAGCCCCTCAGTACGGGCCGTATTGAACAAGCCTTACTGGCTTAAGGCCCGTACAAAGAGGGAAGGATCTCCACCGCCACCTGAGGAATGATGACTCATGTGACGCCATGGGTGGGGGGAGGTCCGAGGGGGTGAAAGGCTTCTTCCTCTCTGGGAATCCCAAGGGAGCGAGCACCAAGTGATTTTGTTTCTTAACTGATTTGGCAGTCACCCTCCACATGACAGCACCTTAAAATGGTTTTCTCTGAAATTATGCGATGTAATGTAATGCAATATAATGTTATATTACATTATAATATAATAATAATAATGATAATGATGATTGTGATAATAATAATAATAATAATACAAATAATAATACTAATAATAATAAAAATATAATAATAATAAAACTGATAATAAAAATAATACATTTTAAAAACCCTATCTTTTCAGATGATTTTGATGCTCTAAAAAGTCCCTAATATATGACAGTGAATGATTTGGAAGCTTTACCATTTGACTTCAATTTTAGATTAAAAACTACCGACAGGGTGGGATTGAGGTGTCTAAGGGGGTGTGACGTCTAATAATTAACCATATTATCTGACTCTACTGTACCCCTATTTATGGAGTGATTATATGTGTGTGTGTGTGGCTGGGGGGGGGGGGGGCACTTAGTCTAACAGCAGTGATAACACATGGCGGATGTGACACTGTAACCTGAGGCGCATGAGGTTCAACTGACAAATCCACAGATGACCAATGAGCATCAGGTGGGGAGAGGAAGTACGGTGAGCGAGCAAGGTGCCAATTAACACGTCCTCGCTCGTGTAAGGTCACCCCAAAATCTTAACGGCAACAACAGCAAGCAAAACAAAAACAGCCGTTCTTGCTTATATTCCCGCAGTGCCAAGTGTGAGGAATAGCACTGCTATCCTTGGATCTCATTTCCTTATAAAAAGCCTGGCGGTCAACCCCCCCTCCGCTCTCGAGACCCCCGACCTGACACCGCCTGCTGGGCCCTGAAGTGCAAATGTGTGCTAGTGAGGATAGCAGAAGAGCTAAGGTCATTCCAAACAAAGGCAAACATTCCCAGTGAATGCCATTGCTGAAGTCGAGAGCGACACGGAGTGGAGTTAATAGCCCCCGGGCCCTCTCTCTCTTGCTGGAACTGGTGGGGTGAAGCAGGGTTTAAGGCCTGCTGTGGCCAGAAGGAGCGGGGGTAGGGTGAGCGTGGGTCCGAAGCTCGGACAAAAGGAGCATTTGGACACATGAAGAAGTCATCATCATTAAGCCACTGGAAGTTTACTGTCCAGTTATAAAGCTCATTTCAGAACTAGGGTGTGAGCTAAGAGGATTCTGGGTGGGGTGCATGGGGGGCTAATTCACCGGCTTTGTGAGAGAGGTGACCTTACTGCAAAATCTGGGCCATGGATCCTAATAAAAAAAATGGAAAAATGGATTTAGGCATTTCTTTATAAAATCCATTCAAAACGTTCAGACTAATTTTGACAATTATAAGAGCATTCCAATTGAATCATTTTTAATTTTCCATATCAAAGTAGATTTTCGCTTCAGCATCTTAATGGTTTTTGTTTTCATATATATATTTTTTAACTTATTTTAAGACCACATTTTTACAATGTCATGTTTCTGATATAAATACCCACATTTTCAAACCAATTCTGAATGATTGTGTACCCTTTTTGTTCTCATTTTAGTTTTACAAATTATTATATCCTATTTATAATGTTTTAAACAACGTCCCAATGCAATTAGAATTAGCATTTGAATTTGGGTTGACATTTTCACGACAAATATTTATGATGATCAAAGCCGTGATATTAAACAAGAATGTGCAGTGTTCTGCATGCACGACAGAATACGTGCACGACAGTGATGCTGCTTTACATCTCTGTTCATGACTGTGCCCTAAAAAGAAACGAGGCCTGTCGGTGAACTCAATCTGCATTTTATAACACTTCGGGTTGAATGCCAGTTCAGGTCAGGACAACAGACACAGCTACATACACACACAGACACAGGACCCTAATGCTTTTATGGACTTATTGTGGCTGGCCATATTGAATTGAGTTCTATTTCATACAGTAAACCTGTCAGGATCCGTGGTCAGATGGCGGTCAATGGTAAAGGGCGAGAATGGTTGAGCAGAAACGGTCTTTCAGGGAGAAAATAGGGAACAAAAGGTTAGGCCAAGCTTCTCCTCTGAAATAACCTGTTTTTAGAAGCTAACAGTAGATCTTTGTTCACACTCGACCAGGCCTTGCTCCTCCCTGGTTGCTGGTATTTGTTAGAGGGTGTAAACGGAGAGTCGTGCATCACATTGAGTGTGCCGAGACTATCAAAACATTGCCCCTTATCAGATGACTGGAGAGCTCATGCAGGGCTCAGGTTACAGTTTAGTTGGATTAACGCTACTCTTGCAATGACAAGACAAGCGCGTTCAAAGGATAAAAACCCACATTACATTCAAACATTAATTAGGAACTGGACTAGACCCCTGAATGTAATAATATTGATAAAAGACTAAAATTGTATGTACAAAACCTTAAAAACTTAACAGGATCTAAAATACACCCATTATTTATTTTGTTAGTCCCTGTCAATCCTCGCAAAATGACTTTGGCTGGCATTACAGTTTATTCCTGTGATTCTAGTAAAATAAATTCTATCTTGTCATTCATTTTCTCAATTGTACTATTACAACACGTGAGGGAAGCCTTCCTGCAGAATGTCTTAGGTGACAAAATATTGAAAAAATAGGATGAAAGTGGTATGGCAAAAGAGATAAAGAGATTTCAAACCAATTCTTTGTCTCTATAAAGCCCTCAGTGTCCATCTGTCTGCAGGATGAAGAGGTCTACAGGCCCTTCATTCAGGTTTACTGTCACTTTTCCCAACCAGCCAGGTTTTGTGAGCGTGTGGGACGCGCGAGTGGGGGTTCAAACCCTTCCACAAAAGCCAAAGATCCACACTCCTATTGTCCCATTAAGACAAAAAGATTCCTGCTGATGCCTGACGGGAATTAAGCACGTCACCGGGGGCAACCTGGTGCTTATTAATCAGGCCGGTGTGTCTTGTGTAGGGTTGAAGTGGGGGATCAATGGAAGGGATGTGACGGGGGTGGGTCACCAACGCTGACGCGGCATTGCCGAACGCCCGGGGTCAGGAAGAGGGACATGATGGATCCGGCTGACCGCTCCGTTGAAGGAAGTCCGCGGGGAAGGGGGAGGAGGGTCGGTGCGTCGAGATGCTGAGAGGCTTCTTTGTGCATGTGTCACTCACAACTGATTCAAGGTGGCCAAAGAAGGAAGAAGAAAGGAGAGGGAGCATTGTGGAAGATGCCTGAGACGCACAACAGACCTCTTTCTTTCCTCCATCATAGACACTTTTCAATCAAGACTGCAACAAATAGGACTACTTGAGCCAAAAGAGAATTGGGACACCTACATAGAGTGAAAACCCACATCTATGTGCTAAATTAAAATACGTTTTTCAAAAAAATCACAAATAAAATCGCTACATTTAGAGTAATATTAAGTGCTGTGCATTTGACTGAATATGAGACCAAAATACTATTTTCACTGATATAGTACATGCTGGGTTTTATCGCATCTATCCTAAGGCTTTTGTAGCAGAATGGTAAATACTCTTTTTTAGATGTTTGGGAAACTGTAATCTATCTTTTCTATTTTTCGGCTAGCCCCAGTGGTTTACATCTTGTTGTGTACCCATTGCAGTTTTTCTTTATGATAGTTGTCTTTGATACAGCATAAATCCGGTTGTTGGAAGGATTCTTTATCATTTGGGCAAGAAGTCTTTCTTCATATTCCAGTTGTTTTCCGTGGTTGTGGTTATCCTTGGGTGGTGCTAAGTTCATGATGGTTTTTTTTATTATCCTTGAAGAAGTCCAAATAATGAAGAAAATACCAGCGTTGGCCAAATCAACTATCTCTTCGATGGGTTTGTTTTCATTTTGACAGCTTGCCTCACTTATATTGACAGCTCTCTGACGGCTCATATTGACTGGACGGCAACATATTCTGAATACAAATGACGTACTTAAATAATGTCTCAATATTTTACCTGCACTTGTGAATGTAATCCACATAAACTGTTGTAATTCATACACACCTCAGATGATTTGGATGTACTATACACCCTCAAATTAAAGTCTGAATTTAAAGTGCAGCTTATTTCATTTAGAATTGTAGTGTAAAGAGGGTTGGTTATATCCCCCTGTTCACTCTCCCGGTTTAGTCTTCTGAAAGAGTTTGTGCATGGGTTGGAAGTGTGTTGACCCAATCCATCATGTCAATACACCAATCCTCACGTAGATCAATATGGAATTATTTTCCGTGTTTTTCTTTAGCTGTGCTTGACCTGCAAGCGCTCACCTGGGGAGAAGAATGGAAGGAAGAGAGGAAAATGGAAAGAAAGCCAGAGAGGGATAATGACCTCCGCCTGGCTCAATGGAACGTTGAGTCCTCGCAGCACAAGCCTGGGTCTTGGTCACCGTAGCCTTGGACGATCTGTGAGGGCTGACGCGGGGAAAAAAAAATTAAGTGGACCAGGCGGACGTGCCTCTCCCACGCAATTGCTGGCAACACCAACACACGCTGACCTTGTTTTCCATTAAGAGGGAAAGTAAATGTCCTCCTTCGGGACACATTATTTTTGAATGTACAGTATGCAACAAAAGCAGAACTGAGAAATTCTTTTTTTTTTTTGGAGCCTGCACAAAGACTACAGCTTCTAATAACTATACTATGTAGATAAAGCATAATGGTTAGTTATGTTTGCATTTGAAAAAAAAAGTGCAACGGGTTACTGGTGCAGAAATGGGTACTCGGTCTTTTGGTCGCCCGGAAGGTTATTGATAATTACCATTTAAATCGTTGCTCAAATTCCCTAAATACAAACTGCAAATTAATATTTAGTCATACTTAATGCCCTATTAATTATTAGGCTAAAGAAAAGCTCCAAATTTCCCGTACTTTTATTGTGTTTTGTTGGAGAACTTGTTAAGACCCTGACTGACGTCCCTTCCTAAGGGGACAACCCATGTACATACAAACTCTTATACACTCACACGGCCGCTCAGTGAAACTGCTCAGGGCCATTGTTGGCTTTTATTGATGCGTAGACCGTGTAGTTTTACCTTGTTTTGTCGCCGGTCTTTTGGTTGCCCGTTGTTTGGGTCCGGGCGACCAAAAGACCGGCGACCAAACGACCGCACACGGCAGAAATTAGTGTTAAAAAATATCAAGGAGGTTATAAATGAATAAACATAAGTGAGAAAAACACACGACGTAATGTCACCTGTTAACATAGTAAGTCTTATTCACAGTCATGTCACAGCTCATCTTTGCATGAACGCTAAAGTAAATTCTGAGTTGTGTATAAATCATTTTAGGACTGCACAAACACAATGTACTGGATATATTGGTTTCCCACCACAAAACACTGGCTATAGTAAGCTTAGCGACCCTGATGAGAATTAAAGGATATTCTAATTCAAAATCTACTGTTTTGATTTTAAATTTCCTCTTCCGAAAACAAGCGCCAATCTGCCTAACCGAGGGGAGACTGAAAGATTTGTTTATCCTAGAAGGAAAACGACAACAGTAGCAGCCAAAACAATTGACTTGCCACCTGATAAAACTTTACAACACAGCTGGTGCCATGGCACACAGTGTACACGGTGCCTGGCCGTTGTTTCCGAGGTTGGCATCTGTGCTTGAAGTGGTGGATAAACGGCGGATGGAACAGTCTGTGCGAACACAATGTTCCTTAACGGAACATTGCGAGACTCGGTTTCACTGTTGGATTCTTTCCAGGGGCTCAGTGGCAAAAGTGAGGATAACATTACTAAGTGCTCTTCATGAGCTCACTTCAGAGGCCTACAGAAACGCAAGCGCATCTGCTGCAATCCTCAACAATGATTCTAGGTGCCAGTTGTCCAAAGTGATTTTTGAACCACAGACCATTTTCAAATCGAGGTGACTAATAACCATGCACATGTACACTCATACCTAGAAACAATTTTGAGCCTACAATAAGCCTACCATGCATGTATTTTGGATGTGGGAGGAAACCGGTGTAGTACCCGGAGAAACCCCACCCACAGAGAGAACATGTAAACTCCCCACAGGAAGGTCGGAATGCACCAGGGATTGAACCCTCGATCTCAAAACTGTGAGGTGGACGTGCTCACCACTTATGCTATAACAAACAATAAAATACAATTTAAGTTTAGGCTTTGCGCGACAATACAAAATGGGACGAAGTATAATTTACATATTTATTTTTTGTGTGTACTTTGCCTGGCAGTGAGGTAATGAGCATTAATAACATTCATTAGTTTGTTTACCACATTGGCCAACCGAGGCATATAATGTTCTTTGAGTATGATTACATAATTGTCGAGCAGTGCGACAGGGAAAATTGACTTCTTTCTGACTGATGATCACAAAACAGTTTTTTTTTGGTCCAGTCTACCTGTGCGGCCCAGTACCAAATGGCCCACAGCGCAGTTAATGAACCCACCAGACCCCCATGAGCGTCTCTTATGTACAAGCCCATCTTTGCCTGGTTATGCCATCACACGCTTGACCCATTAACATAGGTCGCGGTCACGCTCCCTGATGAACAGGCGGGGTGTCATTCCAGTTAAAGTTTAAAGTTCTCTGTTTTTTTGTAGGAAAGTTATGTCACTGATGATGAGTGTTATTTTGTGTGTGTTTTTTTTAACTTTAGGTAAAATGTAAGCAATTGTTTGAAAAAAAAAATCATTAAATTGATGAAGCATTATATTATTAATATCGCATTGTCATCCAAAGAATCTATATTGTACCATATCATCATAAAACAGGTGATTAACACTCTTTCTATGTATCAGTCCATCTACAACAGTGACATGTAATCAATCTAACTGGCTGGGTATCCTTCCTATGCATCTTATGTATTACCTAATCAGAGCATACAATATATGAGTAACGTATCATAATCATCTTTACTGATTCAACACACACACAGCATATATATTTATGTATGTATACAACGTACATACATGCACACGTTTATGATAGATAAACACTTGATCAATTTGATTTGAAACAGTCTATGCATGACTCACTTTGACTTCAATTACAGTTTTAAATATTCATGTGACATTGATTGTCCTCTCATCAGCTATTAACTCAACTGGGTCCTGATTTAATGGAGCTAAAGATGCACAAAGAAGGATAGAAGTCCTCCCCCTGTGCCACGTTCACATTTTGACATCATTAAAGTGTCATTGACCGGGTTTCCAAAATGACAAACCAAGCAGCGCTCAAAATTGATGAATTGGCTAATAATTGCAGCGCTAAACAATAGGCGGCTGCTGGAATCAAATAAAGTCACTTCCTGCAGGTGAAACTATAATATAATATAACAGCTGATGGATCTGGTGGGCTTTCAGGGGCATAGCCCCCACCCACGGAGGGATCAATGCACATAAATGGAAAGGGTCACAGACCTTTGACATCTCCTTTCAGCCGGGGGATGGGATTGGGCCTTTGTGGGATAGCCTTTAATGATCCAATTGTCAACTGGCTCATGCGTCCTCATACAGTAAAACACATTTTGGCTCAAAAAGCTTCAGCCAAACTGACCGCTAGCGTGCATGCAGCTGCCTGGCTTCATCGCTCCCAGTTTATTTTAACCTCCAGTCCATTGTGGTCCATTGTGAACCCCCCTCATCCTCCCCTTCGAACCTTATCAGCGCCTTGGCTGGTTTTACGCTTCAATGGTGCCCTTGGTCTTTCGGCATGGCGTGCTGGCCAATGTTGTGGGGAACCAAAACTGGGAGGATTTGTCATGAGCATCCCATTGAATAACATTCTCTATGTGAGGGAAATGTTAACAGCAAATATTTTACCAATAGGTAATTTGTGAGCGTTAGAACATAAGAACATAGTGTTCCTCGCATTCTTGACCTCTGGTTAAAAGTTTACAAGTGTGTTGATCCAGGTGGAAAACATCTCACACATCAGCCGTGACATGCTCTACTAAACCATAAAGCAAATGTCAATGCTTGGCAATTAATGGATTACATGACAAGACTGATTGCCCTTTTTATTTTAATTACTTAAACATACAGTATCAGGTTCCTTGCCCACTAAAGTATTTCATGTCTACATTTGTATAAAGTATTGTGTTAGGTATATTTGAGTATATTTCTGTAGAAAACATAAAATATATACTATAAATCCCACAAAACAGGGTTGGGTATATTTGAGGTAGGAGCCGACAATAAGTAAAGTTTTTGATGAATGAGGACTTGAAGGAACACCTGTTTTGTTCATCCACCCCAAAAAACATTTAAAACAATAGCACTAATCCCCCCGGCTGGCTCTTGAACCATCTGCAACGAGGGTTAACACTAAGTGCCTCTGAAAAGGATCAGGAGGAGCATCTGCCTGCCTCGCTCGTGCTTGTTTTGCCATCTAATGATCAGCGAGGGTGTTTGGAGTAATAGATTTGCCCTTTATGGATCAATATGCAAAAAATGTCTCCAGCGGCCCTGTCGCACGGATCACTATCTGCCGAGCAGGAGTGGTAATCCATCCTTATGCCTGGTTTTTGTTATGACACTGAATACACATCCCAGGGATCCATGGCATACCGCTGTGTCACAACAGATACAATAAATTTTATGATGTTTGTTTATTGCTGCAATCTTCTTTTCGATGTCAGCCAGAAAATCTCATTTTCTGAACGCCTTTATCCTCACTAGGGTCGCAGAGGGTGCTGGAGCCTGTCACAGCTGACTCTGGGCCAGAGGCAGGGGACACCCTTCTTGGCAGTAGGTCACACAGGGAAAATTAACATTTCAGCTCTCCAACTCAACCGTGTATTGTAAAGAAAGGACTAATGTAAGAAAATTAAACTTTTAAGACGCTAAGTTGAGGTACACCTGACCCCCCACTCCTTAAACCACCGAGCGAGACGGCTAAAAGAGATGTCTCCCTCAAGGCTAAAGAGACAAAAGCTGCCACGGTGAGCGATTTCACGGGGACTCTTACTTATCTCTGCCCAGATTAAGTCTCAATTGTTTGCTGGGAACAAAGATGGGCAGTGAGGCAGTGAGGAAGACCCCCCCACCTCCACCACCACCATTGAGCCAGATGGTCAGTGTTCAGAGCCCCTGACCCCTCGAGCTCTTGTGCTCTATGACAGCACGCCCTTGGTGTAGATTGGCCACCCAAATAACGCTCAATTGGCCATCTACAAACGTGTGCTCACATGATACTGCTAACCTTCAAAGAACAACTTAACCTTGTGTTTCTCCCCTCCAAAAGCTTTGCTCTTTCAGCAATTTGTTGGACCGTCAAAAATAATTTCAAATGTTTCTATCACCTTTTATCTGTCAAGTTAACATTTTTGGTCCATTTCAGTTGGAGTTGTAGTGCTAATTGTTCAACAGAGAATTATCACGCCAATTTGGAAGACAACGAAAGGCACCATAAGAGCAATTTAGTGGATTGTAATGCTTATAAACAAAAAAAATCATGTCAACAAATGGCTGCTGTGTGTTTGTTACTAGTGTATAACCCAATTTCTTTAATAGCTATTTGGGGAAATTAACAATTGTTTTTTTATTATTCATCTATTAATGATATACCCCGTATTGATCTAATAGCGCTGTTTTTTCTTGAGCTGAATTAGGGAATTCCATTTCAAATATTATTTTATATGTTCATGTATTTACAAAAGGGAAACTCTTTTGATGTTTTGAGTTTATTTCCTCCAATTGTAAGCAATGTGAACAAGACCTTGACCTAATCCTGAAGTCAAAAATGACTCACGATTTTGGGCATACTTGTTACACAAGAAACACATATCGTTATGTCTAGCTCCACCTTACAATTGCCATACCAAGGAAGGATTAGTTATTTGTAATAGGCTCATTAGCTGGTTGATTCGATGGAAATGCACAGATTTGCTTAATAAAGTTGGCTAAACTTTGGTGCTCTGCAGGTATTATTGCATACATAACATGCCTGATCAGAAAAGATGACTCTACAAAAACATGCATATCATCCACACTAATTGCGATAATCTTGTCCTCTGTGCACATTTAAGCTCCTAAGGGATTTTAGAAAGTACAGACAGGAGGAAGAAAAGTGGGGGAGGATGGGAAGATGGTGAGGAATGTAACCTTTAGGACATGGGCCACAAGGAATGGCAGATTAGGCTCAGTGAAGACGGACTGGTTTGTCTGCAATTACAATGACAGACCATCTTCCTTGCTTGCTCTTATCTGATATGACTTTATCTGAGTGGCCAAAGCCTGTTTCAACACCAAAGCCTCTGGGGCAGCTGCAGGAAGATTTGGATGTAAATCAAGACGGGTGTCAAAATCAAGGCCTGTGGCCACATACAGTTTGTCTAATGTCAAGTTGTGCAGTATTTGAAGATGTCATGCCACTATCTCTGTGCCAGACACGTACCATACGTTATGGGTAAAACTCCGCAATACAGAGAGATCAGATTAAAAAAAAACATGAATGCAAGTGCATGGAAAACACTGTAGGTGCTGTAGTGCATGTGTTTAAGACCAGTCGCAACTCCAAAATACAGCCTCGTTTACACTTATGGAGAACTTAGAGGTTATGTGCACTTGTAATTCACAGAATACAATTTATCAACAGAAAATCCAACACTCTGCTGTAAGTATATTTGTATGTATGTTTTGTGTTGACATCACAAACACTAAACCAAATCAGACAAAGAAGATGACACCATGGGTCAACTGCTTTACATTCATGGACAATTTTACGTCTTCAATGAATATAACACTTGATAACATGGAAAGCCCTCTTTATACAAAATTTGTCAGATGACACCAGCGTGTTGCTCAGAAAAGCCAACAAAATACCTCGGGTAAAAAAAAAACACGCACATAAATAAGCATCTGTATTTATAAGTCATGCAAACGGTTCTAGTCAAACTTTGCAAGCACATTTTCGGCGACAGACGGCGTCTACCACCCGGAAGCTCTTGGGACTCCACGAACGACACAATTTAAATGTTGCGGTGGAAACGACGCGCACTGTGCGTGGGCAGGTGTGTGGAGCGTCTGTTTGTGCGCCTACCTTGCAATGGTGCGTTCGCGTTGCGAAGACCCTCCGTCCCGTGGTCGTGGTGGGCGAGTTGAGCTCATCTGTGGCCAGTTGTCCCAGCTGATCAGCGAAAAGTATGTGACGTCATCTAGGCACTGTACGTCCTTAACATTGCGGAGATCGGACAGGGAATTCTGTTTAGAAATTGAAAATAGTGTGTGTGTGTGCGGGCGTGTGGTAATGCAACGATTTCCACGCAATGAAAGGCACGTCTATTTTTAGTGCACGTGCAGCTATTAACACGCACAGGTGTGGTGATAAGCTTCTATTTTTGCACTCTACCTACACACGTGATTCGTTTATAAACTACTACTGAGTGCATACACAATGAGCTGCAAGCGTGCCAAATGGCGTCAAATAAATTGCACGACAATGCCCTCTAGCGGTGTTGGAAATAGCGCCCCGACATAAAAAAAACATCTTGAACTTAAGGTTTCTAGGTAAAATATAGATATTTGATTATATATTATATTTTGAGGAAAAACAAAGAAGCCATAAATAGAGACACTTCAAGTATTCAAAAAATGTAATGTCATAATAATCCTATTTTAATGCTACAATAATATTATGAAGTGAACCTGAAATAAAAATATTTTTTGTTTGGGTTGCTAACATTTGCAGTCTACCATGATTTTTATTTTCCATTTGTCTCTATTGGATAAATTAGCAGTCTCCCATCATTTTTTATTTTCCATTTGACTCTATTGGATAAAATGGGGACAAAACTGACCAAAACAATGAAAATCCATAGATTATTTCGCATTGTGCTATTTAAAAAAAAGATGACTAGGGTCGATTAAAACGCCCAAGCATGTTATTCCCCACAAACAGCAGCAGGGAGGCAGCAACATGTTACTGTACCTGTTAACGGCATTTGCATGGGAACTTCAGTGCGCCTGTCTGCCTCCAGAGGGTATAGCGCATGCGCATTGCTTGACATTTTGAAGTGGCTCCTCTCCGGGGTGTTTGAACAGGAAGGCGGACATGTTGGCCAGTCTGTGGGACAAAATCGGGGCATCGTCTACTGCTTCTTTTCCATCGGCGGCTAAAAACATACCAAAATCCAGCGCGTGTGCGAGCCGGATCGGATGGGTCGCTTCGCTCGGACCGGGACACGTTTGACAGCCGGTGACAGCGCCGGAGGACGGATTTTTTAACGTTCAAAGACTTGATCAAAAATTGGAAAGAAGTTTTTCCCCCCCTACTTCTTCTTTTGAGCTGTCACGTCAAATCTGTGTCGCCCTATCTTGATCAAACCTGGCACGGATATGGGAACGGGCCCGGACTAACTCCGCCGATGTTTTAATTGCTTTTCTTTGTTGCTGTTCGGATGCAGCGACGTTTGAATCCCTTCTCCGCTGCGGGCATCCTGCGGAGGCTGACTAATCTTCGATCGTCGCGTTGCCCCTCAAACTTGTTTGCCAGTCACATTTGAAGGAGGGGAGATATACGATACTGTATGAAAAATGTGGCTTTTGTCCATCCACCGGAACAGTAAACGGTTTATCGCGTGTGCATACTCGAGGAGAACGATGTATTGTCTCTAAAGTTCCCACGAAGAAGAAAAAAACAACAACAAACGAACATTAGGCTAGCTGGCTAGCGGCTAATGCTAGCTAGCCACTCCGTTGCCTCCTTTTTGTGTTCCCGAAAAACAAGACACCGGAGGGACTTCATTTAACCTTGAAAATGTCTTCCGGAGAAAGTATGGAGGCTCGATTTGGAAAAATCGACGCCATGTTGAAGGATCCTAAGTCGGAGATAAACACGGACTGTCTTCTGGTAAGTTTGGAGGCTGCAAGCTGGCTAAGTAACACAGGCAGCCATAACTCTAAATTCTTTTCCAACTCGTCGCCTCGCTTCTCACACAAACATGATAGTGATGCTAAGGAACTCACACTACCATTTATTGGTTTCACATGCACCTTATTTATGTCGATCTTTTACTACCAGAATGCTTGAACGATTGGATGAGGTTGATGTGCAAAAAATCATAACTTTTGTACTTTGGGGAAAAGTCTCCGTTTTATCAGTGGAGAGCCTGTGATGCTAAAGTTTCGAGTAAATACGATCCATGCACATGTTAAGATCATAAACGATACACAGTACAGACTATGCTGCTTTGATCAAGTTATCACAATGAACTGATTATAGTGGTGTGTGATGTCATGATTCTCACGTGGAAGTAGCTTTGACGTGTGGGTGGCTACAATGATGGCTTGCTACAGTCTCAAAACGTGATATCTGTCAAAATCTGCACAATAACAATGTGATCCAATACCAAAACGAGCCTACTTAACCATAAATATAATATTGCAGATGATCATAAGCCCTTGGGGCAGTTTGTGGATTTTGTCACATGATATTTTACGCAAGCACAACAGAGAATGGATGATGGCAATATTAGTTGATGTGCATGCATCTTCTTTTAATATTGCATGCACAAAATAATTACTCATCCAGTTGGTTGTTATCATTTTATTTGCTCTCAGTACCTATATCGATGTCAAATTTGAGGATTTGATATCTGTCGCCATCATTGGCAATGAATGAAGTGATGATACTTACTAGCTGTCGGTCTCATAGAGATTGTAAGCATGTCTTGTTTTGATTGGTGTCTTGAATTAAATGCATTTTTCAGTTTCCTGCCATATTGTGGAGGTCATTGCCATACAGCAGAATTGCATTTTTAGGATGGCAATGCAACGTACATTTGCACCTCAGTAACAATGTGGATTTGGACTATGTTTTTTTTAAAACTTTCTAGTCACTGTAGGGATTTTGTCACAGAAGTATTGCTTGCATTACCAAATGGCATTTAAGACAGGTGAGTTATTGGCGATATCAAGTTCTGATTTTTGATATGACATTGTCTTGCACTTGTGATGAAATTGTTGTATTTTTTTTAATCAAACATTTATTCAAAAACAAAGAAGCGGTTGGTAAACATGTAATAACTGTCACTCCTTGTAGTTCCACTCCTCGTTCTAAAGGTTTAGGGTTGGGCCAAAATGTTGATATTGCAGCATTTATGTACAAGGTACACTAAGATAACTAGAGGTGGAATGAACAGACTATATAAGATGTTTAAATGTTTTAATTTATGTCTGACTGTAGCAAGCATTCCAACTTGTCTTAAGCTGTTTTGACTGTTTGGCATGGTGATGCATTCACATAACGGCGTTCACTTTTTACAGACACAGCCCTTAACTTGTAGCGTACTAGACTGTCGCGTGGTTATGTAATCTTCCAAATATTACAGTGCCATTAACTGGTGCAATCAAGTTATTTGATCAATAGGCGTATTTAGGTCAATAGTGCCATGCAGTCCAGAACATTATGGAATCATTAGGAATGTGCTTTTACATTTAGCTACCTCTGAACTGCACTTCCAGTAAATTGGCATAACAGTAGATCTATTTTTTCTTTTAATGCCTGCACTTTTCAATCTGAGCTCACAGATTAAAGACCTTGTAAACCGATTCCATTGATTCATGACTAAACTAAACTGTAACTATATGAAAGAGCCTGTAAAATGCTGAAAAATATATCTTCTAAATGTAACACACCGCAGTATTGTTAACCAGGCTGTCAATTTTACATGGATTCCCATTTCCACTTTAATCCCTATTCCTCCAAATACAGCCTCGGTTCCACACGTACTAGAGTGGGAGATGGGCGGAAAAAAATAGTGAAACAGCTGACTAAGATGGCCAGTATGAAGGAAGCTTTTTCATAGTATTAAAGCTATTACAGTAATGGACTGCTGCCTGTATATTCCGCAATGTCTGAACAGTTGGGTCAAGTACAACATGCGGTTATTAATCATCCTGTTCTTATGTCGTCATACAAACGAGTGTTTCATAGTGCATGCCAGACATGGTTACACATGATGATGGAAACCGTGGGAACTTTTTGTCTAAAATGAATAGCTCATAATGTGAAAAGAAGACCCTCCTCGGGTGATACTGCTGGGAGTTTTGGACTGATCATAGCTCAAGAGCTTAATATCAAGTCCAAAATGTGGTTTAGGATTGAATGCTGTTTCATTCCTAACAAACTGACCCAAAATTGGATGGAACTGTGACCTAGACATGGGCTGGTATCAGATTTTGAGGGTATGATTACCTTGAACAAAGAGGGTGGCTTTGCAGAGTAAGGATATTACAGTTGCAGCTTTAAAATGGCAAGACTTAACATTTCGGGCTATTCCTTTTCACTGAATCAACAGACTATAAAAAATACTAGAATAAGATTTCAATTTTGTAATAAGCTAATGTTTTCTGCCACAGTAGATTCTTCTACCTCTTCTCAGTGTGGTGACGCCAATAACCTTGAGTGTGTCACATGACCAGCTGGGTGAGCGTAACCTGACGTGATTTCCTGGACCTCTGATGAAACGAGACAAGGATCGGCTGCTTCTCCTTAGTGATCTGGTCAATGAAGCAAAATTTACAATACAATTTACAATTTTTTGCAACAGAATTTTGTCACGACTGTAATTTATGTGGCTAAATTCTGATGCTTAAAAAAATCACAAAAATGACTTTTTACCACTTTGTACATCACTTTTTATTTACACTTTTGGTAATTGAAGACACTAATTGTGGAAGCTTTGCAGAGGGTTTTTTTTCCCCAGTCTTGCATATTTTACACCTCAAATGGCACTACACATTTTCAATTGGAGACAGGTTTGAACTACAGGCAGGCCAGTCTGGTACCCACACTCTAAAACTACGTAGCCATATTGTTCTAACGTGCAGAGTGTGGTTTAGGATTGTCTCACTAAAATAAGCATTTGCATATGTTTCTCCAAAATCTTTATCTACCTTTCAAGAATAATGGTGCCTTCACAGGTGTGTAAGTTTCTCATTTCATGAGCACTAACACCTCCCCGTACCATTACAGATGTTGCCTTCTGTGATTTCCTAAACAATAGCATTCCTTTTTCTGCTGCAGTGCCCAAAGACCACAAGCATCCTGTATGGTTTTCCGGCCCTGCCGCTTACACACAGCAATTTCTGAAGATTTTTGGAACTTTTTGATGAAATTATAGATAATCAAATCCCTAAATTCTTTGCAATTGTTCGTGGAGGCATGTTGTCCAGAAACTGTTAGACTATTTTCTCACTCTCTTTTTCCCAAAGACACGAACCTCACTCCAATATTCCTTGTGAATGATTGAACAATTCATAGAAACTCCTTTTAAACCCAATTATGGACTGTCCTGTTCACAATTAACCTATTTTTTATGGGATGTGGCACACAGGCATTTGATGAGAATTCCCCAACTCTGTGTTTTGTATTGCTACTTGGCTCTTTTGGAACATGTTTCAGCCATTAAATTCAAAGTTAATGATTATTTACTAAAAACAAAGTTCAACAGTTTGAACGATAAGTCTCATGTCTATGTAGTTTATTCAATTAAATATAGGTTAAACATGATTTGCAAACCATCGTATTCTCTTTTGATTTGAATTCATGTTGTATATGTAAAACTGTCCAAACCCGTGAATTTCAAACCGTTAATGTAGTTGAGTGATTAAGTATAGTATACAGTGCAATCTGACATTCTTGTAAAGTCTTGTTACATTGCCAGCATAGGAGCGGACACCATGTGTAGTTCTTGCAACAACAAAAAAAGTCACTTAATCTTTGTGACCTCCCATCCTGTTGCAAGCAGGGCCAATTAAAATCACCTAAAAGTATCCATGCCCACTCTGCTTCTATAATGTGCCAAAGCTTTGGGGACTTCTCCTGCTGGCAGCCTCAAACACAAGTTTGTTGTTCCTCATTTTTACCCCCCTTTTTTTTTTTCCTTTTTAACTCCCTCACCGCAATCTGCCTAGATCAATGAATGGAGGCCTTTTGCCAAGGCACCGCGCAACTCCACCCACCGTTTAATAAAATTCCATCCTAATCAAATAACCTCTTGTCTTCGGACCGGCCCCCTGATTTTTACCCCAGTGCGTCCCAAAGCGATTCCGCTGCACGTGTGGCGATGGTTGAGACAAGGCAGGCTGCTCTGAGGTAGCTGGGTGTGGGCTCCAACTCTCTTAGCCATAAACCAAAATTATGTGAACTGAATTCTCATGTTTCTGAAGGCAGTAGCGTAACAGGACATTAGGCTCATAAAGCAGCCAACTGTGCTTGGGTATATGAGTAATAGCTTCCATCAGAATGCTCAATGCAGGCCTGTTTGCTTGCAATTTCTGCACCTTTAGTCTTATTGTTGCCTAGTAGTGTTGTTTTTTTTTAGTCTCACAAAGGTCCTCGGCGGTCTTTTGTCTTGCTCCTTACAGCTCTGCTCTGAGCCTATCGAGACATGTCTTCCAACATTGTCAGCTTTTATCTACTAACCTCCAAAATAAATCCTACGTTAGATGGAACAGGAGCTTATCTGGATAGCACCCCTCCCCTCCTCAATCATGTTCCAGGCAGCCTCTAAAAGAGCAATCGCAATGGACAGAATTCCTGACATTGTAGTGTGGAAGCTCCCTGACGTTTGGGGTCTGATCATTGTCCACTTGTTGCCTCTGTGAACAGCTGATAGCGATCAAACTGGATGTCAGGCGTGTGCATATGTGTGTTTAGTGTTTTATAATCTGATTCAATAAGGGCCAAATGTATGTTACAATGTCCAGACTTTAAATCCCTTGAAAGAGAAGTGTCACATGCCATGTTGTCCAAATTATATCCCCCATTTACGAAGGACGTACAAGGTGGTCCCGACATAGAACAGCGTAGTGTAGTTTGTGCAATAATGTTTTGACAATGCGAGAGTAAGAAATCATATGTAAGACTAATTCTGTTAATTGCAGTTTTGCTTTGAATGACTTTTTTGGGTGTATAGTATCATTTATTTCCTTATGCCATGAGACAATATTTATCATCGTTCATCCTTGGTTTGTGGTTTTACAGACTGACAGGTTTTTGAGGTTGTGGACAGACCCTAATCAAAAAAAAAAGACCATGGGTTTTAAAAAGTATCTACGGTCTGCCGAGTATTTTTAATAAAGTGTGACGTGGTCCCATTTTCACCAAACGTAGTTTTCTCATTTCTTTGGAATAATCAAAAAGAGAATAATCACGGTTTTCCAATTAGAAATCAACCAATGTGCTCTGACTCTTCTCTGAGAAATTGTGACTTGAGTCCCATCCAAGCTATCTGTTGACTCAAGCTACTTTTGTCAATAACTACTCTATTATTCTTAGTAGATTTTGGGTACAGTGTGCTTATCTTTTGGATAATGTAAATAGCATCTCTGACAGGGAGTTTGTTTTTATAGCAATTTTCTGCAAAAATATTACCTCAAAATAAACAAGCATTGTTACTTTCCTTCAATGTTTTTGGAGCAGTTATTTATGATGTAAAACAAACCTATTGTTGCAGAATGGCATATGAGGCTGGTTGAGCTCTCTCTAACTTTCTTTAGGTATGAGTGTTAGTGCGCTGTGATTGGCTGGCCACATATTCATGGTGTCCCCCTGTCTACTGGCCATTGTTAGCTGGGATGTGCGCCAGCACCCCCCGCGACTCTTGTGAAGACAAGCGGAAGATGAATGAATGAGTGTTAACGAAATGTATACATTTCCCCTTGGTGGGCCTCTTATTTGATTGAAGTGGAACAAATCAGAACTGGTTTTGCGTTTACTTCATTTGAGGGATTTAACTGCAGCAGAGGTGGGCAAACTATTCCAAGGGACGCAGTGGGTGAGGGTTTTCCTACCAAGCATTAAGAGCACACCTTTTTACCAATTTAGTGGCTTGCAAGTGAAATCAGTGGATTGCAGTCAGGTGATTTTTGTTTCCGCAAAACCTCATTGGTTAGACTACTATTATGGTGTCAGATTTGTCGAGTTCATTGGGTACACATCTTCCTATAGTTTTCTCAGGAATGTAATGAAGTCCTGTGAGGCGCTGAACAAATGACATTACACTTTCCATACTGAAAGACTAACATAACTGAAGTGTAACTTATCTCCAGGTAACAGCTTCTTCAGTGATAAGTTGAAGTAGCCTAATGGAGTAAATGCATATTGTGACTGCATGCTGTAATTTCATTGGTTACTTGACAGCATCAAAACAACACAATAAGTCAAGGCACTTGATGCATTCCACACCTGTCTGTTAATATATCTACACAAATGCAATGCGGCTCCAATAATGCAGCAGCAGAATGCACACATTGCTAGGAAACATTATAACACAAACTACTGCAAAAAAATGAAATTTGATTGTTCATTGAGCATTATATCAGCTCTGAATTGAGGTTGATTTCTTACTTTCAACATACTGTTTTTCCAAATATTGGCTCTGTTCTTGCAAATAGAAAAGCATAGTCAAAATGCAGATTTAAGTAAAGGTTTTATAGGATTTGTTGGAAAAGCAATATATATATGATCTACTCTCAAATTTGAAAAGTCTAGCAAAATGTGTAACATGATCTTCTCCATTTTCACCTAAGGTTTCTACTCTCTTGAAAACCGCACCCCTCAGCTGTTCAGGCCTGGGAAAAAACAATTGGCGGAGCTATTTGTAGCTTTGCATTCCCTCAACTGACCGATGATGTGCAGGAATGCATACTGACATGATAGAGGCTTTTAATAATGGAGCAATTCTTTCTGTCATGCACATTGAGCTCAGACGGGATGAACTTCTCAATAACGTCTTTATGGACATTGTCTTAGCAGTAATCAAAAACCTGGCCCACCCAATGAGCTTGTTTCCATTCCTATTTTTTTTCTCCAGTAAATTAATAAAGCAGAACTTATTTTTAATACTAAACTTCCTTTCTTTGCCAATTTCAGGTTTTTGTTAAGACTATGTAATGTGCTGTTGACTTTAACAAAAATTGAACACATTTTCTTTTGGTTTTCATTGTTTTTTTATTTATTTAGCAGTTTTGTACAAACACAGTACATGTTTACCTTTTTTTCAACAGTTTTCTGTTGGATTATTTTTTGTCATTTCACAAAAAAGCCCATTACGGTGATGGACATCAGATGTACTTTGAGTGGGAAGGATGTTTATAATTCAATGCCAAGGCCTCCAAGTTCAAATGGACTAAATATCTATTGCTATTATTGGCACTGAATAAGTTAATGCATGGTATTTGCTTGCTTTAGGTCAGGAACGGTAGGAGACTTTATTTTTGTTCAAATGAAAAGCTCAGTCACAGAAAATACGAGAACGCTCTTCACTGTGGGAGTAGCACTATTATGTTTTGACGCTTGAGTATTTCTGACAGTTATTCTCTCTGTCTTGGAACTCATAAGGAAGCGGGGGTGCCCCCATTTTTGCCACCTCTAAGTTCACTGTCACTACCATTTTTCCGCTAGAGTTGTTAGCTATGCAGTCTTTCTAGGCAAGCAGGATTTCCTGTCAGTTGTTGTTATGTACAGTATAAGTGTGTTAACCATTTTTTTCATTTTTTTCCCCATGTAACACTTTTTCTTACCTGAACGAGGAAGCAATTTGGGATTTTTTTTAACGCGTTGGACTAGCTTCACGTGTTTGCTGGATCTCGTGTTTCCCCGAGACAGACAGTCTGCACAATGGCTCACATGTGGAAAGCATATTGTCTTGAAGAGGTGGCAGAAAAGGAAGTGACAAGTCGGATCCGCATGCCTCGTGCTGGCATGCAGAACCGGGATGATGTGGCTCAATCTCCCATGGAAAACTTAGTCTTGCACTTAAATGTCTGGAAAAGAGCTTGCGTTGCGTGCAAGTTCTCTCTCCAAAAGCTTAAAAGAAATAATTACCATATGTAATGTTAACCGCTTAATGCTGCTCTCTGAGCAGATATTTGCATTTTTTCAAGCTCGCTTTATTACCACATCTCATTTATGGCATTTCTTTTAACAGCTTCATGCATTCAATCATACTAAAGATGTCCCAAGGATAGAATACCTTTGAGTGCTGCTAGTTTTTGTATGTTTTTCTAGTGTTTTATTTTTCCTGTTAAGTCTGCCTACTGCTGGATGAACCGTATTCACAGTTTTGCCACACTTGCTCAATAGCCTAAACTCCAATAGAGTGGTACTGTGCTTACATTGATGCTGACCTATGGCGTTGAAAGGATGCAAATAGCATACAAAAAACTAGTCTGGGAGCAGCGTAAGAAAAAGTATGCTGTCATATGCACGCTTGGTCATCACTGTAGTAAAAGTTTTTCACTCAAGTATTTAAATCATAATTGTCATTTTATGTGTATGTGTGTCGGATCCAATTTGTGTATGAATTTGGTTGCCTGTATATCTGGAAAAAACTTAACTAGGTACCCAAAAACGCTCAAGAATTTTCTCCATTAGATGCTATTGAAAGGTAAAAACAAGGCCAGAGTTATTGTGGTTCACAGAGTCACTGCAAAGAGAGAATGTTCTACCTCAGAATAGAGTGCACATAGCTGGAAGGACGTTGTCAACGTGTAGAACAATTTCTTTTTAATATAGGTCTGAGTTTTCTTGATTGTAATCCTTGTCAATCCTCTGCACCAGTGTGGATTACATCGTGGTGGGTCTGCTGTTTACTCACTGTAGATTGTTGTGGAGTTCATTTAGAGCCCAGGGCTACATAAACTGACACAATTAAATTCCTGTAAGGCGCACAAACTGTCAGGACCACACCTCGGTAGTCACAATTTGTGGATGTAAAGGGCTACCAGAACATACTTTTGATTTAGTCACTCCTATTATCATTTTTATTATTATTATTTTAAACCTTCAGTCCATGTCTTTTGGTGGTATTCTTAATAGAGAACAGCTAATGAGTGGATCAGTCATTATTAAATTTGTACACCACGTTAGCTTTGGGCAAAGATGCGGTAGGTCTGTTAGATAGGGTAGACAAGTTAGAGCTTACTTATTTTTTTATTTAGAGTTGCTTTTAGTCTATAAAACCTAAATGCTGAACTCACCGAAACATGTTCTTTTAAGACAATAATTGATTCCCGGCGACAGACTTTGAACTGTTACCACACCGCACTCTCAATTGCCACTTGAATTGCTTCAGATGTAAGATCTATTTGGAGGTGGAAGGGTCTCATTTTGGGGCTTTGTTCTCCAAATGTACTCTCCCCTCAATACCTGCTACTTAAGTCATGTTGGTGTTTCAGTGGCCTGCCGGTGGTTTTCTTTGTTTTTTCCTTCATTTGTTCTCGCACTGGAACACATGCACAGCCCTCCACTGCCTCCTCTTTTCCCTCAAAGTGTTAAGAGTGAAAACAAGCCATGCTGTATGTGACTACCCAACGGGGGTATATTGCCCCTTCTGATATTCCTCAATTTTCCTCCTTTTTAATTCTCCTCCTCTTTTTCCCCATCTTCCACTTTTTTTTGTCAAACTTGTTTGGCCACATACCTAAAATAGCTTCTCTGACGTGTACAGTCCTGTTATGGAATGTTACTGTGGCTGTCCAGAGTTCTCTGCGGCAGGAAGTTATGCAAACATACTCTGCTGAGTACAGAGCCTTGTGATTAAGGTCCTGAAGGACTTGGTTCTCCACTCTTTTTTTCACGCCTTTGGTGCAGCCTGGCAGAAACTGTATGACCTACAACAAGGCACCCTTACCAGATGTGCCTGGAAATGCCCCAATCTCATCACCTGATTGGAAATTGTGCCCCTCAACAGCTTTCATACATAAATTAGTAATTGCCATTTTTTTCTGAAATGTATTCATTTAAAGCAGCGTACACTTAAATCTCATGTGGATTGTTTTATTGACCTCATTTGAAGGTCGTATAAAAAGCAACCAGGAACTAAACTGGCTTTTACTTGGCTTTTTCCTCAAAGAGGAAAAACCTTTGCCTCATATTTTCCACCTTTCACTGCACCCCTCCCAACCTGTCTGGCCCCCTTTTAGTTTTAAGCTGTCCCATAGAGGACTTGCTTGTTTTGTCTCCTGGTGTGTAGGGTATGGCCCCGATCTCTTGTGTTGAGCTCCAAGCAGCAGCAGCAGCAGTATTTAAGTGGCTTCCTTGTTTTGTCTGCACCCCCTATGTAAAACGTGCCATCGCTAAAGCAATCCTGCACTGTTAAACCTCCCCGTAAATGATGAGCTCAGGAAATATATGCATTTTTATGAACGTATTGCACTGATGGGAATGTTGGCCAGTATGGAGTGCTTGTGTGCCTATCTTGTTTCCTTCATTCTGGATTATAGCAGATTAGACTAAATCCCGACAGTGACATTTATGGTCATGCCTTGTCTGAGACAGGATAATGCAGCTGTCACTGAATTAAAACACAGTAAAATGAAATAATTAAAAAAACATTCCTTTCTGTAACACGTTCAGGCTGAATTTTTGCATCTTAATGACCGTCGGAAAACAGGGAAGCGGGAGTAGCCGCTGTACTTTTTAGTACGCGTCATAACCCTTGCATTGTGAGGTCAGTCCACATTGACGAGCTGTTGCAAGGCACCACCCTGCTCCCTCAGTCATCAAAAGGTACTTAGTTGCGCCACATACTCTTGTGAGAAACCATGGTGGGAATTAAAGGCTTTCTGTTGTAGTCACAGAATTTTAATAGAAATGTATTCATGGTTTTCTAACCATTACAAAATTCTGTCAGTAAAATGTTGTCAGCAAATTTCCTCAATCCCCGTCACTCACAGATTGATATGGTTTATTCCAAAGTTGAGCAATCACGTTGTATTATACGTTGTCTACCATAATTCTGTATGAAGGTTCTTTCATACTGAATTATGGTAGACAACGTATAATACAACGTAATTGCTCAACTTTGGAATAAACCATATCAACACACAGGGGAGTTCGATAAATGGCATGATCAAGCTTATTTTGTACATTGCAGTTCAAGCAATGGGATTGAGCTGAAAGACAGGAGCAGTGACTTTACACTAATTAATAATGTTATTAAGTTATATGTGAGACACAGCAAAAATGATTGGTATTGAGTAGCCCAAAAATACAGGCATAATTTGATAACCTATGCACTCTTGACAAGTAATTCATCAACATCAGAGCAAAAACTATACATAAAGAATGAACCAACGGAATACTAATAAAATACATACAATGCAGATGTGAATGTGGACAGCAGCTTCAATAGTCGGCGGGATTGATTGCAATTACTACACAACAATATTATGCAGTTAAATGTGAATACATGTATGTATGTCTTCCCTGTCATATCTATCACTGTGTGTGCTAAGTTTTGTCTTCACTCCCACAGGACGGCCTGGATGCGCTGGTGTACGACCTGGACTTCCCTGCCCTAAGGAAAAACAAGAGCATTGACAATTTCTTGAATAGATGTGAGTAGTCCTTAATATCACGTCCATTGACGCTTCACATGCCCCGCCTTTAAATATATGACGTGTTTCAGCCTCAGAAAGGAAGGCTGTTTTGGGGTCACCGCCTCTGTGCAAGCATGGACACAATAGACGTCTACTGCTTGGTGTCCCCAACAAAGGGGCTTTCATAAATTTCTGGTGACCCACATGATGCATATCACAGTTCTTCTTTTTTATTCTTCTGTTATTACAGAGGTTGGAAACATTTTTGGCACAGAGACCCATAAACAATTTTAAATGGTAAAAATCTAGAATAAATGCCATTTCACTCAGTAGGCTTAAAAATTAAGGGCAGACATTCTCGTACTTGCTACAGTTTTGTTGAGGCCAAATCTCTGTGGCCTTTACACTTTTGATCAAGATGAGCACGACGGAATATTTCCTATTTGACTTCTTAGCCCTGAGGCAAGAGCTGCCATTAGTCATCCCTTCAGTTCTTTTTGCATCAACGCTGTTGAATGCAACCAAGTGTAATGTAGTATAGACTTCATTGACGGATATGGACTAATGGACTGGTGTGCCCCACGTTGCCTCAGGGGCTGTGTTGTATTAATCTCCTTCCCGTTCTGTCCGCACTGACCACTTTTGCTTGATTACTCTACTCGGTACAGTTTAAATGTTTTTCCTGTAACACATTTTAAACATAGTTACGATGACACCTGCAGAGATTTCACCAATGGTGGGAAATTAGTCATTTAAAATGTTTTACTGAAATACCCCAAACTTTTTTGTGTGTGTAATTTGAATAACTTGCCATGCCAATTCCCATTAAAACCAGACTTAAAATGGCTATTCATTTGCCAATCTTTGCAGCATTTCTTTTTTTTTGTGTGGCGTACACGCATACCGGCAACTGGGGCAGATTTGGGCAGTTTCTGCCCTTTTTGATCAAATTCAACAAAAGCGCTTTACTCGGATGTTTAAAAATTATCCTGTGTGATGTTCTTGTATGTGAAGGAAATTTTGATTTACTGTAATCCAGAAAAATTTCATTATACGCTTCTCCCCTCCATACAGATAAAGATACCATTAGTAAAATCCGGGACTTGCGGATGAAAGCAGTAGACTATGAGGTGGTCAAAGTTATTGGTAGAGGTGCATTTGGAGAGGTGCAGCTGGTAAGTTTACACTCTTGTGTTTTTCATCATTTTTGTCATTTTCTTCAGGATAAAGTGTTTAAATTGAGAAATTTGACAATTGTGAAATGTGAGTTAGGATAAGAATTTGGACATTTTTGCACCGAGGAAATTTATTAAAGTGAAGGATTTTCAAATAATTGTTACAATTTTTCAATTGGTTAACAATGATTGTTGTTGAGATTTTTCTGGTAATTGTAAATTTGGGACAAATACAGAAATTTGTGATCTGGTGTGCCAAATGAGTTGAATATTTTGAGGTCTAAAAGAAATGAGTTGGTTGAGAACTTAAAAATGTTGGTAAAAGTGAATAATGGAAAAAAGGAGGTCAAATGTTGGTAGATAATGAATAAAAAAATAGCTTTCTGGACAAATGTGTTCAATCGTTGGAGGTTCCACGGAATGATAGTTTGACGTTGCACCAAAAAGTGTCTGTTTTTTAGTGATTTTAAACATCACCCATTCTATCCAAACCAGGTGAGGCACAAAGCCACATCCAAAGTTTACGCAATGAAGCTTCTGAGCAAGTTTGAGATGATTAAACGGTCAGACTCAGCTTTCTTTTGGGAGGAGAGGGACATCATGGCTTTTGCCAACAGCTCCTGGGTGGTGCAGGTAGGTCCTGACAGCCCAACACCATCTATTTTTACCAAACCTCTTGTGGGCTAAAATATGTAATCTCTCATCATAACCAATTTTTCTTCCATCCCACAGCTTTTCTTTGCATTCCAAGACGACCGCTACCTCTACATGGTAATGGAATACATGCCCGGTGGCGACTTGGTCAATCTGATGAGCAATTATGACGTCCCAGAAAAGTGGGCTCGATTTTACACAGCTGAAGTTGTTCTGGCATTGGATGGTATTCATGCCATGGGCTTCATTCACAGGTGAACTATCAAATTCTTTGCCTTTATTTCTCATCAACGATAAGTCTTTTAAGTGTTTGTAACTTCCATTTTTATTGCAATAATCTCAGTTCAAAGATACTGTTGGTCTATAAATTCAAGTTATAGTAGATCTGCTTGAACCTTTTGCAAAGTCGCACTACCCAACTGTTTCACAACTTTTGTGAAACCTCTTGTGTTCATAATATGTTCGCTTGGTTGAATATTTTTTTTTACGTAGGGATGTGAAACCTGACAACATGTTGCTTGACAAAGCAGGTCACTTGAAACTGGCAGATTTTGGTACCTGCATGAAAATGAACAAGGTATTCCATTGAGTGTCTTCTAAAGATGTAATCATGAATGAGGTTTATCTTGTCTGTGGAAAGAAAGAGAGTTAAAAGTATATTTCTTTGTTTTGTAGGATGGTATGGTACGATGTGACACAGCGGTGGGAACGCCAGACTACATTTCACCTGAGGTACTGAAATCCCAAGGAGGGGATGGTTATTATGGCAGGGAGTGTGACTGGTGGTCGGTTGGAGTTTTCCTATTCGAAATGCTAGTCGGTGAGTGATTGCAATTAATACAATTGTATTGTCACGTCATACTATGAAAATACAGGATAGTTTGAAATTGACCATTTTCAACACTGTTATTTGCAGGCGACACGCCATTTTACGCTGACTCTCTGGTCGGCACCTACAGCAAAATCATGAACCACAAGAACGCACTGACTTTTCCCGATGACAGTGACATCTCCAATGATGCCAAGAACCTTATTTGTGCCTTTCTCACGGACAGGTAGACGTGCCCTCATATTACAAGATAATTGGTCTATAAGTTAAGGATCAATTTGAGTTAAAACACCATCTTTCTCTTCAAAACCAACAGGGATGTTCGCCTGGGCAGGAATGGTGTTGATGAAATCAAGCGACATCCTTTCTTTAAGAATGATCAGTGGACGTGGGAGAACATCAGAGAGAGTAAGCACTATGATGACTATTTTAACATGCTGAACAGTGACCGTGATTAGGGCAGCAAAAGTCCGGTACAACATTTATGCCTGGGGCAGTGACGAAATAACAAATGGAGATCAGAACAGTGGCAAATCCTGCTGCCATAGTACTCTTAAGTGGGTTTAATTTCAATTCTTAATTCAGTTAAAGAACATGTTTGAAAAAACAAA
This sequence comes from Stigmatopora argus, assembly GCF_051989625.1. Lineage (NCBI taxonomy): Eukaryota > Metazoa > Chordata > Actinopteri > Syngnathiformes > Syngnathidae > Stigmatopora > Stigmatopora argus. The sequence continues at coordinate 8,123,012 of NC_135398.1, forward strand.
AACAAAATATTTTCCATGTTCTTGGGAATAGTATGGTGTAATCGTAAGCCAAAAATTACTACACTATTTTAGTTTGACCTTTAATTTAAAGGTTATGTTCCTTTGTTGTGTGTACAAAAATGTACGGAACGTACAACCAATAAAATGTTAATGTGAAAAAGTAAATTCTCAAATACAACTAAGATTGTTTGATTTTGTTTTTTTAAACGACAAAGAATCACTTAAGTATTATATTTTTGAGAAGCGCAACATCAAAAATAAGTTGCCTGCTTAAAAGTAATTGCAAAAATAACCATTTTAATTATACTGTGAAAACACTAATAAGTAAATGCTTTGGCTCGTTTGGTTATTTGCGCCAAAATGGTGCCATGACTTCTACTAGCCAGAGGGTTGCAGATACTCTGTATTTGTTTAAAAGTAGACATTAAACTAGTACACCACTCAGTCTTCTCCCATAGCTAAGATGTTCTGTGTGGAATGGAATGTTAGGTTAACATGTTTTTTTTAAATTTAAGACAAACAACAACATAAAAATTAAGTCATCTTTTGTCTCGATAGCGGCCGCCCCGGTGGTGCCTGAGCTGAGTAGTGATGTGGACACTAGTAACTTTGATGATATTGAAGAGGACCGTGGCGAAGAAGAGACTTTTCCAATACCAAAAGCCTTTGTGGGCAACCAGCTGCCCTTTGTGGGCTTCACTTATTACAGTAATCAACAGTAAGTCTCCTCCAGGCGCCGCAATTTACATTGATTAAAAATTCTCTTAATTAAGACAAGGCAAGCAAGCATTAACTCTGTATGAAATTTGTTTTTTTTTGCTTCACAGTCCTTTGCGCAGCTCCACCTCAGCCTCAAAGACAGGTGACAAACGTAGCAGCTCCACAAAGGAGGACAAAAGTCATGTGAGTCCAAGGGTAGGAATTCTTATTTACTGTACTTCAGCTACGGTACATTATTTGACATTGTGCTTCTATTTGTTTAGTTGGAAAATCTGCAGAAAAGAGTTTACCAGTTAGAGGAACAACTCCACAGTGAGATGCAACTAAAGGATGAGTTAGAGCAGAAATGCAGGTATTGCAGGATTCCATGTTTTTTTTCTTTTTTTTAGTTCCAAGCCAACGGTTTTATCAAGTTAGTCAGTGCAATTTTTAAAAAAAATTAAATTCAAAATTTCTGGTTGATTTGATGACATCATTTTACCATCCCTACACCAGGACCTCAAACACCAAGATCGAAAAGATCATAAGAGAACTGGACGAGGAGGTTAAATTCTTATCATTTTGCATGTTCACATTTTTTCAGCATCACAGTATTAAATTGATTAACTCATTTGTTTTTCCCTTTTTATCTTCCACAGGCCAACTTGAGGAAAAGTGTGGAGTCTAGCATGTCTTTGTTGGAGAAAGACAAGATCATGCTTCAGCACAGATTTACAGAGTACCAAAGAAAAGCTGACCAGGAGGCCGAGAAACGACGGAATTTGGAGAACGAAGGTGATGAGCACCAAAACAAAAGAAAAAAATTATAAACCTATTTTATCTGTAATATCACACAATTTAATACGAAATCTTGTGAATAAATTGATTTGAATTTTTTTTTAGTATCGACTCTGAAGGAGCAACTTGAAGACATGAGGAAGATCAGTCAGAATTCGCAGGCTTCGAATGACAAGATTGCTCAACTGCAGAATCAGGTAACGCATGATCATTGTTGTGTACCTTTAAGATTTGACATATATCATTGTCACTGGTTGTTTCTACAAATAATAGCCCATTTTTATTTCAGTCGTAGAACTTAAGGCACTTGACACTATATGAGTAAATGTGTGCTCAAACGATCAAAGCAATGGTGAATTTTATTATTCCCTCTTGTCCTAGTTGGAGGAGGCTAATGACTTACTGCGTGCCGAGTCGGACACGGCGGCGAGACTACGGAAAAACCATACAGAGGTGGCCAAGTCCATGAGCCAGCTGGAAAGCTTAAACCGAGAACTGCAGGAGCGAAGCCGGGCTGCCGATGGAGAAAAGGCCCAGCTGGAGAAGGAGCTCCTGCTACTCCAGAGCACCTTGGACTCGGAGAGGAGGAACTATAGCCAAGACTCAGAGGAGATCCGTGAGCTGCAAGGTGACCTGCGGAAGATGCAATGTCTGACCACAAATGTGTATCCAAACTGCCAGCAATTTGTCGTAATTTGTTTTTCTTTGTTGTTTTCCCCCCATAGCGAGGACGTTGGGGCTGCAGGAGGACAATAAAAACTTGAAGCTCAGTGTCTCTAAAGTAGAGACAGAACGCAAACAGGCCCAGGAGAGAAGCAATAACTTGGAAAAGGTACGCTAGTCTAGTACAATACATTGTGTCCTTTTAAAATTGAAATAAATAAATAAACATACATGCTATGGACTCAAAATATTGTGGAGGAGCCATATTTATTTAAGTCTGTTGACAATTTCCCCCCTTCCTTAAGTTATACTTTCTCTCCAACCCACTTAGGATAAGAACAACCTAGAAATTGACTTGAACTACAAACTGAAGACCCTGCAGCAGCGACTGGAGCAGGAACAGACTGAACACCGAGTGACACGTGCACAACTGACTGACAAATACGAGTCTATCGAGGAGGCCAAATCAGCTGCCATGAATGGTATATTGTCATTATCCTACGCAGATAACACTCAGGTGGTGTACTACACCACCTGTCTTTGTATAACCATGTAAATGCGCCGCTCCCTAGCTGTTCAGGTGAAGATGACGGAGGAGAACGGAGCGAGGATGCGAGCCGAGAGCCGGGTGGTGGAGGTAGAGAAGCAGTGCTCCATGCTGGAGTTTGACCTCAAGCAGTCGGTGCAAAAGATGGAGCAGCTGATGAAGCAGAAAGAAAGGCTGGAGGACGACGTGAGTGACCGCTTTCCAACGTTTTACCGAGTCATCAAATCCTTCCTTAAAATCTCTTCCCCATTCTGGTGGTTCAGGTGAAGAATCTTAGGATACAGACGGAGCAGGAGTCCAGCAAGCGCGTACTGGCACAGAACGAGCTGAAGAGCCGCTTACAGGAGGTAGACCGACTTCGGTGTTCGGAGAAGCAGCTCAAGCAAGAGATCAATGCGGCGTTGGAGAGTAAACGCTCTCTTGAGTTTCAACTTGCGCAGCTGACAAAGTGAGTACCACTGAAACTACACTTTAGAATAACGCTTGATAATAATGGACTCTGAAGCCATCCATTTTTAAACCGAAACCTCACTTTTTAACAAAAAAAACGTTCAAACAGTTGTGCTAAGTTAAAATTTCAGTAAGCACATATCAAATTTCCAAGCTTTTTTCTGCAATGTATTTTAAAGATTTATAACCCACCAAGTCAACACCGGTGATTTGGTAAAATGAGTTATACTAACTTAAACTATCAAGTTCAAAGATACATTTCAGTGTAAGCAGAAATGTGGCGCTTACTTGAATTGTACGTTTGGCAAAGATGACATTTTAATTTGTGTGAAAACTTGCGAATGCGCATGAAATAGGTTGACTTCAAATTTTAAGTTTTGCTTGCTGTTATCCTTTTATAGTATAGCTTAGCCAGGGCCTCAGCAGATTTAAGAGCGAGGGGCGGGGTCCCCCTTGGCATATGTAAAGTCACATTAATATTTGAGGAGAACTTCACAGAGCAAAGATTATAACCTGAGCAAAGTGTCTGGGTAAAAAATGATAATAAAAAAACGACTCCACTGTGCTGCCACAGTGGATTATGTAGTAGTTGATTTGCCAGCTTTTTTCTCTTTTCGCTGCCTTTGCTGTAATACTCTTTGCAAGTCAAGCTGCTGTTTCCATATAAATGCTATTATTCCAGCTTATAGTGCAACTGCGCTAAATCTCATCTGCGACTGTGCTCACTGGGATCAGTTTTTAGTCTTAGTACTGCTACTTTGCTAATCTCTTTGCTGCCTTTAGTCAAAGCCTTATTTTGCTACTGGATCTTAACTCATTAGCTACTAATGACAGTGATTGATGTCAGCGAATGATCAGATCAAATGGATTGGATGTTCACTGCTGACAAATCCATTTAAATTCACAGCAGAAGAGTGAAAAAGAGCCTTATGATTGGTCTCCAACCCGGTGTTTAAAAAGTCTTTGTTTTCCATGATCACCAGGCAATATAGAGGCAATGAAGGACAGATGAGGGAACTTCAGGACCAACTTGAGGCCGAACAGTATTTTTCAGTGAGTATGAGCCTCCTGCCACGGAAATAAATAAAAAAAGACGCAATCTAAGCTTAGTCTTTTCCGCCAGACGCTTTACAAAACTCAGGTCAAAGAGCTGAAAGAAGAAATAGAGGAAAGGAACCGGCAGGTACAAGACACTCATAAAAAGGTGCAAGATCTGTGCAGCGAAAGGTAAACGCACCTCATGCTTCGCCACGGTCCGCCATCACATGATAACCTCCTATTAATCTATTAATTGCTTCTTCCAAACACAAAGGGAGTCCCTGTCTGCCCAGTTGGATCTGACGGTGACAAAGGCGGAGTCAGAGCAGCTGGCGAGGGCTCTACAGGAAGAGCAATACTTTGAGCTCAGCCAAGAAAACAAAAAGGCGGTCACTAGGCATAAGCAGGAGCTTGGAGATAAGGAGGCAACTATTGCAAGAGTAAGCAAAAAATTCAATCTCATGTTTTGCAGCACATGTAACGTATAATTGTTTGCTTCTCTGCAGCTTGAGGAGTCCTGTAAAACTCTAACCAAAGATGTGGAGAGTCTTGCCAAAGACAAGGTGGAGCTGAGTGAGAGACTTAGCACTCAAGAGGAAGGTACTTGTGATTTTTCGTATTTTTTATTTGTATATAGGCTGTCCTCTGATTTTTAGAAAGGTGACATCGTGTATTTTCCCAACATTTATAACAGATCCTGTGGGTTAATTTCAGTGGTTTCTAGGTCACACTTTGGTTAAAACTTCATATGCTAATACTATCAGATGTAATAATATTTAACATGAAATTGCAAACTGAGAGCAGTACATTTTGCACTTTAATTTTTAAGAAATTGAAAAGTCTGTCCCAAAAAGTTGAAAAATTGAATACATGAACTACATTCTATTTTTAGATTATGCTGCTCAGAAGGAGGAGATTACAAATTCAATCAAGGCCAACTATGAAAAGGTCCTCAACACAGAGCGCACATTAAAGACCCAGGTAATCATGCATCTTTTATTTGTTTAAATTGGAGTGATACACTTGTGACTTTTTTTCCTAAACTCTTTTTTTGTTCAACTTGAAAGCCCTCTTATAATGTGACATGGAATATTAATCTTTAGGTGAATAACTTGAGAGATGTTATACGTAAAAACATGTGGTACAACCAAGTGGTCCATAAATTTGAAAATCAGAGATTTCCGTTTTTGGATTATTTTTTCTTTTTCGTTTTCACCATTCAAAATGTTTTCCACCTTAATTTTATGGTAAAATTGAGAAGTTTTACTAACCATGACAAAAATTGTAAACTTTTAAACCAGGAATCCCCACATCTCTAATTTGGAGTTTAGAAGTACTTACATGACACTAATGTGAAATTAAAATATTCAAATTTGATCCACTCATTCAGAACAACTGACATGAAAAAATGCATTCTTCACATTTAAATTTTTTTTAAATTGTTTTACAAACATACTGAATTTCAAATGAATCCACTGATTGCAGATAAAATTAATAGAACATTCCTAACCGGTTTACCGCCCTTAAATCCAATTAGGCAGTGAACAAGCTGGCGGAAATCATGAACCGCAAGGACATGAAGCTTGACCAAAAGAAGAAGGGTAGCACGGCAGATCTGCGCAAAAAAGAGAAGGAGAACCGCAAACTGCAGCTTGAGCTCAACCAGGAGAAAGAGAAGTTTAACCACATGGCCATCAAGTATCAGAAGGAGCTAAGCGAAATGCAGGCTGTGAGTTCACCGTTTTTTTTTCGATTTTGGTTGAAAAGAAACAGCATTACTAAAGTGGACCATCATTCTGTTCTGCAGCAACTGGCTGAGGAGTGCACTTACCGCAACGAGCTCCAGATGCAGTTGGACAGCAAGGAGAGCGACATCGAGCAGTTGCGGGAGAAGCTAAATGACCTGCAGCAACGCATGGACAACTCCAGCATCACCAGCTTGTTGACTGATGAGACAGATAGCAACATCGCAGGTAAATTAAAGTTTGCACACCGATAGGAGATAGATGACAGGATGGGAGGGTGTCACTGCAAATCATGGAAGTCAAGTATAAAACTGTGTTGTTTTTTTTTGTTATTAGATCTTCATTAGATTCTTTATAAATTTGAGATCAAATTCCTAGCTAAAATTTCAAATATCGAATCCAAAATCTAAACAACATTTTGCTTCTCCTTTGGCTTTTTATCTTTGTATTATGCACAATAAAACTAAAGAAAGAAACTCTTACATCAACTTATCTTGAGCTTCTCATTCCGCTCAGCTCAAGTCTCACAATATTTAGTAAAAATCACATGTTTTGTTGCATTAGATAAAAGTAAAGATAATGATGCCGTTTTTATTGAGGAGTGGGTATAAATAGCAAATGAAAAGTGACTGTTTCTGTAAGTGCTCCATTCCAGTGTGGTGCTTTTTTTTCACCAGCGTAATGAACAACAACAGATTCTGTTTGAGTGCCGGTGGTTAAACCCCTCTCTCTCCATTTCCCCTTTACGTCTAGTCGTCATTCTTCCTCTCTTTGTAACTTCTATTCCTTTTCCTCTGTAAGTAACCGTGCGGACAAGCTCCCCCCTTTTGCCTGGCCTGTCCGTGCTGCAGCTGCTGTTCTGTTGTGGTGCTCTTACATTGGTTTCCTTTTTTTAGTGCTCTTTAGACTACACCTTTTTAATTGAATGCAGCTGATAAGAGTGGGAAGAAAGGGTTTGAGTAGGCTTGTAGGTGGGATGTTTTTTTTAAGTGATGGTCACTCTTGAGTTCAAATACTGCCCCCTGGATCATGAGGACAATTTTTTTCCCAACATAATTAATACAATGTTTTTTTTTTGTTGCATGTTCAAACAGAAATGCTGCTTGGACTGGAAGAGCTGCCTCACACACAATGCACTTTGCTTTTAGGCTGGATTTACACTGCAGGTCTATTTGTGCATTTCAAGTCATGAATAGTTGGACATTTGGAACCAAAAAAACTGTGACAAATGGAGGAAAACAATGTTACATAAATATTACCTATTCATTGTTGCCTATTTTGAAGGGAATGATTTCCTCTTCACTACTTTACTGGATAGACATAATTATAATGTTGCAATCTTAGATCACATTCATCATATTTATTTATTCTTTTAAGGTAGTTTACGTGTTTGCTTTTATAGAGATAGCCAAGTTCAATTGATAGTATGTAAAGTATAGGTGTGCACACTTCTATTCTGATGATTTCATTTACAGGATATGTCTGGGCTTTGCGTTTACCTTGCGCCTGCATTGGCAGATATCCTATGAGATTTTTAGCCCCCATTTGAAAAAGGCAGCATTCATGTCCGAGTGAGGCATCTGCATTGTCTCTTTAAACCACGCAGTGTCAATCCAGTCTGCCCTCTTCAGCTTGTGCCGTTTCAGTTGCATGCACTTACCTAAAAACATTTATCTTTTCAATTTACAAGCTCAATTTAAGACAGGTAAAGGAAATGATGTACTAATGATAACATACTGTAAGTAGCAACTGTCGTTTTGGTAAAGTAAAGCGCTGCATTGATTATTATTATTATTATTAATGTGTCCAATGGTCTCCTCTCTTGCATGGAGTGTCTGAACTCTTCACTTTTTAATAAAGTGGGTAAAAGCTGAACCCCCGCTTTTTTTTAAATTTCTCCCACCAAGTCGAATTTTGCATGGCCTGCTTGAAGTTTTCCTGCTTCTTCCAAACGCTCAATATGACCTTGTCCCATTATTCCTTGTATAGAATCCAGACTGGAAGGCTGGCTGTCCATTCCCAACCGCACCAATATTAAGCGATATGGATGGAAAAAGCAGGTATTTCTACTCGCCTAAGCTTCCAAGGAGTCAGTTATGTACATGTACAGCTCTGTCTCATTGCTGTGTTATTATTGTGTTACAGTATGTTGTGGTGAGCAGCAAGAAGATTTTGTTCTACAATGATGAGCAAGATAAGGAGCAGTCTAACCCTTCCATGGTACTAGATATCGAGTAAGTCACCTAGAATGTACTTGGACCCAAACAGGCGCAGAATGCAACTAGTTTTTTGGGGAGTTTAGAATATTTGATGTCTCCTTCCAGCAAACTTTTCCATGTGAGACCTGTAACACAAGGAGACGTGTATCGAGCGGAGACTGAGGAGATTCCAAGAATATTTCAGGTAGGAGGAGCCCTTTCTTTGGGGTTTTACTCATTTACATTTTTCTCCAGTCTGTCTAATGAAACCACCTCAGGGATATATATCTTTTCAGTGGAATTGTTTATTTTAAACAAATGTCATCCACCTTTAGATCCTATATGCCAACGAGGGCGAGTGCAGGAAAGAGGCTGACATGGAGTCGGTCCCTCAGGGTGACAAAAACTGTCTGCCGCACAAAGGCCACGAGTTCATCCCCACTCTCTACCACTTTCCCTCGAACTGCGAGGCGTGCTCCAAACCACTGTGGCACGTCTTCAAGCCGCCGCCTGCGCTCGAGTGCCGCCGTTGCCATGTCAAGTGCCACAAAGACCATCTGGACAAGAAGGAGGATGTCATTGCTCCTTGCAAAGGTAAAGTTCCGTGTGTCCCGCAAAAAATGGCCGGGTGGGCACTTCCATGATCAACATTTTGGGGTCTCGCAGTAAACTACGACGTGACCTCGGCCCGGGACATGCTTTTGCTGGCTCTGACCCAAGATGAGCAGAAAAAGTGGATTGGCCACCTTGGAAAGAAGATCCCCAAAACTCCACCCAGCACCTTTTCCAGAGCTTCGCCTCGCTCCATGTCCACTCGACCCGGACCCAACCAGTCCTTCCGTAAAAACCCTAAAAGCAATTCAGCGAAACTGAGGTAACAATTTACACATAAATCTTATGTACCTGAAGTATGTTCTGTTTGAGTGAATATGGGAGTTTTCCCCCCAATATGAATACAATAACAAGAAAACTGAAACATAAGCCACTGCTTATTGTATTGGCCAATGGTCTTGTACACAATTTTAGTGTTTCTTTGGTTGAGGGCAGTAGCATAATTGTAATAGTAATCAATTATATATGAAATTGCTTCATCCCTTTTCACCCTAAGCCCCAAATAACGATTTGTCCCTGTAAGATCAGCTTTACAGATGCCACGCCTACTGTCATTAACAAAATCTTTTCTTAGGAAATGTTATTTTTTCCTCCCTGGTGGCACCACCGGTCACTGATGGGCAAAACCAGCTATTTTGGAATGTGCTTATTTTTGTCCATGGTTTGAGGAAATATTATATTCACTGGCATGTACAGTATGTCATTGCTTCACATAATTATTGAAATTTTACAAGAAAAAAGAGCTAGAGAAAAGAGATTTGGGTATTTTAAGAATCCCATTTGTTTTTATTCTTTAGTCCTGTCTTACAGGACTGTAGGAAAATTTCAATATCAAAACGTTTTAGCTATTGTGCATTTTTACAATCTGCACAAACATTTCGGGATGTGTTTTACTTTGTGTTCTTGGTTTTATTTAATGTGTCATGAAGTGAGAATATGCCACCACCATGTCTTTTTCACACCACGCTGGGCTGTGAGGAAGCGCTAGACTCAAGTCACGTGACCAGCTTGCTGTCTGTCTCCTGTGTTTTAGCCGAGCGCAGTCCAGCCTTCATGCAGCAGACACAACATCCAGCACTTGTTGACAGAAGATGCTTCCCTTAAGTGTGGATGTTTTTTTTCCTCTTTTTTTTGTTTAAAGACTATTTATTATTATATTTAACTGGGTGTTTCTAACATGAGACACTTGGTGTTCGCTTTGTTGGTCGGTTGGTTGCCACCTTCAGTTCACATGTGGGATTCTTCTGCTATTCACACCAAAGGCTGGCTTTCTACTGCAGCTCAAAGTCGCCAAACCTGATAAATGCCAATCAGTTTTTTGGGACTGTCTATGCATTTCAAGTGACACATCTGACTGTGACTATGTGCAGATATTGCTTGGTAGTATTTCCACAAGTTTCAATACCTAGCAGGGACAATATGGAACCAAACTATAATTCTGATTCACAGCAGTGGCCAGTTAAGTGCTGTGAGGATTGAAGGCACGTCACATATATTTGTGCTACTTTCAAGTCAATTTTGTAGCTGGCAATGTGTCACTTGAATCATGTGGTGCAAATCCAACCAAATGTATTGTTTAGCAAGACTAACTGGTGCACCCAAAATATTTTTTGTAAAGACTTTTTACGGTGAGAGTGAAAAGCTGTAAAGGTGCTCCTCTTGTGTGGGCTACTAACCATGCTAAAGATGTTTTTGTTGTCTCTTTTACTGGACACCTTTCTCTGCTCTTTCTTTCAGCTAACCGTCTCAACCGTGGGATTTGTTTTTCCCTGGACTATTCTTACTTTCCCCTCCTTGCTCAACCTCAAACATGGACAAAACGTTGACAGTGATATTAGCAATGGACCCCGCACCCATTCATCACGAGATTTCTACCAGAAAACGGCACCATCGGCCCGAAAGCAGGAGGTGACACGTGGGAACTTCTGACATTTAGGGGTTGCCAGAAGTATGCGTTCAGTTTTAAGGTACTGTCATCCAGGTGTTGCAGATGTGCCGTGATTGCTTGTATCTCAGGGCTGGAAAAATAGAAGAAGAAAAAATGCCTGACAAGATCCTAAAATGCAAGCCAACCTATGGCCTCATTGGATAAATATGACTGATGCCTTTATCTACTCATCTCTGGCCTTTTGTTGTTTTTTTATTTTTATTTTTTTTTATTACTATCCAAGTCAGTTTATCAGGTTTGGAAACAAGAGTTGGGACCCGAGTATTAGATGTATTGAGTAAGATCATTTAAATCTATGCATTATTTTATTATTCTAATTATTTTTATTGCTCCCAAGCCATAAGGAAACTTCCATTATAATGGCACATAGGAGTCCTAAAATGTCATCACTTTTTTTTCTCCTCTGTTTATTTGGTACATTCTCGTGATATATATATATATATATATATATATATATATATATATATATATATATATATATATATATATATATATATATATATATATATAAACATATATAAATGCATATTTATATATATATATTTATATATATACATATATATATATATATATTTATATATATATATATATATATATATATATATATATATATATATATATATATATATATATATATATATATATTTCTTGCTTGTCTTGTCTTTTTTGTAATGTATTGCCTTACATTGATTCCTAGATAAATGGTTCAAAAAGGAAAAACATTAAGTTAACAAATGTAAAACTGCACTGTTTGAATTGTAAATTATTTGAAGACTCAACAGGTGTAGCATTTGGCCCACCTCGTGCCTTAATAACCTTTGGATATTGATTTTACTGCCATATCTCTTTTCCCCTTCTTCCAAAAACCAGACAAATCATAAAGCTTCCATCTTGTTTTTTTTTCTTCCAAAATTGCCATTCGTGTTGTTTAATTGCAAATTTGTTTTTGCATACATAAAGCGGGGTGGGGAACCAACACATATTTCACCCGCCCCCAAACGTTTAAGACAAAAATGCTCGTAATATATAATATTAACATTTGTTTAATGGCCATAAATTTAGTAAACACCTCGGACAATTGAATGAAACTGTTTCCCACCTCAGATATAAAGTATATATATTAGATTACCTCTACTTGGATGTATTGAAATGGAATTAGCATGTTTAAAAAAGGAAAAGCACAAAAAACACTCCCTCTTACTCATCTAGTGACGAATCTTGGGATAGTGTAAAATTGTATGTCAATAAGTAAGTGGCCAATGTCCCGTTAATGCAAATACACCCTCTGCAATGTAAATAATGAGAGAGACATATGGATTATGGAATTACCTCCACAATCTTTTTCCCCCATTTTGTTTTTAATTTTTTTTGTTGTTGTTTAGTTTAAAGAAGAAAAAAAGCACTGGAACTCTGATATACTCTGGTCTTGGACAAAAAAAAATTGCATGGTTTATTTGCATTGGAGTCCGCACTGATGGATATGTCAATAAACATATCTTTATCATTCACTGGAGTCTCACATTTCATTGCAGAATAACAAATATACCAAACTTTCTAAAGAATCAGATTTAGAGCAAAATGTGGTATTTGTATTTTATTTTTAAGAATCAGGTTATTCATGGTCAAGGGGGTTGAGGGTTCGACCCCTGGTCAAGACCCTCCTGTGTGGAGTTTGCATGTTCTTGCCAGGCTTGCGTGGGTTTTCCTTGGGTACTCCGGTTTCCTCCCTCAGCCCCCAAACATGCAGAGTAGGCTATTTGAACACTTTAAATTTCTCTGTGCACTGTGATTGGCTGGCCACCAATTCAGCGTGTCCCCCGCCTGGTGCCCGAAGTCAGCCGGGAAAAAGCTCCAGCACCCCCCGCGACCCTTATGATGGTAAGTGGTAGAGAAAATGAAAATGTTCAAGGGGTGCAGTATATTTGGGGTGTTGCACCATATTCCAATTGTAAAATTGATTTGTTTTTCAAGAAAGCAACGAATATTGCACTATAATTTAATTGAAAAAAAGAAGGGTTTCACATTGTTTTAATGTTATTCATTTTATACAATGCAACTTGTGCCCCAAATATCTGTGTGGTGATTCCTCAGGCATGACGAGTCGAGACTCGAACGCATCGATAAATTCCCAGCGTGTTGTTGCAGCGTCATTGCATTTGAATGAAGTTGAGATTGCACTCAACCAGCAGCCAAGTCAAATCATTCGCGCCCCCAGCGGACTGAAAACAGGACAAAAAGAACACGTCGGCACCTAACACCCTGCCCAGCATGCCTGTGTTTTCAGGTATGGACTCATCCTTTACACGGATTCGGGAATTTTAAAATCCATGAAACGAGTTCTCATGATCTGGCACACTAAGATATCATTAGCATGTTAGCTCATGTGCAGTTAGCGTGCTAACGGCTACAGACCGTGTTCTGCGATTTTGGACGTTAGTTCTAGACTACAACTCGAAAGATAAGACTTTTCGATAAACAGTGAACATGTAATTATGCCAGATGTGTTATTAAATGTTTGTAGCTGGAATAATTGGCATTTATTGATACTAGTAGTAGCTTGTTCCCGCTAACTCTGCTAGTAGTTTGGCTAAGCAGGTGGCTCTCTGGTAGCAATCAAAAGCATGTTTCCTTTAAAATAATGGTGCCGATTGCTGTTTAATTTGGTAATAAATCACAAATCGTGTCCTGCAATATGTTTAATTTGGTGGGACTAGGATTTACTTGCGGGAATATGTCGCTGACTCACGCTGGTAGGTAGACAAGCGACAGTGGCGTCGCAAAGTTGTGTCAAATTTGATATAATAACCCATTTGGCTTGTCTGCCTCTCGTCCAGTCAATGTGAAATGGGGCAAAGAGAAGTTTGATGCCGTGGAGCTCAACACCGAAGAGCCACCCATGGTGTTCAAGGCTCAGCTCTTTGCCTTGACAGGAGTGCAGCCTGACAGACAGAAGGTGATGGTGAAGGGAGGCACCCTCAAGGTAAAGCACATTTTATTTTGCCAGCAAAAATTTGGATCAGAACTGTGTTTTGAGCTAGGATTAATCCTAATCTGTAATAATTAGTATTGTGGTTGAATTTATACTTCTGACAGTCATTATGTATTCAGCAGTTAGTGTGTTTGCTCGGAGCATCAGAAATAGAAAATGTCTTGTTTTGGGATTTGAATAGTTATTGTAACACAGACAAGGAAATTGAGGAAATCGATTGTTTACTTCTGAGAGAATGAACCCTGAGGACTAAGTCTAAGAGACTAAGAGTCTGATACATCTGTCTGTATTGGACTTCAAATTTGGTTTAAACTTCAACCTGCAAGTTACTTTAGCCACTTATCCACAAGTCAATAATTCAGGCAGAACCCCAGGTTATGGAAATTTGAATCCATGCCTCTTTTACATTTCAGGACGACGAGTGGGGTAACATAAAACTGAAAAATGTGAGTATTTGACCACTTCTAGTAAGACTTCAATGACCTGAGTGAGCGATAAAGATGCTTTGAAATATGATCTGTGTACTTAGGGGATGACTTTGTTGATGATGGGGTCAGCAGAGGCTCTGCCCGAGGAGCCCGCCGTCAGACCCATGTTTGTCGAAGACATGACCGATGAGCAGCTGGCCTCAGCTGTGAGTAAAGCATGGTCAATGTATTTACATTGTAGTGTGTATTGACTCTACTTCCAATTGTCCATGTGGTTGTCAGATGGACGTTCCCTGTGGGCTGACCAATCTGGGAAATACCTGCTACATGAACGCTACCGTGCAGTGTCTGCGTTCTGTCCCTGAGCTCAAAAGTGCACTCAGAAAGTCAGTTCCTCATTCTCTCTCTTGGCTACCTTTGACTCCGATTCATTTGACGATGCGTGTCTCCCTCTGCAGGTATTCGGGTGCGCTGCGATCTTCGGGGCCCAACTTGTCCTCACAGTACATCACTGCGGGTAGGAAGGATGCAGGGCCACCCATCCATTTGTTTTATTTAATACCCTTGTGCTGGCATGTGAGCTATGGCCACCCTCTTTAAGGGGTCATGAGGGTTTTTTGTCATGTCGGCCCCCCCCATTTAGCTTTAAAAAATATTCATGTGGGGTAAAGTTCAGAGAAACGAGCTAAAATGTGTTTTCCCGTTTGTTTCCTCAGCTCTGCGTGACTTGTACGAGACGATGGACAAAACTTCGTCCAGCTTGCCTCCCATCATCTTGTTGCAGTTTCTCCACATGGCCTTCCCGCAATTTGCCGAGAAAGGAGATCAGGGTCAATACCTTCAGCAGGTCCGGAAACCGCGCTCTGAGTGAATTGGCAAGCTTCATATCTCTCATTCGTGTGCCAATTTGTTCCGTTCAGGATGCAAATGAATGTTGGCTGCAGATGATGAGAGTTCTTCAGCAGAAGCTGGAGCCACTCGAGCCAGAGACACCCATGGAGGTCATCCAATTCTTCATAAACTGCAGACTTGAAGTATTTTTGAAAAATAACCCAATTATTGTTCTGTTTCATTTCAGACCGACTCTGAAAGCGGAGCCGCTTCTGCCTCCGCAAAGAAAAACTTTATCGATCAGTATTTTGGTGTCGAGTTTGAGACGACGTATCCTTATTTGCCTTTTTGACTTTTGAGCAGGAATGAACTGAAGTTGCAATTCTTAGCCGAATATGAGAAAAGGAAAACGATTATCCAGTCATTTTTAAATGTTTTATTTTTATATAAATGCATTCGAGGCAGTTAGAATGGGATTTTTTTCTCCTTAAGTCTTGTTCAGCATGAAATGCACAGAATCGGAAGAGGAGGAGCCAATCAAAGGGAAAGAAAGCCAGCTTCAGTTGAGCTGTTTCATCAATCAGGAAGTCAAGTATCTGGCCACGGGTCTGAGGCTGGTATGTGCTTTTTGATTGAAGTTGTTGAGAAAAGTGTGCTGTTGAACACATTTGGTCTTGTATGCAGAGACTTCAGGAAGAAATCACCAAGATGTCTACCACCTTGGACAGAAATGCTCTCTACATTAAATCGGTAAGCAAGCAAAAACAGAGACTCCAGCCACTTATCAAATCTCTTTGTATTTAGTTTTGGCAAATTCAAAAATAATCCACCTTTTTATTCATTATTGCCTGTAGTCCAAGCTGAGCCGCCTCCCCGCCTACCTGACAGTACAGATGGTTCGCTTCTACTACAAGGAAAAAGAGTCTGTAAACGCCAAAGTTCTCAAGGTGGGTCAATATCGCCAGTGGCCGCGTTCCTCATTTGACCACTGCCGGCGTTCCGTTTCCAGGACGTGAAGTTCCCCCTAATGCTGGATGTGTACGAGCTGTGCACGGCCGAGGTGCAGGAGAGCATGGTGCCCGCCAGGTCAAAGTTCAAGGAGATGGAGGACAAGAAGCTGGAGCAAAAGGTAATAATGAAGCATCCTTTATTATAGGGTCCCTGTTAGATAAGATGCTTTAATACTATTCCCTTTTGTAGCCCAAACAAGTGACGAAGAAGGAAGGCGCAGCCAAGGAGGAGAAATACGAGCCTTTCTCGTTCCCTGACGGTAAGTCGTGACCAAATGTGGGCATTGAATGATATTTCAGTGCCATCTGTCTTAATGATTGGATGGTTAGCGGCGTCAGTAAAGCGTTCGTATGGTCCATCTTGCAGACATAGGCTCCAACAACAGCGGTTACTATGACCTGCAGGCCGTGCTGACACATCAAGGCCGCTCCAGTTCGTCGGGTCACTATGTAGGCTGGGTCAAGAGGAAAGAAGGTAAGAGAGCTTCACTTTTAAACACCCATTCACTTCATTGATTTGTGACACGGACGTGAAAATGTCTCCGCAGACGAGTGGGTGAAGTTTGACGACGACAAGGTGAGTGTGGTGTCGCCCGAGGACATCCTGCGGCTGTCAGGCGGCGGCGACTGGCACATTGCGTACGTTCTACTCTACGGCCCGCGGCGGTTGGAGATACCGGAAGACGACGAACAGTAACCCACCGGTGGGACAATGTTGCCATTTCCCAAAAAACGCACGGTTTGCATAAACCGTGCAATAAAACTGGTGTCTTATTGGATCACGTCGAAGATTTTTTGTTTTCCCGTAAGGTGTTTAAATTTCAACCGTTGTGAGCTTCAAAGAGAAAAAAAAAGGACGATTGCCACGCTGCTAATGTTTTATAAGCGTCATCTGTTTTTTAAGCATTTGTCTTCACTCGCTTGCTTCATGTTTGTTCCTCTTCTGTTCTGCAGCAAGGTGGACAACCTCCTGCTACTAACACATCATCACATAGCTGTTTAAATGTTGGGGGAGCATTGTATTGTCTTAATAGAGAATCTCGCGTCGATGGGCAAAATTGTAAGCCATAATTATGGATTTTCCGGCTGACAGTAGAAGAAAAGTGACAACCTCAGTGTGCCTATTTCAGTTAAAATAAGGTCACCTACAGTCACACGCGAAACAAATGTTTTTAGACGGTGGGAGGAAGCATTTAAACACCATACGGGAAAGCCTGATGTGCAAGTGGAATCTTGTTGATTCAAATGTTATCACTGTCAATGGTAGAATTAATTGGGGATTCCTGATGCCAAAATGGCCCCAACCAGTAGCATTGAGGTTGTCCACAGCTGCTCCAGAACATCTGCCAAATGTCCATTCTTCCTTTGGAACATTAAGAGTGATCAGTCCAGCCATGATGGTTTCTTCCAAGTCTTATTGCCTACTAAGAAATGAAAAAAATGCATTCTTTTTGTTTCTACAAGCACACTTTGTGCTTCACCTTCACTTTGGTTCTAAGTTATTGGCTGATAGCTTTCATAAGTGTTGCAAATAAAAAAAAGTGTATGCGAATCTGTATCAAAAGCTGTCTTTAATGTGACACTAGGAATCAAAAACTTTCTACCATCTTAGTATGAAAAAAAAAAAACACGTCAGGCTTTTTCAAACCTCGCTGAGATCATCCGCCATCTTGGCGAAGCCGGCGGCGTTGAGGGCTGCCACCAGACTTTCCACGGTAGCCTGCGTCCCTTCCCGGTCCTGCCAGGTGACCAGCAGAAGCTTGGCCCGGATCTCGGCATCCTCGCTTTCGTTCTCGATCTCGCGCAGCTCGGCCGCACGCATTTCCAAGTGCGAGGCCAGCGACTTCCAGCGGCCGCCCAGCTTGGCCGCCACTTCGTCCATCTGCTGGTTGCTTACCATCTTGCTTGGCATGCTTGGACCTGGGTGGGCAAAAGATGGAGAGGAGTCAATGAAGGGTTAGGTGAAGAGTCTTAGGTTCTGTTCTAGCAAAACAAAAACATGGCAAAAGTACAACAAAAAACAAGTCAAGATGAGAAATCACATGACCAGCAATTTAAATCAATAATTTTTCAAGATGGGGTCTACTGTTTTAAGACTAAAATATTACATTAAGACCATCTTATTTTTGGACATTTGAATTGCAATATTAAAATATATTTCCTAGGAAAATAGGTCAAGAAATAAAGAAAGAAATATGGATAACTACCCTAAAAAAATTTTTAAAACCGAAGTAATTTCCCCCCCCCAAAAAAAAGTTAGTTGCAGGACATTTTTTTTTAAAACTATTACCTATGGGTAAGCAGAATTTTGGAAGAAAATTGACAGGGGAAAAACAACTCACTGTCATTGCTGTCTTTGAGCAGATTGTCGCCGTTTTCATCGTCATCCTCCTCGCCCGTCTTTATCTCCTCCGAAGGGATGTCCTTCTGCAACGGCCGGTCACACGACTCATCACGTCAACGGCCGTTTTCACAAGTCCAGTGAAAGCGGGCGCTTTTCCTTACGGGCAGCTCCTTGGCCAGCTTGCTGACCATGCTGTCCAAGTAGTCGGCCAAGCTGTTAAACTTCTGGTTGGTGGGCTGAAAAAAGTGCGGACTTCTCCTGGAGAGCAGCCTTAACGCTCGCCAGCCGTAGTTTGGATTCCGGACGACCCTTCGCGAAGAACAAAAATGGTGATGTTTGCTTTCAAAGGGTTTTTTTTTGGAGGGCTGAGGAGACTTACTTGTACTCTTCCTCTACCATGTTGACTGGGTCGGCCTGCTCGATGGCTTCGGTGAAAAATTCATCCAGCGAGGGCATGAATTCCCTGATCGGGGAAAGACCCAAAATAGTTAAAATCCCCCTTCCAAAATGGCCAAGATGGAGTTTTTACCTGCTGTCAGACTTGCAGGCTTCCATGTTGTCCAGGTTTAGGTTCCACAGGCGCGTCAATTCATCACTTGCCCAAAAAATAAAAAATAAATAAATAACTTTGCTAAAACAAGTCATGGATAACAATAATGAGGATACCGACTTTCCCATGAAGATTTTCCTGTCGGGCCCTTTCCCCAAAAAGTCTTCTGGTGCCGCTCGTTTCCTGGTGGGCCGCTTGGGTTTGTCGTCGGCTGGCCTGGAAAAAAAACGAAGCGTCAAAACATTGCTAATGAAAAACAAACAAAAAAGACTCGTGACGTACCGTTCTTTCACGAAGCTCGAGCAGCCCTCGTTTTTCCAAGCGATCCAGTTTTCTTCGGTGTTGAGGATCCGCTGGCCAGAAGGAAGCATGCAACGTTGGCACGATTTTTAAATTATTATTTTTTTAATGTGACGTTAGCAAAAGTTTTGACTCACTTCCACCATGCTGGCAAACTTGTCGCCGTCAGGAGGAATTTCCTTCAGAAGCTGCAGACAAAAGTATACCTTCACTTTGAACTATTTCGCTACCGTTGATGGTGATAAGACAATGAGTTCAAAGTATTAGAGCTGTCAAAATACAAGCAATTGTGGTTGTTCTTTGAATGTTACCTGATAAACCAGCTTTGTGGTTTCCTCAATCCATGCCGTCTGGTCGTCATTTAGCAAGCAGCTGGAGCTTCAAGGGGGGGAAATTGAGGTGTTTTTTTTTGAATTTTGAATGAATTAAAAATGAAGTCTTTGTGACTAATGACTACCTTTTGAATTTGACTTGTCCTTTGAGGTATTGAAAGAGGATCAGATATTGCAGCAAGATGTGGCGGCGGAAGTTGCTGTCACTCAACTGCAAGTCCATCAACTGCAAAGGTTGCCATGAAAAGAGCAAAAAAACAAAAATCATTAAAAAATATTATCATTAAAAGTGTTTATATGATTAAGAGGCAAACTATAGTCTAAAGAGGATACTACTAAAATCCCTCCCAGACTGAATAAACTCAAATATATGGATATATTTAATTTATATCCTAAATTGTAATGAGGTAAGGCGTGAAAAATTCACAATGAATCAAAAAGTACTGGTGTCACCTTTTCGCTGGTGAGAAACTTGGCAAAGTAGACGTGCTCCCCGCCGGCGGCCCGAAGCTCTTCCAGTTTCCTCTTGGAGGCCTGCATGTCGTCCAGCTTGAAACTCTTGAACACGGCCAATGTCTCGTCCGAGTACTGCCGTTAGCACACCGCTGCGTTTAACACCCCGCGACGGCGTCCAGCGGCGACCCGCGGTACGTACCTTGAGGAAGGTCATCCAGGAGACTTTGTCGTAGCACTGCACTGGGTTCCTGAAGTAGTCCTGCAGCGTCCAGAACTTTCTGTAAAGGTTGTAGTCGATGGGGATGGAGCTGAAAGCGCACCGGGAACATGGGTGAGTCTCTTCAGATGCTACTCTGACGGAGCGTGAGGCGTACCATGACGCCGGCGGTTCCTCGTCCCCCATCTCCCCTTCCTCCACCTCCATGCCATCTTCCTTCTCTTCCGTGTGCTACCATGACAACAACAATGACAGCGACGAGGGGAGGCTTCTAGTTGCTCAGATGCAAAAAAAAATAAAAAATTGGGGGAAGAACGCCAACCTTGAGTCCAAAAGTGCTTTCGTCTTCATTTTTGTTGAAAACTGTGACATTGTCCAGGTTGAACTGGCTTTGGAGATTCAGACCTGCACCCGAGCAAAAACAAACTCATGAATAGCATGTATAGATTTAAATGACCGCATTTCCACATTGAATGAAGGGCCTATTTTCATATGTTTCACATATCGAGAGAAAAAGCATGTAACTGCCTCATTTAAATCATGCAAAAACTGTATATCACATCTTAACATCTGAACATTTATTTGTAAACTAAAGTGCAATCACATTGGTTTTAGTTGCGCCTTCTAGTGTGGAATTATTGAAATTTCTGAGGCCAAGTGAGGGAGCGCCCCAGTCTAAAACATTCTCAAAATCCCAAATATTGGTGCGATTCTGATATTTTCAGCTGCTCTTACCGGACTTTTCCGAGAGCGGGAAAAGACGAGCCAGGAAAAGTTGTATCCGTCCACAGAATACAGTGTTCTGGGACTTGGACAGACGTCGTAGGAGATCTATAAAATGGAAAATAGGTGAGCGAATTTGACAGTAACAATAACAGAAGAATTTTAAAAAAACAACAACAACTTAAATAGCTTACCATTACACATCCTCAGCAAGTAGTTTTTGCCAGCAGTGTAGAAGGAATTCTAGACAGGAAACATTTCAGATGTAAATATTGAAAAGCCAAGAACCTCGAGTATTTTTTTTTACCGATTTCCATGTGGAGACGTTCTCCTCCACAAAGGTAAAGATGTTGTCACACTGGTCCAACGGAAGACTGTCCAGCACGTCCCCCAAAAGCACGAAAGGCGTCGTTGCAGAGCAAATCCCTGCATGGGGGAGTCATAATAGTAACACTGCTGATGACTACAAATATAGACTTTCATACACATTTCAGATTTCTTTTTTTTCCTTCAGGGCACGCATTTAACTCATTCTTCCTTTATTCGACCCTCCAATAATGTAAGTGAGTGGGTTCACATACCCTCAGTGACTGCATCTATGCTCATGCAGATGAGAGATAGGTAGTCATCACATTTCGACGCCCGGTCCGTCTGCAGACAATCACAAACAGAAGTTCCAAAGAAAGCCCATTCTTAAACAATAACACAAAATTATAATTCATGAAGCTTACGATCTGTTCTCCGAGAACCACCCTAAAAGCCTGGTCCAGTGTGGTCTTCTTTTCGGTCTCACTGCAAGGGGATTAATGCGCTTTTAGCATAAATGATATGGGGGTGTCGGTTTTTCCACCCGCATGATGTGATCACTTACTTTCCGGGGATGTGATGGAAGGCGTTAATGACGGCTTTGCTGCTTTTGTCGCTCAGTGCTTTCTTTGCGGATTCCTGTGAGTCCACCGCAGGAACATTTAATGTGAGACAACACCAGATTGTTAGCAAAGTTATTAAGTAGGTAACGAAAAGGTCATCGCGGCTCACGATCTTGCGGAAGAAGAAATCAGACGACACCACACAACATTAACAATGGTCGGTTTCCATAAATAAACACAATTTGACGTTTTTCCCCACCGTGAGCTTGTCTTTAGCCTCGACAAAATCAAACAAGGGAGGCGACATCTTTACACAAGGCAAGCCGGAAGTCATGCAAACTGTTTCCGGGTTCTTCGTCATCAAAAAAAGGTGAGTTAATTTTGGACATGGGATTTAAAATATTTTATTAGCCAAATACATTTTTATTTCTTTAAAAAAAGAGAGGAAAAACAAGAAATAAATTAAAAAAAACTGTACATTCTAAATAGTGTTTTTGGTCGTTCGATGTAAAAAAGTGATGCGTTCAATGACTTTCCCAAAAATACCATGTTATTTTCTATTGTATATGTATTTTTATAGCATTCAAATTCATAGGTTCCTTATTAAAAAAAACCTCCTTTGTTTCTAGCAAATCTTGCGCTGTTTACAGTCCACGCAGCGCCACTTAAAACCTGCTGGCAGCACTGTTGCACATTATATTTAGAGAAACTATCATGCCTGGAAACGTGTATATTATATGGAAAAAGGAATTATTTGAAAGAGTGAACAATGCACCACAGCAAAAGGCTATGATGGTATGATTGGATGGCTTCCAGCCTCATCCTAAATTCAGGATATTCTCCAATATACATCCAGAACCACTCTGAGGGTTTAAAAACATGACGCATTCTTTAGATGCAACACAATGTGAATAAAAATTCAGAAATTTAGAAAATCCTGATCATAATTAATCTCTACTGTATTATTCACCAATAGATTAGTAAAGTAAAACTCCAAAAGCAAGTTTCCACGACTGTCAGACATTTTCTAGGGTTTTTGAAATTCAGAAACAAAAAGTGTGAAATATCCACCTCTGGTAAAATTCTTCTTTCGTATCTGTTAAAGTCTCCATGTTAAGAAGAGAACTAAGTTTTGGTCAAGGTTTAAATGTATAAAAGTTGAAATAAAAGCCCAAGATAAGACCTGCAATGTGACCTTGTATGATGATGCAATGACCCAAAAGACTGCAAAAGGTTACGGTTCCTGTTCTGTCTAAACCACGGTTGAACATTGTCAACAATCTCTTTCGCTACGTCATTACTTCCAGGTTCATATAATGAGTGCATCTCTCGCTATAGCCTCCCATTTTCCCTTAGGCCTGGAAATAATCAAGCCCCGCAGCCCCGGGGGCCAAATCATTTGCGGAATGACACTCTCGTACAAAACGAGCTCGGGGCAAACAAAAGAGCATTGTGAACTCAAATTGAAAAACAATTTTGGCACACAATGCTCCCACCCATGGCGGAATGAGACGTCGGTCACAAGGCGCCCATAAAACATCACGTGAAGATGTTTTGTGTCACACCAGGTTAAGCCATAATGTGCTCATGGTGTTATTGAGGACATTTAATTTCTAAAGTCCAATGCAGTCTGGTTGGCTCATGAGGATTCAGGTGACGAAAAAACACGGTGGAAGAAAAATAAGCAATCCTTGGGTCACTTAATTAGACTTTTAAGGGTTAACTTGAAAACTGAGGTTTTCTTTTTTGTTTTTTTGTGTGGTGACAGCCAAAAAAAGAGGAAAATTCTCATTCAGTTAATGGCCTATTAGGAGAAAAGTGTAAAAAACATAACAAGATGCGAAATACTTTTTCCCCAATAATTGCTTCTAGTCCTGGAGTAATTTTCCTTGTTGAGGGAGCCAGTAAGCAAAACTTGGACTTGGACACCAAACTCCTTTACCATTGCGTTGTAAAACGATTCCGGACGCTGACTACGACGGTATGTTAATAAATACCTTTGCAGATGCGAGACCGAGCGAGTGCTGCCTCAGGGCTCTGATTGGTGCACAATAAAACACAACAATTCATCGAGTCAATTTCAAAAACCTTGACTGGATTAACCCCCATAGAACAAAGTGTTGAGAAACTTTTTCAAAGTCATTGGATGTTATTTAATGATTAGCTCAGCATGTGTGGGATCATCACACAATCATAAACCGTAATAAAGAACAGCAAAAAAAGGACTTGAACGAGATTTATGTGCATCGAGGGAGACGGGATACCGTCACAACACATATTGGAAAGATTCATCAAAATCTTCTTTTATTTTCTGGTTTATTTTCATCATCAATCATTGTAATCATCATCATGCTGTCAGCAGACTATACAGTAAATTATTCAGTCAAACAAAACAAAGCTTCAACAACAAAATGTACATTTGCATTATAAGATGGATTTTTAAAAACTTTTTAACTCTCCAAATTGCCTGTTTTTTTTCAAAGGAATCTTTAAATTGCATTTTTGCTCATTTAATTCATGAATTGAATGTAATGTACAGTATTTGAATATATGGTATTATGTGATTACATACTAATGCAATAACTTCTTATTTTATTCCAAAATGTTTTGGTTTGTGTTTCAGGCTTCACATGAAATTTAAGGTGTGTATTTATGAGTGTATAAATGATAATTTTAAAAATGATTTATATGGCATATTAACACTTTTGTCTTCTGTTATCAATGTATTATTCATTCTTTCTCAATACAAATGTTCAATTAGGCAATTATTAATACAAATGCTTCATTTATAAATGTTACATCATAAAAATATTACAAAATATTACTTTTGCAAGCCTATACAAATACTATATACATTACATATATATATGACTTATAATTTCCCCATTATGAAACTAATAACAAATTTTTCTTAGTGCATTTTTGGGCAAGGTTGTGACTTTCCATGGGAAATGGTGGTTAAAATGTTACATGTGCTTCAGTGTCCTTGCTTGTTGTCACGCTCACCAGTGTGTTAATATTCTGCACCATTAAGCAGGACAAGCTATCAGGAGTAAAGTCTTGTTGTCGTGGAAACAGAAGCAACTAAAAGTGCAACATGAATGGATGAAAGCCTTCCTCAGGCTTCTGCTTTTCCGCTGCTACTTTTATAGGCCAGCTGTACGTTCTTAATGTTACAGTAAATACTGTAATGCTGTTTGAAAAGTGTCCACAATGCAACTGTGGATTTACAGGATTTTTTTGTTCACATTGTTGTAACAAAAAGCACCTTTCGGAATGTGAAAAGAAGCATCTGCGAGCTATTGAGAAGCTTTCGGCGTATCTTTTTTGTCAACTGGAGAATGTCTGATCTTTTATTAGACTCGAAGATTTATTTCCTCTGATTTTTTTGTCACTTTCTGTGAGTCACATCTATTAATGGTTTTCAAATTTCGGTCTGCAAACCCTGGGGGGTCTTTTATATCATTTGCAGTTCATTTTCATAGGGACTTTGTTTTTCATGATTTATTATTTCCAGAAAGTATTTTTTTTGTCAATGCCTATAAATTAAGTCAATGCATTTGTTGGATATTGTTGGGGTTTAGATGTCACCAAAATGCACAATTTCACATAAGTGAGCCATTCCACTGAAAGCAACACTTGGTCACACTGCTTTTGATGAACTTTCCGAATTTTCTAAGATAAGTAACACCTGAACTGGTCAATTAATTGCATTTTTAAATCCTTAGAACTCTTAAGACATTCAATATCATAAAATAAGAGAAAATTAAGGCCCAAGTCATCTTTCTATTCCAAAACTCAACAGCAACCATTCTTTTTTTTAAAGACAATGGCAACTAAACCTCAAAGTCAGCCTTTCAGAAGCAGCAGTTTTCTTAATAATTTTACTGCGTTTGCTTACAAAAGACACTCAAAGGCAGCTTTAGGCTATAAGCCTTCACATGAAAGTTTCTGAGTTGAGAGTTTATTCACATACTGTTTCAAAAAAGGTCATTTATTTGAGGATGAAATACATACACTAGCTCCAGGGGGCCTAATATCTCATTTTGACACTGTGCGAGAAGCATTGTGTCTTGGGAAAATAGCTCCCATATTATCTTCACCAGAATCTATGAATGCAGAACTCCCAGATGAGATGAAAACATGCACATTGGAAGCTGGAGAAAAGCCAAGGGCTTCCGAGAACTGTCAAAAGACCCCCGCCCCTTAACCCCCAATCTAGTGGAGCCCCCCATTGCTGTGGCCATGATGCATTCAGGCGAAAACGTGAGCGTAAAACCGAGAAACATCAAAAGGGTTCTGTTCTTCTCTTTGACTTGTCAGGAATTTAAAATGGAATAACATCACTATTGTCTCAAACCATGATAAGCCAATGAGTAACCACTAAGGAACCCTTTCCTGGGGGAAAGTGCTTTGAAAGCCACCACGTGGAACAGAAACTGGTTCCACCGGAACCACTCTTCTCTGACCATGCCAGTCAGTATAAGATCCGAAAGAGTGGGTGGGAAAGCAGTCGCTCGGTCCAACTCCCTTCAATGGCTTTTTTTGAGGGAACATCCCAATGGGCTTTGTTGTTATGTGCTCACCTGCTGACTGGCTAATCTATATTTGGGATTTAGTTTTTAAAACTGGATTCATTCGTTTGAATGGATTCTTGAAAGGAACTTCCGCATGCGCCATGATGTCATAGAGAACTCGCGCCATTTACAGTTGCAGTGTGGTTTATTTTACTTGTTGACTGAGATGGACATTTAATTCATTTGCTCAGTGTCATAAAATATGCAAAAAAAATTATCATCTTGATCACTGAACTTCTGGCCAAATCAATTGAGCAGATAGAAGTCATTTATGTAAGTTTGACGAGGAGCATGAGCAATTTATTAACCCGCTCAAGTCATTATGACGTGTTGATTATCACTATTACTACTCCTGGGACATTTTATCAGTGGAAGATAATGACATGTGTGAGCATCAAAAGTACAACCATTTTCATTCCAATTAGAGCCTTAATTGGTATTCAGCGTTGTCATTATATTGTTGTTCAATGAACATTTTTTAAATGGATATTTCATGAATAATTAATCAATTTTCCCTCACACGCCATTCATTATACGGAGGGAAAAACAGCCCCCCACTTCCCAGCGAATTAACAAAATGTGAACACTCACGCAACAGCTCTGATAAACGGGATCAGAGTGTACAGCTTGCTGATTGCACGAAATTATTCTCACATCATCCATAAATTACGATAATAAAACGGTGACAGAAAGAGAAACCTCCACGCCACTGTGCGCCGTCGGATGAGACGGGCATGAGAGGCCCGCCAGAAAATGTTCCCCAAATGGGCCCCCTGCTAAAAGGGTTAATCTGGCCATTGATGAATTTGTGTTGCCAACTGGAAATATTCCAGGAACACCCCAACCCACCCACCCTATTTCCACCTCCATCACAATGACAATAACAACTGTTGGAGTCCAAAAGATGCAGGCATATCCTGAACAATTCCCAGTTCAAATGGATTGGACGTCCTTTGCTCTCAATGGCAGCCAATACATTAAACAGCATAAAAACAACAAAATGGAAGTTTAGGTGAAATGTGTTTTATTTTTTCTTACAAAAAAGTGTAATA
The DNA here is from genome assembly GCF_051989625.1 of Stigmatopora argus. Classification (NCBI taxonomy): domain Eukaryota; kingdom Metazoa; phylum Chordata; class Actinopteri; order Syngnathiformes; family Syngnathidae; genus Stigmatopora; species Stigmatopora argus. Next base: position 8,150,388 of record NC_135398.1, read on the forward strand.
CAATAGAGACAAAAGTGATATAAGCACGTACATTTATACAAAAATAACGACACAGCATATAGAATACTGATTATGAACATTTCAACACAGGCTGATACATTTGCTGCAACCTTGAAATTGCCAAGTGCGTGTTTACGTGTTCGTGAGCTACAAAAAAGACCCTCGCACCTTCCTGATAGAATTCAGCTAAAACAAACAGATGATTTTCTTTTCTTTTTACAAGAGCTTATTGACATGCAGGGCCAGCCGTGTGCCGGGCCGACTATTTGCTGGACATTTCTACAGTGGAGGCGTCGTTGCCGCCATTGACGTCGTAGTCGCTGCTGGGGCCCCTCACCAGGACCCTCATGCGTCCGGGGAAGTCGTCGAACTTGGGCGATAGGAGGAAGTCATAAACAAGCGCCGCCGCCACGCCTCCGCACATGGGGCCCACCCAATATACCTGCAGAGTATTTTGGTCAATTGGGATGCTAAAATTGCCAACGTAACCATTAAAAGCCATTAAAAAAATTGTGTGTGTTTTCCTAATTATTCTATTGTTACTATATGTTGATTACTAGCCATATTTTTTTAAATAAAAACAATGTTATTTAAACATTGAAGCCACGGCTATTTCTTTATGCAGTAAATCATAGTATGTCAATATAACTAATTCACTGCCAATCATTTATGTGTAGGATTCACGTATTATGCCTTCTTGTTAAAATAGATTGAACTGCTGTCATATGCAGCCAAATAGTAAAGTATACAGTGTTTTACATCGTTTCTTCATTAAAAATGAATTTTTGGATGAAACACCTTAAAAGTTGTTAAAAACAGACCTCAAATTTTGGTGTTTACTTTTATTTTGACCCTTTTAACCTGTTTTCTTCAGCTACTTAAGAGATCGAGAATGGTAATCTGAGTCCTCTAATTGACTGAACAGTTTTAATGTGGCACATGGGAGTTTGATGTACTTACATTGTGGTTGTTCATATTAATTAATCATTTAAGAGGAAAGAAAATCAGACCTAAAAATAAAAAGTGTACCCCAAATGTACCCCAATTTGTGATTCTCGGCTCTTACGTACCCAGTGATTGGTGAAGTCATTCATGATCAAAGCTGGACCAAAGGTACGTGCCGGATTGATACCGCAGCCCGTGAAGCTGATCTGGAATGACCAACATACACAAAAAAACCTTAAGCGTCCACTTTGCCAGAAACCGACGCACGCCGAGGGACCTAAACTCACCGCCGCCAAGTGTCCCAGGGCCACAGAAAGGCCGATGGCCAAGGGTGCTGAGCCGGTGACGTCGCGCCGTCTTTTATCAGTGACGGCGATAACACACAGCACCAGCTGGAAGGTTGCCAACAGTTCGATACCCACACCCTGACTGGGGGTGAGGCCACTGCTCAGCTGAAAATAAAAACAACCCAAAGCCACTTTAAGGGTTTCTAATGGTCTTAGCAAAGCATGCAGATGACATATCTTGCCATGCCAGCTGCTGATACTACCGGGTGCAGAGGCAGCAGAACTTTGACCCATTGCATGTTTCGGAACGTAATAAAAGCAAAGCAGAGGAACAAGGACGCTAAATGTGACATTTTTCCCTTTTTCTTTTAAGGATTGCGCTATTTGACTGGATTAAATGCTCTATTGGGCCATGAATGTTCCATGGCAGAGCTTGACTCACAATTCTCCAAATATTTTATTTTATTTTATCCTACTTTGTTTATTTTCTTGTTATGACACTTTACTTGTTGAAAAATATCAAAGGTAGGAAGGAAAATAGATTTTTCCTCATAAAATATATTTTCTCCCATTAAAATATTGACTGATAGTCACAAGATTTTTTTTTTAATTCTAAAATTCAGATTCCAAACTTTATTCTGTTAGTGATATCCTTTTATTTTTGTGGGCTTATGATTTATATATCATTTGGATATTTCAAGACTCGATTTTGAATATATTAACTCAGTTTATGCACCAAAAACAGAAAATATTTTGCCTTCGCTTACCTTGCCCTGATTGACGATGCAGATAACTAATAATTATTTTTCCCTTAATATTCATACACAATAGTGAATGTTGAGCGTCTCTTATTGCATTGCCTGTATTTGCATTGAAAAGACATAACTCTGGGTACTGACCGCATTGAGACCCAGTGCATTTGTGGCGGCGGGTCGGGCGCCGTACAGAATGGCACTGGCCAGCGCCGAGCCCAGCATCTGCGCCACGATGTACATGAAGGCCCGGAAGACGCTGATCTGGCAGCTGGCGAGCATGCCGAGCGTGACGGCCGGGTTGAGGTGGGCGCCACTGATGTGGCCCAGGCTCTGCGCCAGCGTGGCGATGGCCAGCCCGAAGGCCAGCGACACCTTGACCTCCTGACCCGGGTCGCCTGGCTTGCCGATGGCCGCCGCGATGCTGAGGAAGATGAACAGCGTCATGCCCACCAGTTCGGCCAGGACGGCCCTCCAGAACGCCTTGCTCTTGAACTCTCTCATGGCGACGAGCGGCTGCAAAGTGCGAAGCGGGTGGGTGGGTGTGTTCACTGACAAAAAGCTAGTGGCGGTGTATTTAAGGCCTGAGGGCTGATAATGGTCAGTGGGCGGGCTTTGCAAAACTGAAAAGACCCACACTGAATTAATGAGGAATTGAAAAGACCACCTCCGGCCCCTCACCCAGTAAACTCCCCAACTTGGAAAGAACCTCCTACCTTTTGATAGTGAGCTTTGAACCTTACAGAAAAGTGGCACACCAAAAAAAATCTTAAATTATTAGTCCAATTCAGCCTTTTAGCACAAAAAAAATCAATTGCTGCGAGAGGTTGGACAAAGGCAGTCAGTCATTAACCGCAAGTGTGAGCGCTAATTAATTATTACGTGCTATGTCGGTCAGTGCGAACGGAGCAAAACGAGGTAAAAGAACAACTCTTGAGAAAGAAGCAGTCGCCTGCACCTGGAGACCCTGACCCTGCCGTGGGAGGGAATGAGAGGGAGAGCGTTAAACAGGGGAGCAAGCACTTGATACCAAAGTCATAAACAGTTTGGTCAACGCACATGTCATCAAATTGATCTGACACGTGTCTGTGTGTGATGACACCTTGAAAAAGTATTGTCGTTATGACTCACGCTTTGATACATGTTAGATTCTTCCATGATCACAGTTGATTAGTTTGAATTGTACTAAATCACATAGAGAAAAAACAAACAAACGAAGAGGGGTATCCAAACTGCGGCCCAGTTTTTATTGGTCAATGGCAAATTCTGAAATTATCATTGAATATGGCCCACACAGGAAGCTTGAATTCAACTTACACTGTAATATTTTTAACTTGAGCACTACATGGAGGCAGTCAATAAAATAATGCATCTCCTTCGTCTTAGGCGTCAAAATCTGACAATATGTTGAGATCAATGTAGTAAATTGTAGGCAATGATTAACCTTGATTTAATGCAGAGTTATGCACCAAAATGCACAAATAATATGGTTGATCTTTATATGTATTGCCATATGAATGAAAAAAATAATTAACATTTGATTGGCAAGCAACATTTTTAGACAGCAATTAATCACAGAGCAACTTAACCAGGTTTTAATCAGATAAAGGATTCATTTTGTAAAAAAAAATGTGATAAGAAAAAACAAGCATTTGAAACGTAATATGAGTAAGTAATTCATTAATTAATTCATTGTTCGTTGTCTCTTATCCCCAAAAGGGTCGGGAGCCTAAGGAAGTAATGAAAATGAAATATTATTGTAAATTAGATTAAAAAAACAAAAAATTAAAATTCCTTGCTAACTACCACAACACATTCTTTGAGCTGGACTTGTCTGTGAATGAGTTAAGCTTACCATAACTTGTGAAAAGACTTTCACTATTGTGACAACTGTGCCTGAAAGATTTAACACTATCCCTTTATGAGTGGAAATTCATTCTAAAAACGAAACCCAGATTTCCCCCTACATAAAATGTTACTATCTGAATACCAGACATTGTGAATGAAGAAGTAAAACGGATCCTGTCAGCTAAATATTTGACGATCGATCCTTCATTGATCAGATAAGAAAAAACTGCAAACTGAATAATAATACCATGTGTTGTTTTGCACATTTTTCTGGCCATGTGGCAACGGGTGGGCCAACAGAGCCATGGGTTAAAGGCGGAGGAGCGCCAGGCACTCCGAAAAGCAGCGACCTGCAAAATTGCCTGTGACAGGCGGGGGGACTCATTTTACTAATTGCTCCGATGTGTCCTTCCACTGAAGAGACCATCGTAAACAAATACTGTATGCTTGTGTGTCTTGGCAGGAAAATGAAATAGAAACAAGATGTTGGATTGTAGAGGACATGTGAGCGAAAACAACCAAGCAAATTGCCATGTTATTACTTCTTTAGTGCCATCATGTGGCATCTTGGTGATAAGGAACATGTTGAAGCTACTTGAGGACAAAAGTACGTAGTGTTTTGCCACCAGGACGTGGCATCTAATAGGCAAAATATTTGTCAATTACTAGCAGATTTTCGCAGTTCCAGACAGGGTTTGGAACCCAATTTTGGTATGCGACAATTTATGTTCCATACAAAAAATGAGAATACTTCACAAAAGGCAGACTTGGTGTAACGTTTCAAAGGGTTTGGAGTAATAATAATGTTATTTAAGAAGGATCACTACATGAAGAAAACATTGTTTAAAAAATGTGGTCATTCTCCAGCAGTCTAATTCATATTAATAGAAACTAATAATGGTAGGCATATTATTTATGCGAGCAAAATTAGAATGTTACAACAAGAAAACTGTTGCAAGTTGCTGATAGATCAGAGAAAAATAAAATTAATTTATTTCATATATTTACCTTATATTCTTCCACAAGAATCATGCGATCGGCTGGCCACCGATTCAGTGTGTCCCCCGCCTCTGGCCCGGAGTCAGACGGGATAGGCTCCAGCACCCCCCGCGACCCTAATGAGGATAAAGTGGTTCAGAAAATGAGATGATGAGAAATTTACTAAATAAACTAAAATATACATGCTACTCACCCTTTTGGATGTGATGCAAGTTTAGCACTCACATTTGAACTAAGGTGTCTAGTCTTTTTTTGTGTTTTTTTGTTTTTATTACCACTTTCTCACAAATTACTCACCTCGCAACCACTCCCTGGCGTGAGTCCACACCACCACCATCAACACCTTCCATTACTCCTTTCTATCATTTCTTTCAAATACACAAACCCCTCCACATTCTCAGTTCAAGGTACCATCACTCAGTGCTGCCCATCTGCGTAAACTTGACCCGCCAAGGTTTACAAATGAGTCAAGTAAAATGTGTGTGAAATGAGAAAGAGGCGAGTAACGAACCTACATTACGTTAGGCCATTTTCCCCTCCGAAAGATACTCACTTGTCAAATGCAAACCTTTCTCGCATGACACAATTGAAGTATTTCATGAAACTGAAGTGTGAGTGAATGCGTTTTATAGATCTAAAATAATGTTTATTTTAGCTTTTTTATATATATTTTTAGATTTTACAAAATGATTTTTGAACTAAAAACACAGAAAAAATGGATTAAAAAATTACAATTATTGATTTAAAAGGGGGAAAATCAGGAAATGTAATGTACATGTATACTCTTCATTTTAATTTGATCCTAAAACAGAAAGTCGGCACTCATGATTTACTTTCTCGGGCCACATAAAATGATGCGGCGGGCCAGATTTGGCCCCCGGGCCGCCACTTTGACACATGTGCACTAGGCCATTGCACGGCCTATGGTAAACCTTTCATGACATAAACAATCACACCTGGTAAATCTTGCTATTTTCAGCAGATTGCAGTTCTGGGGCCATTGTGCCAAGAGACCCCCTTCGAAAAATGCTGGTTATAAACAAGCACTGCACTGTGTGGGGTAGGAAGACCCTCTTGTTCTCAAGCAAACCTCCCTGAAAGACACCCCCGCGGCAAGAGTTCAGGTTTTACACCAGATTAGCTCAATCGTGGACCCTGCTGCCCACCCACTTATGTGTTTGAATTTTTAAAGGTGCTATTTGGAGTCATGTTCTCAGCCAAATTACAGAAAAACAGATAGAAAAATGTGTGTCTCTATTATTCATGAATTCAACCCATAAAGGCCATATTTAACCATGTTGTTGTTTGCTTCTTTGTTACCCCATAAAAGATTGACATTTGTTTCACCATAAAAAAATACAGTGAAGTCTCTCAACAAAAAAAAGATAATTTGTCCTGTAAAATGTGATGTGAATTTTTTTTTGTTTTGTTTTCTAAATAATAAAATTATGAAAATTGACCATACATTTTTCTGGATTTTTGACTCATTCAGTTGTTTTTTCTTGCGAATGATGTTTTTTCAAAGACAGTAATAAATAATAAAGATCATTCCATGTTGACTGGGAGACGCCAACAGGTGATAGTGATTGAATTGACAGTAATAAAAAATAAAGATAATTCCATGTTGACTGGGAGAGGCCAGCAGGTGATAACGATTGACGTCTTGATTGCTGTCAATAATACGGAAGCATGAACATTCACTGTCAGTCCTCCCCAGCTGAAACAGATTGGACTTCTCTTACCAAGAATGGGGGCAAATGAGTTAACGAGACCGTCAGAGTCAACATTTTTCAATGTGCCCCTCTTAAATTTGGAAAAGTAGCAGTTGTAACAAAAGTTGCTGATCTGTTCACATGCTTAATGGTACACGCAGTAATTTCACACACACCCTGAAGGCTTCTTAATTAAAATCTTTGACATTCAATTCAAGGCCCATGAACAGCTAAAGAGTTCCGTTTTGCGTAATCATTTCAAAGCCTTGTTAATCCACGGATCACCCAGAACATCACGTGCAAGTTTTCAAATGCACTCCATTCTTATCAGCTAGGACGCTATGGCTCTTTATTCATTCATCAAATACTTTTCATTCCAAGAGGTTAATGTTATCCCAATTCCTCAGGGGGACGGCAGCCTGGCAATAAAAACCTAATCGAGTCTGGTTATCTTGAAACAATTGGCTCCTTTTATTATCTCCCTGCAGGGACATGGCGATACTAGGCAGGTACTGGGAATTTATGATGTGTGAAAACATCATAAAAGCTCTCGTGCCGTGCTTGCACGTCACGCAGAGGGGGAATATACGACGATATCCGCAGTGGAAACTGTGTCAAACGGATGGGGAATCTGACATGGGGATCTTCACCAACATGGCGGTCTCTGTTGTTGTGGCGCCGAAAACCCCTGACTAAGCTTTTCACAAATGTTTTGTTTTGTTACCGGTGGTAAAGGCGGCGGATGCAAAGCATGGTCTTTAAAATGCTCATAAATAGGGAAAATGCACACACACACACACTCAACAATAACTGATTTTTGCCGAGTTTGTGAGCTTTCTGGTGCTCGGCCGACTGAGAAAATGTCGTGATTTGATTTACAAAAGCTGAGAAACTGTTTTCAAATGCAGCCATTTACTTTTGAAAGCCAAACCCATTGAGAAGGGTGCAAAGAGTTGAAAAAATATATGCCCTTCCGGTGCCACGACACGCTGCAGAATACAAGGATGTTGCCAAACTAAACAAGCTTCTTCCCAGATAAGGCAGCAGGCATTTGTTAACGCGCCTTCAGAGAATTCCCGACACTTCCTATGCTGAGGAGAACCAAAACAAAACAAAATGACTTGGATTTTTTTTTTTCCAAATGAGACTCAGGTGACACAAAATTGTCCAGAAATTTGAAGGTTACTCCCAATCGAATCATTCAACAAAACTATGCTTGGTGAAACAAAATGCTGAGAAGTATAAAGGTGTACTGTAATTTTGGATGCACAGTCTGCAAGTAATAAAATCGACTTTGAACATCGAGTAACGACACCTTTTCCAAAGCAAACATAAAGGCAGATTTTATTGTACGGCTTAGCTTCTAAGAAATGAATTCTTTGTGAAGCCATTGATGATCGCGTGTGGCAATGAAATGCAACAGCTAGGAAAGTCCTCAAATCAAATAGAATGAAGAATAATAGCTGGCATTAAGAGATTATTTGTATTGGCTCCCGGCCATCCTCGCCATTGACCGGCTGCGGTGTCGCCTTTGGCCTCACTGGTGTGATATTGTATGGCTCATCAACTCCGGTGTTCAAGTACATGACGGGGGTCATGTCATCACTTTTTCATTCTAGGTGCGTCCACTTTGGACAAAACGGACACGCCATAACGTATGAAAGGCTTTAAAACGTGAGTTGATGCATTGATGTGCCACTTGTGTGCTTTCTTCACAAATTCTGCCTCTTTCCCTTCCCAACAACGGCCGCTCTCAGAAATTCCTGACTGCGTCACTGTGACTTTAATGAATGGAACAAATGATCGAACAAGTATAATATGATGAATATCTTGGGACAATCATTGTCTGACTTTAAATTTTACAGAGAAAAGCAAACTTGTTCTGTCTGAGGAAGTTGTCCTGCTTCCATACTGCTTTTATTCAATCTGTTTTAAGGTTTTTTTTTCTTGTGTCATGGTTCAGAGATACTACGTCTAGAGCTGCTTTAAACTTTTTTTTTCATACTCCCATTGATAAGCAACTGCATAAGAATCTTGTTAAAAGCATTCAGTTTTTTTCCACTTTAAAAGTGGTGAAATAAAAAAGGCACCCATTTATTTTGACTTTGGAGTGTGGCTTTGAAGAAAAGGAAATGATTCAACGATATAATTTAAGAGTTGGTTTGATTGATTGGGGTAACACAGTCATGCCTGGAGTCCCGGTATACCAAACACTCCATTAGGAATATATGTGTTCTGAGTTGAAGTTATCTAATTATTATTGTTATTGTAGCTTTTATACTGAATGTCATTTTTGTCCCGACCAATATTCCGTAAAAGCACCGGTGGGTTTAATTAAGTGCCAGAGCTATCGTCTGGTGTCAGTGAATGCCAGGAAAAGGGGACAGTGATGTGAATTTTGACAAGGCTTGACATTTTTGCTCTAATGGCGCAAAAACAATTGTCAGTGTTTGAAAGCACTTACAGTTGCAGCGATATCTCATCTTGGGTGTGTCCAGTTCAGAAAATGTCAGAGTGAGTAAGAACGCCGATGGTGGATTCTAAAGCAAACGCACGCAAAACAGATTTCACAGAATTGACTTGGCAACAAAAGAGAACAGAAAATGATTGAAATGCAAGTTACAAGCGCATCGGGACAAAAAGACGACTTGGAATTTCTTTACTGAATTAAATAAATGGACTTTAGAAAAGGTAATTTTATCACAATCTATGAATTTTAGGACTGGCAATCCCTTTCGAACTTGTGATTGAATTTATCAAACATATTTTTTTTTGGTTTGAACAAATTCAAGATATCAAGAATGCATATATCTGTACCAGTGGCGGGCCATCAGGGCCTTCAAGGCCTTCTCTGTTGGCCTAAGAAATATCTGAATCATATATTATATTTTGTCCATCAATACTTATTAAATAATTCCAAATTGTCTGTTAGCTTCCTTTCATTGCTTTCCCCCCTGGTTGCACCGTTTCCAGATGTGTGTTTTCATATTGAATATATATCACATTTCAGCCATTATTTGTTGCCAGGGTCAGAAATCTGCCTCAAAGCCTTCACAATCAGTTCTGTGGACTCTGCTTCATTAAACAAGAGTCGATAAGACTGTTGCTTTAACCAATCAGATTTCGAGTTGGCAACACCACAATGTATTGTCGCAGGCGTAGGGATACGTCATTGCCTTGTCACAGGTGTAGGGATACGTCGTCGCTTTCACCAACTATGATAAGCTACCAAACTGTATCTGGAGCTAGCTGCACAAGCAAATATATTGTTGTGTTGATTTAAAGCCATTTTCAAGACGGACTATGCCAGAAATACGACAGGACGGGACACATACTTTCAGCATTAGCTTTGATGGCGATAGAAAAGAAGGAAGAAAGAAAGGAGGATGGATATTGTGTACAGTTAAAAAGGATTTTTGGTGAGTAAAATGTGGCTATATTCCTAAATAATATTTCAATTGTGGGCCCGTTTCTGATATCTGAAAAGCTTCAGTGTTTGTATTTAATCACTAAATGCTGCTAGGAAGTGGATTTTACCCCATTTTAGTGCAATTTTTGCCGTTTCGCCATTGACGTCCATCGCTGTCTTTTCCCAGGAAAGTAATGTCTGAAAAGCTCCAGTATTTGTATTTAATCATCAAATGCTGGTAGGAAGTGGATTTTACCCGTTGAAGGCGCTACGGGAAAATGCACGGACCGCCACTGAGCTGTACATACAGTTGCTGATTGACATTTAGTTGAATCGATTTACACCCGACATTAATATGTCTCTTGTAACGATATTAGGTTTGGACCACACTAAATAAATATTGCAAATGTTCTTGCTGCAGTTGGCTGATTAAAAGGAGTATTTTATTTTAATTTCCTCAAAGTAGTGCATTTGTGATTTGGAACAACTGCCATGTAATTTGAGGATGCCTAGTTACATTCTAGAAATCTTGCGGAAGTTCTACATTTTACTGGATTCAACCATGATCCAAAATCAACATGATTCTCGCTTGTAAACCAGTGAATATTGTTTTACTGGAGGGCAACGCTGACCTTATTGACACCAATAGGAAACTAAAATCTCCAGAAGCATCAAACTGTTAAATTACATAATAAGCACGATTGCACGTGTTTTATTTATCGTGGCTATGATGTAACAAATAAACATGGCAATTGCGTCAAATAATGCCCCCCTCCTCGCCAACAATGACCCAAAGACAATCGGGGACATTTCCTCCATGCACGAGTGTCGGCATTAAATCTCAAAACACAAAGCCGTGTCGACTGATAATCAACGGGGGTCCGAACGGCGGAAGTGGCAGGGGTCGTGGCAGCTAACGGGGCAGGTGTTGGCAGGATCTTCTCACAGAACCCGCGACGGGACTCTCCCGTCTCCTGTTCCCTCACAGCCGCTGTCTTCATGACGGGAAGGAAACAATCCAATAACGGCTTCCACGCATTGTGTGCAAATGACCGCCCTGTTTAAGTATCGAGGAATACCCCCTCAAATGCACAAATTAGGACTGAATTAATGTGAATTACCAGGTGAGTCATAAAATCTACGGGCCACGGAAACATGGTGACGACTCAAGGTGTGGATTACAAAATGTTTGCAGGTCTACAAATTGGAGGAGAGTTTCCCAAAATAGTTAGAACACTATTCATTCATTCATCTTTTGCACTGCTTATCCTCACGAGGGTCATGGGGGTGCAGGAGCATATCCCAGCTAATTATGAACATGAGGAAGGGTGGAACCTGAATTTATCACCAGCCAATTGCTGCGTAGAAATAGACAAACAACCACTGACAATCACAGCCTTGGAAAAGAGTGTTTAATTAGTTTACCATGCATGTTTTGGGATGTGGAAGGAAGCTGGAGTACCCTGAAAAAAACCCTGGCAGGCACAGGGGAGAAAATCCCACACAGGAAGGCGGGAGTCAGGGATTGAACCCTTGATCTCAGAACTACGAGGCAGACGTGCTCACCATCCACCCACTTGACAATTAAAGTATCCAGCTAAATAATAACACAATACCGAGTGATATCAGAAAGAAATGACTATAAACCGCAGATGTTGACATTGTATAATGGTAAATTCATACCAAAAGACAAGAGTTTAAGTTGAAAATTGCAGTATTTGTAAAAGCAATTGAACTAAACTCAAGCCAGAAGTCACAAAATTCATCATCTATCATTGACAGCAATAGCTGTCCAAGCCATTATGACTGGGATCACTGGCAGTGATCACTGAATTTCAATTCAATTGATACATTACACTATGACAACATCCCAACTGTGCGTCCATTGCCATTTTTTAAATCTTTTTTTTTTATCTTTGTGCACTGCAAGGGAACAAGGAGTGTTTTTGTCCCTTATGGATCGACCGGCATATTAAAAAATTCAGGTGTTTTGTGCTTTTTGTTCACATTTCAGCTTTGGCGGAGATCTGCGCTCTTTTGAGTACCATTCAAGATGAAGCACTGGAATTGTATTGTTACTGTTTCTCCAACAGTCTGGAGCCAATCCAGTTAAACAAAGTTAAGGAAGTTCAATAGTTGTACCCTCCACAAACCTGTGTCAGTTCTTTTCGATGGGTATCACACCGTTCCCGCCCGCTCGTTTAATAGAGCTCTCCATTAATTTTAAGTGGCATCATTTAGCTCAACTCACTTGCAATTGCCTTCAGTCAACCTTAACCTTATTTAATGGGAGCTGTTCAAATGGGAAATATCACCAAGTCTAATTATGATATTGCATCAGATTTAAAAAGGTCAGCAGCGCTCCTTGTTCCTTTTTTTCTCTCTTTGGTTTTTAGCGCTGGAGAGAGCTGTAGCCATTTTATCCAAACCTTAAAAGGAATGTAAAAGCTATTAAAGGAGTGTTTCAGACCACAAAAAAAGATGTGATTA